>NC_048414.1:16727426-16922430 GCF_013103735.1 Etheostoma cragini
TTGGAAAAAGGCTGCAATGAAACAAAGAGTGAAAAATTTAAAGGGGTCTGAATACTTTCCGTACCCACTGTAAATGTAAAACACATGCAATAAAAACACTTACAGCATTTTGATTGTAGGCTTGCATTTAGCAGACTGTCTTTCTTTCTTTTTCCAGTAACTTGTTGCTTTCAAGCAATGCAGCTGGAAACACTTTTGCCTTTTTTTAAAGAAAAGAGCATGACTAGCCTTTTTCTCCAAAAAAAAATACAACCAGAGATGGAAGCACCAACTCTGGGCGATTTGACAGCCTAATGTTATTCTGGGAAGCATAGGAAGTCCCTAGTAGCATCACACATGGAACATTAGGAGAAAGTCTACATAGTGCAATCCAAATTCCAACAGTCCACAAAGTATGTATTAGACATAATACAATGCATCATTTTAATATAATGCTGAAAAGTACTACCAAAAATCTAAATTTCCTTCCAGCTCACTTTTCATGAAAGTCATCTGTGAACTATAAAGAAGACGAGAAGACGACATGGGAGCATGATTGGTACAAAAATACAAAATTAATCTTTGTTTATGTTCTGTAATTTGAATGGTGTGTATAATATTTTCGTTGCACCTTGAAGAGTCCATCTAAGACATTATTGACAAAAAGATTCAGCAGACCTCCGACTTCTACTTTCTACCAAGCACACGCATCTTACCATGTCTTTGAAAGCATTTTCAATGGCTCCGACCACCAGGCTTTCTTGGGAGACTTTCTTCTCAGTGAAGAAGCGTGTAGGTGGGGTGCTGGGTGAGCCCGGAGCTCCTGCAGCACCACGGAGCGAGGCGGCCCTGGTGAGGGCGCGTTGGGATGTGGAGGTCAGGTGGTGATTGATAGGCTCCTCTCCGAGGCACGTGGGGGCCAGCAGGTTTGGAGTGCATACAATCTCCATCACCTCCTGAAGGTGCATGGCGATGTGGTGATGTAGAAGACGGGAAGCCATAACAGCCACCCCAGAGCCAGCATGGCCATCAAACAACGCCCAGTAGTGGAAGGTTAGGTCTTCAGAGCTGTCCTGGATGCAGATAGAATCAAACACACATCAGGCAATAACACGCTAATTATTGGTCAATATTTCTATCTGTTTGATTTATATTTATGGTCATCAGCAGTCCACAGAAAATAAAAAGAATCTATGGTTACATGGTTCCCTATTAATATGACGTGTCTTTAACAGTTTCTCTAACAATCAGTCAGAAGTTGATAACAGTAATCAAATAATTTAAGATTTAATAAGCAATAAGCATATCTAAATGGATGCTTGGGCAACAAGGGCATCCAGTTTCTGATAACTCCAAGAGTTTGGTTTTTATTTTTTATTATTGTCAAAATGAATGAAATGTAATGACTTTTTATCCAATGTTCTAAAAGTGTAAATGTGGGGTAATTCAAAACTTCCTTCTCTTTGCAGTCAGATGATATATCTGCTAGGGTTCCTTACCTGGAATGACCCGCCAATCTCAAGATACTGTAAATTTCAGGGGGGAATTAGAAAAAGGAAATAAGGAAAGTAACATTTCTCTTATCTTTGCTCATTGTAAAATACTGAATAGTATACTCCTTTAGGCCTCTAAAGGGAAGGGTATAACACGGGTGGAGACTCTTCCAACTACCATTTAATTTGCAACCTGTGGTGGGGTAACAAGAAGATGTAAAGGGTCGGAAGCCAAAAGAGTTGGGAACTAAAGTATATACTGTCTCAGTGACCAGAAGAATAGACACCACATTAGACTGACTTTAGTATTGAGCTACAGCTGCTACAGAGACTCAAACAGAAAGCTGCAGGGCCCAGGTGTTAAGGCCAAACTTTATTTAAATGTTTTCCATGCTTTAGGTGTTGGAAAACATTCAGGCCCTTCTTTTTATCTAAAAGCACCCTTCATCCTGGGTTTGCCCAACCGGGTTTGCTAGATGTTAATGTAGGCTTTGGGATCAATGCCTTAAATATGCAGGTTTTAATAGACCTACATAATGAACCGTGTATTCCAAAGCTGGATACTGTCTTCTGTGTTCATCTACAAAGTACTTCCACCCACATGATGTTTAGAAAAAGTGTCTTGTTATCTGGTTCATAAATTGCACACCTTTGAGTTTACCGGCTTCAAAAAGTGCAGCAACTCTATGATCTGCTGCACTCCTGGAATTAATGGCCAGACTTTTCAAGTCTGTTAAGATACACATTTAACTCCATTCTAAGTAATCAGTCATATAGAATGAAAATATGGACATGGAGATGCTATTGCACACATCTCATCATGTCAGGAAACATTAAGTGTGTCAATTAAAAAGAGAGGGTAGGACTTATTCTGCAGGGGCAGGGGTAATGCTGCATTTTTCTGGTCACTGAGTGTTGATCATTGCTAGCACATATTTCTGCACACACTAAAGCTCTTTAGGTTGACTAAATATAGTGCAGGCAGATTCTAAGAATGAGCCTATTAACAAAGAAAAAGCACTAGAAAAGCTCTACACTAGTACTCTTATTAGTCTAGTATCACTGCCACAGTGAGTCATGAGGTACTTGCACGAGTTTCCTGTAGGCTCCGAGTGGGCCTTAGTAAAGTGCTGGTGGGCTGAGGGGAAATTATAGCATAAGTATTAGTAATAGGTATGTTATATAGATAGCAATTGCCTTTAGAAATTAAATGACAAAGTGATTTATATGAATGGTTAGAGGTGGAAGAACATTGAGGAAATACAGACATCACAGAGTGCTTGTCCAATCAGAAAGAAACTGAAACACAGGCGATAAGACATCAATGTTTAGTGGGTTTTTCAGCTTTGTAGCAAAAAAAGGGACAGAGCCACCATTGTCAGTAACTTAATAACTATATCAGTAGAATAGCATGGTGTCAATGTAGTACACATTTCCCTACAAAAGCGAACAGCTGAGTTTTAATTTCATAATTGTTGACAGTGTTTCTTACTTGCCCTTCCTTTGTACACAACATACTGTACTTGCATAAGAACATTTGCTAACTTTCTGTGAGCATTTGCCTGCCCGTATTAGTGCCTGTCGAGCGCTGCTGAAGGCCGAGGCTATGGTGTGTAAAGGACGCTTTGCAGTATGCCCCAATGAACTGCTGATGGGACGGGATGAAGGGACACTGGGTCCAAACTGCAGAACCCCAGGGGCATTCAAGGACTACATCCACTCTGACCATTAGCTGGATTTCCCCGGTGATCAGATTTTAAATGAAGTGTGTGATAATGTCTAAGGATAACAAATGGACAAAGGAGGCAATAGAGCTTACTACAGTTTGTATTTTGCTAAGTGGTTATATTGTCACTTACTGTGGTCATAAAAATGTGTCTGCACAATGTCATTCAAGGTGTAGATGGTGAAAAAGGTGGTTATTTTGTGATGCAACCACACCCATTAGTTTGACTCACTGAGCACTCCCGGAGGCCCAAACTCTCTCCATTGGGCAGGGAAGACCTCCTGCGGCCAATCGGGGTCCGGTTGGGCGTGGAGCTTCCTGCAGGTCTCCTTTTGACCACCAGTACCTCACAGCAGGCCTGGTCCTCATTTAATGTGCTCTTTCCTGCATTGATTACCCTAGACAGAGAGAGGATACCAGGACACAAAACAGGGATTTAAAACCATTCTTCAGTTTAACAGGACACCTAAGATAAGAGAAAAAGAAATAATAATAGTGGTAGTTGATAGTAGTGCAACAAGCAAGAATTATTTGTGTAATATACGTAGGTGATATACTGTAAATATAGGCATTTGTTTGAATAATAAATACAATAGAGTACATTATCATATTTAGAGAGAGAGAGAGAGAGAGAGTAAGAGAGTGTGTGTATGTGCTCACTGCTCAACAGGGAGGTTGAAACAGAGATGCACTGCCTTTTCCTAGGTGAAAAAATCTCTTCACTACAATATTTACACTTTTCCAAAATAGCAAACTTCCCAATGTTCAACCCAGGAAAGAAGCTGGAAGTTCTCCTAGGAGAAGAGACAGAAGCTCCACCGGCTTCTAAATATGTATGAGGGACTCACAACCACAAATACCACCATATGATCCCAATATTACAGATTGGTTTAGTATTGTATAATAATTATACAAAACTGTAACGTATTATATGTTGTATTATAGTGTGTTGTATAGCGATCGGCACAATATAGAATCTATGTAACACCTACGTATGTATTTAATATGTGATATGTATACATTTTCTTTAAACTGCTTTGGCAACATGTTTTCTTTGTTCATGCCAATAAAGCAAATTTAATTAATGGGGAAACTATTTCCAGGACCAGATGTCATCTCTACTCACATCATTTCAATCATGCCCTTCTATCAGAAACAAACAGTTTGATAACAGCTATGTCTTGGATTAGTTCAAACTTTCCAAAAGGTGATTGTGCCTCGCTGCATTTATCACAAATAGATATAGTTTCATTGAAAGATGATACACTGCTACAAGAAATGTAAGGGCTTCAATGTCCTCCTTATCATTTTTTTAAGGCATGACCTTTAATTCCTTTCAGTTCTTAGGACTATAAAACCCATCCAAAACTCAATTTCTGTGTAGGAGTTTCCCTTCATGAGAGCAGTTTTTTTGTTGTTGCAATAAGCAAAGTGTGACAATGCAAGATAAAATCATCAAATGCACACTCTTTAAATACATTTTTAGGTTTAAGAGCCACACATATAGGAGAGAGGCCAGAAAGCCACATAAATACTGCATTATACAACACCTGGCAGATGGTGTCCTGTTGCTGCGAGCTGCTTTCGTCGTGGACAAGCTCACACTGCTTAACAATACTCTAGGCATTCTCGATTTAGCCCCACCGTAGGACATGTTAAGTCTACAGTGACCCTGTTGCTAGTATAGGAAATTAGAGATCAAGAAGTTAGATAGCCAAAGGGCATGCAGGAACAAAATCCGAAATATAAATACGTACTTTTGAAAAGTGTGTGTTTTTCTGGAATTCCGTCACTTTTTGCTCCACAACTCCACACTTTCTGTTTTTTTCAAAAGATTGTCATTATCCATAGTAATTATGCTTAAAGACGTCGAGACTTGTAGCATGTCTCTATTTCTCTAGGCAATATCTCAAGTGAGAATCATATCAAATAAATTAGTCATTATACGTTACAGGTGTTACCAATAACATTGTTGGTTTCTGCACTTCAGCAATGGTTAGAAGGGACACATTGTTAATGTTACTGTCAAGACGCCTGCTGTAAAAATAGTCTGTTACTACAGCTCCAAGTCAGCTTTTCTTCTAGTTTTTTTTCAGAAAGCAAAGTGACGTGTTACTCTAAAGAACAAGATTCACAACTGGTACAACTACCAAAAAGGCTAGTTATTTTACAGGTCCACTTTTAATCCCATCTCATGGGCTTCATCAAAGTTTTCATGATGTAACCTTTATGAATTCTAGACCCTGATTTAAGTTTTTTTTTTCACTTTTTTCTTAAACTACTATTTTTGAGGGGCAAGAATGAACTTTCAAACTAAAGTTGTTGTTCTGTTTGCTTAATTTGACTTGGCTACGCCAACATTAATCATGTACATTATAATTCAGTTTTGTTTTATATTTATAGTGACTGTTGCTTATTAAGTCATACATATTTTGGGAACCATAAATTACTTTGAAAACTATTTTTCACAGCATGCCAAACATGTTTAGTTATCCAACATTTCTGGCAGCAGTTGGTTTTTAGTTCATGCCACAAATCTCAAGAGTTGCATTTAGTTTGAGTTTTCCGTCAAGCTTTTAAAATCAGGCTATGAACTGTCTGGAGAATGGTCAACAGTAATGTAAGCATACAGTAATGTGTTCCTTTAACTCCTCACCCTAACTTTATATGAATAGAGGCCACAAACTTCATGCACCATCATGCGTGTCAAAGAACCAAAGCACTGCAGAAACGACGTTCACTTGACCCTGAAAGATCCCGAGATTAACAACAGTTGAGCTGTCGAGCCTTTCATGTCTGATATAAGAGGAAAAGCGATCCAGACCCCGAGGCACGAGCTATGTCCGAGAGCAGAGCTGTCATATTCAGTTACCTCATTTCATTTCTTCACATTTGAGACAATGGCATGACCTCAATTACTCTGTCAGAGCTGTACTGTACAGTGTTCCTTCATTTGGGGATTATTTTTCCTTTCAGTAACACCTGACCTCGAGTTTTGCTCCAAAGGCATTATCAGATATCACACCAGGTCATTAAAGGGGCATTGTACTATACATCTGCAAAAGTCCCAAAATGAATAAATGATCCACTTAGCTGACTAGCAAATACAATGCAATACTACTTCAAAAAGAAAACTAGTCAATGAACTGATTAGTTGATTGGCAGAAAAGTGACAGACAACAATGTTGCCATGTGAATAATTGTTACAGTAATTTTCAGATTTACAGATATGTAAATTTAATATATTCTAAAAAGTTTTAAGATGTGGGGCTGTGGGAATATGTGATGGCCATTTCTCACTATTTTTTTATTTATAGACTGAGTAATTCACTATTTTGCAAAAATAATACAGATTAATTGGTAAGGGAAATCATAATTTTTTGGTGTATATGTTGTACATTCACTCGCCTATCTTAATATATTCCAATATTTCTTATTTGCGTGCTTGTTTGCTCTGGCTAGTGTACTTCAAGCTCATGGCTGCATAAAGGAGACCCAGCACTTAACTATAAAAACATCATGTTGTTTCGGGCTCAGAGCGATGTGCCGTGTTGATTTTGCAGAAACAACACAAGAACATGTGCTGTATCATGTGATTAAGCACTGGATGCATTGTATGTGAAATGTGCTGCTCGTGTGCTTCCTCTCAAACGTTAAGTGTGACATTTAGCTCCTTTACAGTGGGGAAATATCAGAAAAGTAGAGGAAAAGAATGAAGAAAAATCAAACATGGCTAAACCTACAACAAAAGTGGAAGGACCACATACATGTTTAGCATTTTCGTGGTGCTGACAACCTGTTTTCACCCTTCTTTATCGTTGAGATGTTGGAGCTGCTGAACATGCAAGTTAGTTCACGCTTTTAAACACCCTGGAGCTGCCACTTTCTTATCTCTGTTTCTTTAAGTTATGATATGAATGCAGACTATGGCAAATTACAGCCTCTCACACATGGATGTCTGCTGAGCTGCAAACAAAGCATACGGTGTGCAGTGGGAGTGCTCGTGTTTAGCTTCCAGACACACATATTATTGAGTATTGTTCGCACTGCTGCTGAGGTTGCAGGATAATATTGGTACTGGGTCAGTGGAGTAAAAGAGTGAGAATTGAGAAAGTGAGAAGTGACTCTCAACTTGTGTGACGTGGAGGTGAGGGCGAGCTAGATCTCTCCTATCGATGAAGTGCTTTAACAGCTCTGACGTTAATTAAACTCGTCTTCTGGCTACTTTAGAAAATGATTGGTTTTGGCATAATCATTCTATCACTAGACAGAAACTTTCTGTCTACTATTTGCTAGGCTTTATTTGTTTTCAGGACCTCACTTTTATCCAAACTGAAGCTGCTCATTAGGTAGAGGTACACAACCTTTTCACTTTCCCTTCTCTCAATGTACTCCCTCCATAAAATAACTTTTAGCAGAAAAGGTAGAGGCTTGAACCAAGTACTCCGAAACAAAGTGGAAGTTTAGGAACCTACAGCTGGTTAAGTTAGCAGTTAAAAAAAAGGTGTCAACTAACGATAATTGTCCTTTTCCCTCAACTATTTTTGTGATTAATCAATCATTTTTTTATTTGACTGCACACAAAAAAATGAAGTGGGAGGGACCTGGGATCGGGGAAATTGTAAGTTCAAAGTGGTAATGGGGATATAAGTTACCATTACAAATTGCTGACTGTAACACAAATATTAATATAAGGTATGGTAACTGTAATTGTGACATACACTCAGTGGCCACTTCATGAAGTACACCAGTATGAAAATGGAAAGGACAAGATATTAAAAAACACAGCTCAATATAATGCAGACCAGATCATAGGCACATGTAACCCTGACCTCAATATAACACACAAGGAATTGCCATTTTTGGTTTTGTGAGTGGAGATTGTCACAGGATGGTTGACCCCTCCAAAAACTGTAAACATTTCCTGGAGCAAGCACGCCTGACTGAACTCAACTGAAGGTGACATCACGATCATCCTCATATTTTGAAACATTAGCCATCATACAACACAGCAGCACTGCAAACTTCACCCTTACAGGGAACTAAGTGCACAAGGGAGAATCATTACTGGCCAATGCTGGTGTAAACATGGTGGGTAGAAAACAACTGCACAGAAAAGGCAGCAGTAAATGTAGCCTGCCTACATAAGTGAGGCCTGTAAGTGCGTTGGAGAAGCGAGGGCAGTGAGTAATACTCACTGATCCATTCAAATGATTGTGCACTGGACCAGACAATGCACCCACTCAGAGATCTCATCAGAATCCTTCTCATAAAGCTAGAACTGCTCTTCCTGTCTCCACAGGGAGCAGTCTAATAACCCAGGATGGACCTCAGCAAGCTCAGCTCAGAGAGGCCTAGAGACAGGCAGGGGTATGAAGTGAAGGGGGGAAAAAGTACAGATTAGGAATGCATGATCCTAAACTTGGATTTTACATTCCATTGCTAATGATACAGACACAATGGAATCCTTTCACAATAATTTACAATGAGGTAAAAACAGTCAGGATGTAGAAATAAGATGTGAAAAGTACAAACAATAATTGTTTCTCAAATAATAAAAAAGAATGAGTGTAATATTTACCAAAATTGGCAGTATATACAAGCTTAACAATCTCGGAGATTGCTTTCAAAACATATTTTCTTCAAAGAAAATGTATGTATGTATGTATGTATAAATGTAATGTAAAAATATATAACTACGAGCTATAACTACAATTATTTATCCTGGCGTTTTATGAGAGAGACCCATCGGCGTCTGACCATTTTAACCCCTTCATCGCCTCATCTCATATGGGCTCAGGTTTTCTCCACTGGCAGTGAGATTTCACAATAAGAAAGCCCACTGGTCAGCAAGCTGTCGAAAGATCCCACCCACCCACCCACCCACACACCCACCCACCCACACACCCACCCACACACCCACACACACACACACACACACACACACACACACACACACACTGTTCAACTGATGCTACAGAATTATACATCTTGGTTAAGTATGGGGATTTTTATATCTAAAACAGAAACCTCAGTAAAAGATTTGTGTTGTTTCAATCATGAATTTATTATGATTGCTAATGTAATACAGTATTAGCACACACAAATTCTGGATTATCATTTTAATTAAAATGATGCAACCTACTTTAGAACATTTATGAGTAGTTTCCTTGCTTTTACATTTGGAGATTAAAGATTCTTCAAGGCGGATTGGCATAAGGAAGCATAGCAGAGGGCGTATGAGAATTAAAAATATGGTTTCCTCATGTGATAGGAAGCAGAGACCATACGCATCTCTTTCAATACTAAAACATTCAATTAGCCAATTTAATAAGCAACACTTTAAAGTATTAAATCAAGCAAAATGGATAGGGTCCGTGTCTCCATGTACCTACGTATGTAGCCTTAGCGTAGATTTTAAGCAGAAGTATAAATCAAACTTAAACGTCACATTAGCGTCACAGAAACACCCTTTTTCAACATTTGATATTTTTAACGCATTATTTATTTTTTTGATTTCACTAACACCAGCTTACGACCCATAGTTATACATACATTTTTGGAATCCATGGTCTATAACCCTCATTTACATAGAATTATACCTAACATTTGAGCTAATAAAGCTGAAACTATGAATTATTTTGACTAATAGTTAATCAGAGGAATGAATGTTGAGTGAATGAGTTTGGTCAGGATGCTGATTTGAAAACATTTCAACTTCCACCCAAAATTCAATGAAGGTGATTGTACTTGCAATGAGCGTTGCATGGAATCCATCCTTTTTTGTGGTAATTTGGTTTAAAAGAGTGCAATATTTCTGATATAGACATTTTTAAAAGGGGTCAAATTTGACCTGAGGACAAGAGGAGGGTTAAAATTACAATGACCTTGCGACAATGTGTGAAAACTAATCACATTACATTAGCATTAGCAACAAATATACATGAAGTCTTAAAAATAAAAGTAAATTTTTTCATTCATTTTTTATTCAGATTTTGCAGAATGATCCCTGTCCTGTTTTTTATTATTTCACTATTGGATTAATATTATAAATGCATTAACATGTAGTTGTAAACATATATAAAATGTAATGCCAACATTAATTTCCAAATAGAAATGAATGAATTCAGTTTTTTTTTTTAGGTTTGTCTGCAATCAGTGGACATATGTACAGCAATAAAGATGTGAACGCTGTGAACTCTTAAATAAGATGCTTATCTAAAAAAATTACATGGTGTTTTTTAAATATATAATTCTACACTTTGGTTCTCTAATTTGCATATTGGATTCTGTGACAGAACCTTCATTATGATGTCGGGTGTGAACGGAATGTTCTCTGTAGCTTCAGGTTCAGCTGCAGAATCTTTCTCATTTGGTATCTGACTTCTCAGCTATACACACCATCTGAAAAGACTTACTCGTTCGCCACGTTCCACAAACCAGTTGACCGTTTTCTTCTCGTTCCAAACTTGACTTCTCTTCAAAATGGACACCCGGTTTATTTTTGAGCAAGTCCAAAGAATGAGACCGTCCTCATTCTCGGAGGAAGAGCAGCACTGCTACAAAGCTGAAGTGAGTTTGTGTAAATGTAAAGGTGCACTGTTTATGTTGATGTTACATTTTATAGTTTGGTGTTTCTGTGAGCTGCTTCAAACTGTGCTGTACTCAATCTGTGTTGAAGAAAATGATGCTGAGACAGTTTCTGCTCATGAAGCAGCAGGAGCAACTTCCTGATTATTTATCTGTCAGAGACATGAAGACCTGGCTGCTGACAGGAAGAAGCTTCCTGGAAGAGTGAGTCAAACTAATTGTTGATGTAACCCGTATGGAAATTTACATTAGAAAGATTTTATAAATGTTTTAAAGTTGTAGAAATAACACACTATTTTTGTTTTTGACAGGTTTCAGGAAATAATTGAGAGGACAGGGATTGATCATCTGTTCATGGCTGAACTGGTGAGCATAAAATAGACGATCATCATACTTTAGAGCAATAATTAAATGTTAAATACTTTAAACTGAGTCACCTATAGTCCTGTTGAGACTAAATAAAGAGTGGTGTTGACAGGCATGGACCACAGCTAGACTCTTCTGTCTCAGTCAGATGGAAGAAGAGCTCCTGGAAGAGCTGGACAAAGAAAGGTGTCTTTCCCAGCTGTTCAGCAGGAAGGTCACACTGGAAGGCCTTCAGATGTTTGTCTCGATTGTCCACCCAAAAGCAGAAAAGGTTGCACAAACCTTCCTTTCAGCCCTGCACAGAAAGATGCTGCAAATCTTCTGGGACATTCAGACTGCCAGCGGCCCAGTCTCTGCAGAGGACGCAAAACCAGCAGAGCTCATGGAGCTGGAACAGAGTGCTGCGGCGCTGATACCAGAGGTGGTGGACACTGCTCTTAAGTTCCTCCTGGAAGATCCAGAGCGGGAAAACAAGAGTAAAGCCGCCAGTGCTGAGATTGGCAAACTGCTGACTAATTCAGCATTTCCATGCCTCTCTCGGTCAGGAAGCGTTTCTGAAACTCTTCTGCTCGGTGTCTGCACCAAGGAAGCCCAATCCATGGTCGAAGCCATCTATAACAGGTTTGACAAGTGCTCCAGGTCCTTCAAGCTGATGGACTATGATGAAAGCTATTACGATTCTAGAGAGGGCGTCATCTCTGCCATCCAGGATATGGACCATGAAGTGCAGACTGATGCACCAAGCCAGGCTCACTTTCAGCTGGAAGAGGGACTTGTGAAGGAGAGGGAGGCTTCTCCATGGGCTGCTCTGGATCAAGAGATAGACTTTATGCCAAAAGATGTTGCAGAGGACACGTACAGAAAAGAGGCAACCCTGGTTCAAGATTCTGTCGTCCAGAATATGGACAACAACGAGCAGGTGGATGCATCCAGCCAGGCTCACCTTCATATGAAAGAGGAACTTCTGGAGAAGAGGGAGACTTCTCTGGACCTCTCTCCTTTGGAGGAGCTGAAAGAGGGACTCATGGATAAGAGGGAGGCTTCTCCACGAGTCGCTCTGGAGGAAGAGGTGGCCACTTTCCCAAATGATGTGACTGAGGACACATACGTAAAAGAGGAAATCTTGTTTCAGGACTCTGCCACCAAGGATATGGACTATGAAGTGCAGTTTGGTGCATCCACTGAGCCTCACATTAAACTGGAAGAGGTACTCATAGCAGAGAGGAAGATATCTCTATATTTCACTTCCTTGGAGGAGCTGGAAAACAAACTCGTGGAGCAGAGGGTGGCTTCCACACGAGTCGCTTTGGATGAAGAGGTAGACACTTTGCCACATAATGTTAAAAACATGAACCATGTAGAGCAGCTGGATGCATCCAGCCAGGCTCCTCTTCAGCTGGAAGAGGGACTCCTAGAGGAGAGGGAAACTTCTCCACGAGTCTCTCTGGATGAAGAGGTGGACTCTGTTTCAAATGATGTTACAGAGGAAACCCTGGTTCAAGACTCTGCCATCCAGGATATGGACCATGAAGTGCAGACTGATGCATCCAGCCAGGCTCACTTTCAACTGGAAGAGGGACTCGTTGAGAAGAGGGAGGCTTCTCCATGGGTTGCTCTAGATAAAGAGGTAGACTTTATGCCAAAAGAAGTAACAGAGGACACATATAGAAAAGAGGCAACCCTGGTTCAAGATTCTGTCGTCCAGAATATGGACAATGACAAGCAGGTGGCTGCATCCAGCCAGGCTCACCTTCATATGAAAGAGGAACTTCTGGAGAAGAGGGAGACTTCTTTGGACCTCTCACCTTTGGAGGAGCTGAAAGAGGGACTAGTGGATAAGAGGGAGGCTTCTCCACGAGTCGCTCTAGAGGACAAGGTGGTCACTTTGCCAGATAACGTTGTTAAAAACATGAACCATGTTGAACAGCAGGATGCATTCAGCCAGGCTCCCTTTCCACTGGAAGAGGGACTTGTAGAAGAGAGGGAAGCTTCTCCACGAGTCACTCTGGATGGAGAGGTGGACACTTCAAATGATGTGACAGAGGAAACCCTGGTTCAGGACTCCGCCATCCAGGATATGGACCATGAATTGCATTTTGGTGCATCCAGCCAGGCTCATCTTCAACTGGAAGAGGGACTTCTCGAGGAAAGGGAGGCTTGTGTTGAGATCACTTCCTTAGAGGAGCTAGACATGGGAATCATGGAAGTGAGTAAAATGTCTGCACAAGTCTCTCTGGATGAAGAGGTTGACACTTTGCCAAAAGATTTGATTGAGGACACATGCAGAAAAAGGGAAACCCTGGTTCAAGTCTCCGTCCACTATATGGACCACCAAGTGCAGTTTCATGCATCCAGCCAGGCTCACATTAAGCTGGAGGAGGGACCTCTGAAGAGGAGGAAGGCTTTGCCACGAGTGTCTCTTGAGGAAATGGCCACCAGGGTAAGCCTAGCAAATAGGGACACATCTTCAGTCAGACTGGAGACCAATGTGGCAGTTTACTTGGTTGATGAGCTGGAAATACTGCAGCAGGAGGAAGTGGAGGTTTATGAGACACTTGACTTCCTGGTTCAGGACTGTGCTGATAAGAAGAAGAAGAAGAAGAAGGGATCGTGTGCCTTTTTCTGTGGTTTACGGAAGATGATGAAATGTGGCTTTTGTGTTCCCATCAAGCAATAAATCACAGCACTCCCTCTGCAATGATGTTGTTAAATATATTTAATAAAACTATTAATTTTAAGTCATTAACCATTCTCTCTGTAGTAATTGTGTATGTACTGTTTTTGCATAGGTGTCATGCATAGGTGTGTTGGGAGTGACCAGTACAAAATTAACACAATCACAGTAATGTCTTCCATTTGTTGTAAGGCCGTAATATAACACATTACTAATTCAATTTTGGTAATATTATACTCGTTACAATTTCATTTTAGCGCAACATTTAGTGGTGTTCTGTTTGTTTTTTTATTCACCAACACCGCAAAACATTTCTTTAAAAGTCAAAAAATGCCTGGAGTATTTCCTGTTGAAAGTGAGCATACATTCATGTTTTGCATCTAGCATCTTACGTTCATCTTGAGTAAACTAATCCAACAGACAATGTCAAAATAAAAGCACTTCCTGTGACGGTTCTAGGTAAAACTAAATTTCTGCTAAAAAAATAAGGTGGTGTAGCTTTTCACATATCAGCTGTAAATCAAGTACGCTAAATAATGTAGATAGTGAGTTTTAATCACACTATAATTGACCATTTCCTTTAGACTGTTTTAAACTAAACAACATTTCTTAATCAAGTGCTTTAAACAAACATTTTACAACAATGCTGTACTTCGATACAACTGTAAGATAGTTTTAATTGAGTATTTTTTATTTTCTCCTACTTGCCTTTTGTACGTTTTACTTATCTATTTTCTGAAATCTGTAGTTACTTTGCATATTCATACTAAATATTCAGCATATTATGAATAATCTATGATGTAATAAAGTGGATAAAGAGAAAACTTTATAGATTTGACTGTGAAATTCAGAAGCTAGTTGCCAAGTCAAACTTGTGCTGTTATTTGGGTCAAAGTAACCCAAAAGTAATGCAAAAGTAGTGTAACGCATTGCAATTTAGAGACAGTAATATTGCAATATAACTAATTAATCTCAAATGACAGAAACTAGTAATCTTTAATGTGTTACATTTTGGATATAACTTGCACAACACTGCTCGTGAATGCACATGAAAAAAAGCTAAATGTTTATCAAATGGACATTGGTGTCCAAAACAATTCCCTAATTTTCAACATAAATTCCAAAAACCTCAATATACATGACACAGGATTCAGGTAGCATCTTTTTAAATTATTTCCGATGAAATGTCAATACTGTCAGCATTTCTTTACCTTGCTTACACACAGTAAATGCAACTAAAAATTCAGCTGACTGCACTGGACTGGATATATATTTATGGTTAATGTTTTTAACATTTTAGCTCTGTATATTAGTCACCTAAACACTTCGCTGGTTCGAATGGCCTTCACTGCCAGCATGTTTGTGTTCCATAAGACTTCTCACTGTTTGGGTTTGTGTCTGGGTTAGGTTCACACAGGTCGGGAGCTTCTCTCACAGATGGAGTCAGCAATTTTCAACATACAACATAAAGGCCTAAATATAGCCTTGAATATAAACTACTGTGACGTTTATTTTATGCAACAACATTGCTAATTGTAGCCTAGTCACAGTGTAGCTTATAGTTTGTAAGTCCTACAGTAGTATTATATCAGATGAAACTATAAGCACTGAATTCTAAGATATTTTCACTTATAAATGGCTTTCATTATCATTTCATGAATTAGTTGAAACAAGAATGTCGGTTATGGATTTTTTTTTTTCATTATTGAGATTATCAGAGGAGCCTTCATTTGTTTAATGAATTCAATAGGAATCTACCTCTAAGACCAGATGGAAGTGGAAATGTTCACTAAAGGAAATGTCCTGGAGTCACCACAATCAGCAGGGTTCAATTTCCGGGACTAAAAATATCTACAGCAGAAAATACAACAAGTTGTTAACATTTGTTCTAGACATTAAGATTTGTTCTAGACATGTGGTTTTCCCAACTTTTTAATACAAGTTAAATAATAATAAAAAAAAAAAAAATTTGAAAAATAAATTTGACCAAAGTATCCACTGAACAGCGCAAAACATTTTTGATCAAAAGAAAAGCCTATAAATCTATAAGAGGTACTAACACTGCACCTGTTTAGGCTTAACAACAAACGGAAAACTGAAAAAACACTAGTCTGACCTACACTTCAAATGTGTAGATTCAATCAATTAATTTTTTTTTTATTATAGTATAATTATTTTATAAATTATGAATAAAAAAATCTCACTTATCCCCTGAAGCAATCTTAAGTACCCCGATTTGAGAAACACTGTTGTAGACTAAAGTCGGTGGAGAAAGTAATGACTATGTGTACTCAAATGCTATGTGGTATATGCATATTTCTATGAAATGATGTACTACTATGATGTACTTCTACTCAACTGAATTTCTCAGGGAAATATTATATATATTATTACATCGGCAGACACTTTGCAGATTAGGATTTTACATACAAAACCTGTGATGACCTTCTAAAATATGATGCCTTGTTGTATTTGAAGTACTTAAAATCTGTTCACTTGACCGGCCACAAAATAAGAATACTGCTCACATGTTACTGCATCTATAATGTTAATCATAATATTATAACACGGACAGCATTATTTTGTGTATATCTATATACACTAACGTAAAGTATTATTAGGAACACCTGTTCAATTTCTCATTAATGCAATTATCCAATCAACCAATCACATGGCAGTTGCCTCAATGCATTTATGGGTGTGGTCCTGGTCAAGACAATCTCCTGAACTCCAAACTGAATATCAGAATGGGGAAGAAAGGTGATTTAAGCAATTTTGAGCGTGGCATAGTTGTTGGTGCCAGACGGGCCGGTCTGAGTATTTCACAATCTGCTCAGTTACTGGGATTTTGATGCACAACCATTTCTAGGGTTTACAAAGAATGGTGTGAAAAGGGAAAAACATCAAGTATGCGGCAGTCCTGTGGGCAAAAATGCCTTGTTGATGCTAGAGGTCAGAGGAGAATGGGCTGACTGATTCAAGCTGATAGAAGAGCAACTTTGACTGAAATAACCACTTGTTGCAACCGAGGTATGCAGCAAAACCTTTGTGAAGCCACAACACGCACAACCTTGAGGTGGATGGGATACAACAGCAGAAGACCCCACCGGGTACCACTCATCTCCACTACAAATAGGAACAAGAGGCTACAATTTGCAAGCGCTCACAAAAATTGGACAGTTGAAGACTGGAAAAAGGTGAGTTCACTGTACTAAAATGTCCCCCACAGTCACCAGATCTCAACCCAATAGAGCATCTTTGGGTTGTGGTGGACTGGGAGCTTTGTGACCTGGATGTGAATCCCACAAATCTCCATCAACTGCAAGATGCTATCCTATCAATATGGGCCAACATTTCTAAAGAATGCTTTCAGCACCTTGTTGAATCAGTGCCACGTAGAATTAAGGCAGTTCTGAAGGCAAAAGGGGGTCAAATACGGTATTAGTATGGTGTTCCTAATAATCCTTTAGGTAAGTGTATTTCCTAATGCCAAATTTATTGATTTCCCCGCATATCTCTCACATTCTGAACTGAGTCGTAGGCAAAAAAAATCCTGTGGAAGTGAGAGTGCTGTCATAATGGAAGACATCGGTGGGCTGTGAGATAGCATGCTATCATTAGCGGATCAAATCGATCAACATGGTTTGTCAGCAGATAATATTTTGGCACATATTGAAGAATTTTTGGATATATTAGGGCCGATAAGTGCTCTTCAAGAAATATAAATAGACACACAGCTGTCAGGTGGCTCAGCCTGGGCAAGGCTCTTAAAAGAGTACGGGACCTGAGAACCTGCGTTCACAGCAGGACAGCTAGTTATAACATTAGATAAAAAAGAGATAGAGGGAGTTTCTACAAGCAGCACTCACTGAAAATCTATAAAACATTGATTAAACAATTAACCTCAGGGAAACAAGCACTCTATCTATCATAACATCCGTTAACAGCATGAAAATAAGACTTTATGTTAAGAGGAAAACACAGAGCACACAACTCTTCATTGTATATGTATGAATTCAAGGTACTTTACTGCTGTGTCACACAATGTGAAGTTGGGATTGCTTTACGGAATGAAATTACCGCAATAGTAAGACAGCCCCACTAACCATCACATTGCCCGGATACTTCATATGGGAATGCATGAGTAGAAGTGATTGTGAGTCTGTGCTCTCGGGTGTTAGGTGAGGATGGTAACAAGAGTTTCCTACTACTTTGTGAGTTATGTTCTGTCAAAATGTAGATGTAGGTTTTGTTTGTGTAGTGTAGGTCCTGTTTTAACCCGTGGAGGTGTACAGCATGCTGTGCTTATCTTATTATAAGTCATTCCTGGCTTCTCCAGCCTGCTTCTGCCACTGTTCTGCAGCTGCACTCTCATACAAACGATACAATTTATGGAAGCAAAGTAGTAACTTAGCTTTTCATGAGACAAGCCGCTGCACTAGATGCTGTTTATAATATGTATTTATAAAATACAACACAGCTGGTTTATTACAGCCTAGGCAGGAGGATGCAGGCAGCCAAATGGATTGTGAACACCCAAGATGTGATATCACATGGTTGGGATTCTGGTCTCCGTTGTGAAGTAGATGGAGGATGACTTTAAGTGTCTGACAAGACAAACATTGAATGAGCAAATTCTTAAAACCTGCTAATCTACATGTGATAACTGTGTGTCCCATGTCACATCACCAGCTTTACTGTGACACTATGCACTGTATTACTATGTTCAACATACACACCGAACAATTTAAAATTATTTGTGAGAGCTTTCCTGACTAGCCTCACAAGTGCCAATAAAACACATCATTGCTTTTCAGAATAAAACCTAGTTTTGTACAGTTGTTCTCATTGTGTTAAAAAACACACAGGCCTATGATCTCTTGCCTTACAGTGAGTCTACACTGTTAGATTGTGTTATTTTTTTTCCCATCTACTGCGCCATCACAATAATAAATTATCATCAATCCGATATGGCCGAGATTATAGCGATTTTAGAGGTAGGCTGTGTTCGGATGATGTTTAGAGATTTAGGCAATCGCTGTATGAATACGGGAAGAGGCCACCTCATGCACCTTGGGGCTCATGTTTACGCCTTGCTGATGGATCTCAGCGGTCCTGGAAGAACGCGCACTTCCAAAGGATGCTGTGTGCTGTGCAAGAAAAGATGGACGCATAGCCTACAGGTTACTCACTCTGCGTATCCGGTGGCCCACGGGAGCCGTTTGGTCTCCTTCAGTATGAGGATCGGTCTTGCAATGTGGTCCGCGGAGCACTCTATCTCGTCCGGCGACAGTCCCAAGAACTCCGGTCTGCTGTACGGAAATTTCAGCGGCAGATCCGAGCCACCGCCGGGATGGTCACCGTTGGAGCCACCAGCCATCATACCTCCCATGAAATTGGCCACCGCCGATTTCACCCGCGTGAGCATGGTCGTACTGCAGCGTGGGTCCAGGCGATGCGATTGCGTGAGTTCCCCCCCGCCCGACAGATCCCAACACGGCGACGCAGTTTCGCGGCGTGGAAGGTAGACACACAGCGACCGTAAAAAGTCATTCAGCCCAGCGCTCCCTCGGTGAACGCGGAAATAAAAGCTACACACACATACAGGCAGGCAGTGCTGAACGCTGGTCATGTGACAAACCGGTTGCTGCCGGTGGATTTGGTCGCACTGGCATCTCAGTGAGCAGCTTACTGTTTACGGTGCTGGAGGTCAAGGTGCGTTAATCCCGGAGTGACGATTATTTGATGGGCAAGGTGCATCGGACCACTGGGTCCTGACGTCAAACAGCCCCCAAACTGGGCTTGCCTTGCACATTTCATGAAAGTCACTGTCAACACAGTCAACTGTAAACTATTTCAGGAAACAAGGACATATTTCACGTTGTAGGCATATGTTAGATGGGCTATATGATCAAATAGACTATGTTTTGTTTTGTTTTTTGCAAAAAAGTAATTCACAACGTCGACCATAGGTATCCTTACAGAATAATGTTAGCCTACTTATGTTTGGGATCAACAGGCCCCTTAAGCCTCTCCACTCTTAGGCTATACTACTCCAGTAAAATCAATTGAAATATAATTATTTGGTAGTTGAAAGGGATATTGCTGCAAAATCCTGCATCAGTATCAATCACTTATGGGATACATTTGTGTGTGTGTGTGTGTATGAAGTGTAAGAGGAGTCACATATGTCTAGTTAAACTTTAAATGTTCAGAAAACATAGTATTTTTCTCATACTGTCAGTTTAAATTGACATGTATTCACCCCTGTCAGAAACATTTTAGGGTTTTTAAAAAACATCTCCCGAAAAAGCCCAGTCTGCTCTAATTGGCTGATGTTTCCACTCTCGGAGACTCTGAACCATCATTGGAGTTGAGTGGCACTTTCTACCTAGATATGGTAGTTGTGAAATTACAAGGGCATGAAAGCTCTGACCGCTGGATTGTTTACAGGAATCTGAACTCGGGCTGTGTGCATTAGGCTACTCTGTAGATGGAGCATTTTGAAACCCACAGTAGTTATGTAGCACCTCAACCTGCTTTAAAATTAAAAATTAAAAAAAGATGGAAATCTCACTTTTTTCAATAAAGGAGCTTTAAGAAGTCCTTCATCCCAAGTGCCATTAAAGGCTGGGATCTTTCTGAGTGAGTCTGTCCGGCTGAAATATGTGATCAACACTGTATGGTGACGTAACCCAGTGGTGTCTCATTTCATAGCAGTATGTTTTCACCCCTAGACCTTACCACGCGGTTTCAATAGCCAAGGGCTAGGGGTAAGACAGAGAAATGAGATTCAGCCTAACACAATACTTACAGCGATGCTTATGAGTGTAACGCTGGCCACTTACTAATGGGAAATGTTGGATTTTATTTGTGAAAATGTGTCCATATAAATGGAAGAGCGTGTTAGGATTCAACTACAATCACCTGACCATGCTTCTCTGTCTTGTCTCAGGAGATTGAATGTCTCAACTAAAAGTTTGTTACCCTTTTTGAGAAGGGTAGTTACCCTTCTGAAAAAAACAGTTTCAAAACATCTATGTTGTTATTTGTATCGATGCACTAGACATAATATCTACATACATGGCATTTGATTGTAGGCTAGGCTCACTTTGGCCCCAGCAACATTAAAAGAGTTTAGCTTTGTGTACAGTTTCTCTTAATAATGTATTATATTAAGTGTCCATTTCATTATAATATTCAGATTTATCATAAATAATTGAACATGCACATGTATTTTATGTTCCGTTAAAGAGGGGGGGAGGCGGGGTTACATTTGATCGCGTAAAAATGTACTTGAAAGTAACGCATTAGTTAATTTCTGAAGCAACGAGTTACTCTTATAATTTGTAACTGAGAATCAAATTTAGTTACATTTTGGAAGAAGTAACTAGTAACTTTAACCAATTACTTTTCTAAAGTAACTTGCCCAACACTGCTGACAGGATGTTGTTGTCATTAAGATAGCATGACAGTTGATTATAAATTAATTTTTTACTACACTTTAGCAACAGAACAAATGATAGAAATTGGTCCATAGTTGTTTGGATGTATTGTATCGCCTCCTTAATGTAAGGGAGTAATGCGTGAACATTTCCAGATGCTGGATAATTCATAGGTGGATGTCATGGTCATTTTACACAACACCCTTTGTTTTGAGAAGAGATTTGAGACATGATACTGACTGTGGTGGCCTCATTTCCTCACTGTAGTTTATGATTACTACTTGCTTGCTATTGCTAATATTTCAGATATTACTTCAACTATGACACATCTGGCCAGATTTGTGGAATATTACTTTCTGGTTACATTGCCGTTTTCTTTGTTTAAAATTATTTTTTTTTCCAGTTTGTTCTGGCCTGTAAATCAGTTTAAATCTGATTGGCTGGGCGTTCAGCCAGTCCACCAGGATGTGTGGCTAGACATCATGAAATTACAAACACACTTAGAGCTGCCTTTTGGAGAAGTAAGCCTCACAAAAATGATGTGTTATACAATACCGCAGTTAATGTTCCAGCCAACCCACACATGACCCTCAAAGGCTTCTTTCTATTCATGGACCGGCAACGTTGAAAGAAGAAGTTTAAAATCCACTGACAATCTGAGAATGACTTCTTAAAAATGTATAATAATACGAATACTTTCACTATTTTGCACTGTTAGACTCACCTGGGAATTGATCCAAATCCATTTAGAAAAATCTTTGCTGTTTGGACAGTCTGCTTCTGTCAAAAACCCTTCAGTTTGCTTGAGTCTGCTAAATGTTGGCAGATGTCTGATTAAAATTCAATAACACACAAGCCTGATTAATAGAAGACACTAATTAAATATTTTTTGATGTTTGTGAGGCTTTACATGTACTTTTATTCGTAATACCAGCTTTTTAAAGTTGTTACCCCATTGGTTGCGTGACTTCCAATAATTCTTTAGTTATATGAGAATAACTTATTTGCTTTGAGTCTGAAGTGAAGCACGGCCAGATTAACCTGTTTGGTCGGCCCAGAGCACAACTTTGCTTTTAGCCCTTCCTGGCCCCCAACCTCCTGCTTCATTATATACGCAGACACCAGCAGGACTCAAATGCTACTTCACATGTAAAATACCTGAAAATGTATGCTTATATAATGTGGTAATTTATCAAGGAAGTCATGTTTATTTTACACGTGAATTTAGTTATTTTTCTTTCATTTCACATCTGAAATATCTGAAAATCTAGTGTCAATTTAACAGAAGTTAAATTCAGTCTACAGCACGTCACTCTTTGTAGATTACAAAATGTGTTTTTATTACCTAATTTGTATTCGCTAACACAGTCAATTTCAATCTTTATAAGTTTACATGCCCATTAAAACCATGAGCTCACTCATTATTCAGTGTGGCTGCATTGAAAATGAATAAACTCCAATGAAAGTGGAGTTGTCTGTTTGGCAGACTATATCCAATCAATAAGTCATGAGTTTGCCAGCAAAGACCTCTACTGACCTAATGACACACATTGAGCCTGTCTGGGAGCTGCAGTGCAGGAGATGATGCACTAAACAATCATGCCAGAGATTTTTGCTTGGGTCTCCAGCATGCTTTGTTTTTGTTCTACATACTTTTTGCCATGTAGTGTACTTTTGTTGGTAAGACAAACATTGCCATCCACAAAGCCACACATACAAATTAGTACAGCAGACTTGTTTCAGCAATCTCGTTTCAACTTGAACCTTTTTGTGTCTTAAGATTGTAATCATGGCTCCTCCTTTGTGTGTGTGTTAGAAATGCAGTATGTTGAGGCACCTGGGGAGCTCACCTGGTAGAGTGTGCGCCCTAAAGGTAAAGAGGCTCAGTCCTTGACGCAGCAGCAGCGGGTTCGATCCCTGCCTGCGGCACTTGCATATCGTTCCCCCTCACTCTCCCCTTGCAACTTGAAGCTGTCCTGTCAAAAAAAGAGGCAAAAGAATTTGCAAAAAAAAAAGAAATCCAGTATATCCTCGTTTTGTTCTGAGTTTTCAGATCTTTTCCCATGCCAGATTACATAAAATTGCAGTATTGGACAATAATGTTTAACAAGTATCTAATCCAATTATAAATGGATAGCTAATGTACTGTAAGTTTTTCTATTTTTTTTCTTTTTTTCCACTCCTTGCACATCATCTTCTTCCAGCTTTGTCTGTTTTATTTATCACAGGATTATCACATGATGAAAGGGTCAAGATGGTTTGAACATTGTCACCAGCCTGTGTGTGTGTGTGTGTGTGTGTGTGTGTGTCTGTGCGTGTGTTTGCGTCTGTGTGTGTTTAATCAGCCTTCTAGTCCATCTGATGACTGACTCACAGATGGACACATACGGCCGCCCACACACACACTTGTAACAGAGGATAATCTGGAGTTGGTGAACCTGAGTGGGAGTATGGATGATGGCAAAGGTTGGTGTCTGTTTATCTGCTTAAGACGTGTTAACACCGCATACATTTTTCTTTGACATGAAATACTGATGTGTTACAAATTCAACGCAATTGTCACACTTATCACAGAACCCAAACATACCCAGGTGCAAGTGTGGTTAACATGTTAAATATTAAAACCTACTGAGGAACGTTTCCCTGTTTGTGACAATTATCCCTGCAGACCCTTCAGATTAACATGTTTGAATTATTGAACCTGGAGCAGATTAAGGAGGACTTTAGAGTGCACACAGTATGTAATTCAGACAGGCTAGAACAACAACACATCTAGCTACTGATGGTTGGAATGCACGCGTTACATCTCTGTATTGTTTTTCTTGGTGATGGTTTTCTACTCTTGATTCTATAAGCTTTTGTAGCTTAATAATTGTTGCACCCACCATGGTGTCCTGTCATTATTTATTGTGCATCGTTTGTTTCATTATCTTTTTTTTTTTTTTACTCTTTTCTGGTTCTAGTGGGGCTAAGGTGGTTGGTTGTATTGGATTATCAGTTCAGTCTATAGAAATTAATTGGATTGTTTGTTTGGTTTGACGTGCATATGTTCACATGTTAATATTATATGAACGTGTGCATGTAAATGTATATCTGCAAATAAACGTGGTATGAAATATGATTGAAGTCAATCATTTAACAGAATCTTCTAATTGAATTTTTCATTTTTCCACCCCCTTTTCTTTAAAAAAATGTAAGCTAGTAATGTTTCACTAAACTTTGTTTAAAGTTAATTCTACTAGAATATACTTTTCTAGAACTACTGTATTTCCAACTCCACATGCAGTAGAAGAGTGCAGTGCTGTATTTTCTCATCATCACTTTGCTTGAATGCTTTGGCCTGCTGATGGCCAATCCACTCTGTTTTGTTCTACTCTAAACACTAACATCAAGAGGCCAGCCAGCAATAGTGTACACAACAACAATTGCAGGTTGCAGAAATTAGAACGTCTAACCCCAACCCTCCTAAAATGACATGGTATTGATTTGGGGATTGTATGGCAGGGTTGGAAAGCAGCTGTTGTGATTTAGATCAAACTAGACACTGACCAATGATTCCCAAACATATGAAGGAATTCATACTCTGCATGTGTGTATGTGTTTTTCTGCTGCAACAACACTGATTTTATTTGTTGTGGTTTTGTGGGTAGCTTGTTGTTTTAATTTCAGACCAGCAGATGTCACTAGTCCACTAAGAACCTTTCCAAGAAAACGTTATCCTACCACTTGTTGGTAAAAACTAAACACTGACACATATGTTGTTGTCGAGGGTTCTAACATCCTTGTGAAACAGAAAAAATGTACTATGTATTCCAAATCTGATTTACAAAAATATGGGCCTTTTTTTTTTTACTTTTAATACTTTTGCTATATAAACTGCATTTGCAGAAGAACAGAGTCCCAACGCTGCCTGCCTCATCAAAAAACAATGGCTACAATAATGTGTTTTTGTATCTTTCAGTACACAAAGAGCCATCATAAGAAGACACCAAGTGAAAGAAAATTACAAATATAAGTGTGTAATGGAAACTACTTGGAGCAAAAGCTCATACATGGTGGGAAATATAATTTAGTATCACACTGTGTTTCAGGGATCCGTGCAATGTCCCTAACAGTCACGAGGGCAGGGGAGACATGATCCAATCTGTGTAAGGACAGTTTATGCTTTAGTGTGATATCTTTCAAAGGTGCATTCTCATCTAATACTGATTGGGTTTACAATTCAAGTTTATTTGTAGAATGCTGAATAGAAGCCAAATTAATTCCATTATTTGGATAATACTTTATCCAGTTTCTTTATTAGACACGAGTACATATTAATTTTGATGCTTTCATGAATTGATTTCTTGTGTCATCCATTATTTGTACCTGCACTTTAATCATTTCTGTGTCTTTTTTCGTCATTGGCACAAATCATCATAAGGACACACTGGCCATGGAAACAGACCCTAACAATCATGCATACTGAGCAGACATAGCACCATAGGACAGTCTTTGCTGGAAATGGAGAGCTGAAACATTAACGGCTCTATATTACATGGTGTAATAGAAAAGAAAGAGACTAAGACTTCCAATCCAATCCAATCCACTTTATTTATATAGCACAATTTTAACAAACACAAGGTTTCCAAAGTGCTGCACAAAATGATAATACAGAAAAAATAGATAACACAATAAAAGCACAAATATAATAAGGTATAATAAAATATAAACAATAAAATACACTAGCGGCATGTGGTAAAGGTATACACATAAAATCATCACTCTAGCTGGTGTTAAAAGCCAAAGAAAAGAAGACTTGAGTCATAACGTCTTGTATTACAATGAGCTTCCACAACTCCTGCAAAGGCATTCATTCAGACAATACAATCATGTAATTTAAAGTGCCCCACCAAAGACCTATATTAAATATGAGATGCAAAAATCTAAAGATGTTGAGTTTGTAGTTTAAGGTAAAGTTGCTGTATATGGGTCATTGACATGATTCAATCTCAATTGCTACAATTTTGATACACTGGCATAAAGTAGATCTAGTCCCCAATGCCAGTGGTATGGTGGTGTTATTCTATCAATTGTTTATTGAAAAAGACACATAATTGACAACAATAC
Organism: Etheostoma cragini; assembly: GCF_013103735.1. Lineage (NCBI taxonomy): Eukaryota > Metazoa > Chordata > Actinopteri > Perciformes > Percidae > Etheostoma > Etheostoma cragini. Next base: position 16,753,809 of record NC_048414.1, read on the forward strand.
ACATCATATACCTTGCCCCTGGTTTCAGCCCCCCTAACACACACAAAAAGTTATTGCTTCATGTCAATACCATGTCATGTCAAACCCCCCCCTCCCCCCTTTCAGCTTCATCCCAACACACTGCTTGACATAGTCTACAGATGAAAGTCCTGATAAAATCCCAAGGAACAAGGCAATCACTCGTCTTTGTCAGATGTTGGAACATGTAGCACTTACTTGGCAGGAAGGCATTAAGAGCAACACCTCATCTCTCTCGGCTAGTGACGTTACTGTTCACAAATAAGGCTTTCATAATTAGAGAGAGTCAAGTTTTTCCTGACCTGTGGGAATGAGCAGTGAAAACTATTGCAAACACTTTCATTAGTCATCGTCCAAAGAGCCAATTTAACCCGCTATTGGTTTCTAGGCAACAACTCTGCTGTGAAGGCATCACATACTACCGATATTAATAGTTTAGTGGTTGTGGTGTGTGAGTGTCAGTCACTTGTATCTCAAGTAATGAAGCAGAATATTTTTAAATAAACACATTTAGAACACGTATACAGCAATACACAGTATATTCAATAAAAGGTGTGTATATACTGAATGTATTTTGTAACATTTATTTGCATTAGAGCTTAACATTTTTGAGAATCTTGTCAGGAAGGCATGTCGTAGGTTTGGTTCCACACGTCTGGTGTTGTGTATGTACTGCATACACAGGTATACATGGTTGGATGGAGTAGATTTCATGTCCAGCAGTGTCTCATCTCACCTCCCTGGCTCTGCCTTTCATTCCCACCTGGTTTGGACGTTCATAGAGCAGGTCTGCTCCTGCTGCGATCCCATGGCACATCAAAGCAAGTTTGATTATTAAGGTCTCGATGTGCCCTTTCCATGTCTCTGACCACAATCTGCGAACAAGGGTGTTGAGGAAAAGGACAAGCAATTTGCGGGGAAGGGTTACATCCTCTATTTCAGGCATGTGAGTTGCTGCCATCAGGCAGACTATATAGGGTGCCGTCCCTACTAACCAACCAGTCTCGAAAATCATTTATTCCTACCAGCATTATATTACTAAATAAGCTGGGGGAAATGATCCTCTCTGTTGGATGACATTGCTCTTTCGTAGAATATTAAAATGTCACAGATGAGGATGCACCTTACTATTGATAACCCACTGGTGCTAATGGCACTACATATGTTATTATGTGTAGATGGTTGGTGGTGTGTACTGTTGTTGTTGGTTTTGTGGTTGTCTTGTTGTGTGTTGTCTGTCTGTCTATCTATCTGAACTATCTGATGAGCTGTATGGTGCAAGATGAATGTCCGAAAGGATCAATAAATGAAATCTATCTAACTAAAAGGCATCTGTGTGAAGCTGAATTGCTGATCCAGAAAACAATTGTTGGATTGATAAAAAAAGAAGAAAAAAAGACTTAGTTTGAAGTTTCAAAACAGCTTGTGTTTTGGGTGATAATAAGTTGAGATGTTTAAAAACTGAGTCTTTAAAAAGTTTTTAATTGAGTAATTTATTTGTGAGCATTCACAAACAATAGTTATGTGTTTGACAGCTATTTGTCTTTTACTCAGTTTCCAAATTTGTGTTTTGGGATTGTTTCTTGTTTCATAATATTGTATTTAACTTTAATTCATGAAATAGTTAATGTGTTAATGTGCTTCTTTTGAAATATTAGCAAAGCAGAACAGTATGTTCTTACTATCCTGTCACCCATGTTATGGCCATGATCCTAACTAGGATTCAAAGTTGTCTGATTCCCCTTTTGAGGACCTCAGCTGCAAATGCCAGGAATGACACCCTTTGTTGGTAGGAAACAATAACTTGTAGACACTGAGCTGACCCAAGACATATGTTGATAGTTGAGACTGGAAGTCAACAATAGACAAACACTTGTATACAGATCCTGGAAAGCAATTCAGTTTTAACGGCCAAGTGTTTTACCAAGAAAAAAAGTTTTTTGTTAAGCATACCTCCTCTGGATAGATAAATATTACAGAAAAGTATGCCAAGCTATACAGCAACAGTCATCAGTTTCCTTGTTGGGGAGGGGAGCAACATTGCACACACCAATTTTTCTGCATAAAAAAAAAGATTTTGTGGTAAATTTTCCAAATGATATTTGCATTTTTTTCTAACTTGTCTTCTTCACACGGCCAGGTCGTGACAAGTCATAGAAAACGTTTGATCAAGCTCCAGATTGGGTGTACCTGCATGTTCAGACCTGCATGTTTGCATGAATTGAATGACCTCTGGGGAGTGATGGAACATCCCTATAGTAAATAGAAATGTGTGCTGTTTTTAAGGATGTTGTGAGGAGAACAATGAACAGGAACAGAGAGGCTGCACGTAACGGCGGGTGAGACTCTCGTCTCATCTCCTCTGATCAAAGTAGTGAAAGAACTTCCTTCGTTAGGGGCAAAAAATCTGGTTCGCATGATAACCACTGACCGAGATTTGAATCAGCGAAAAAATGCAAAGCTCCATTTGTTAAGAAAACCACATTTCTGTCAGAATAGCCACTTTGTAAACACGTGTCTGAATGTTTTTGGCATGTTTGTTTATGCTATCTGGCCAATGACAGTGTATTGGGTTGAGGGAAGGCCAGGGTGTCAGGTGGAGCGAAGCCAGCTGTGGACAAAATTATCCAGATAGACAGAAAACGGGACTTGTTTCCTGTTGAGGGAAACTTGGTAGAAGCTGTTTACTTACTGAGAAAGGAAGCATTGCTCGCTTGGAATTATCCCCACACAATGCCCACTTAAAATCTATTAGGAATACATAGGAGAGAGCACCATTAAATCTTGCATCCAACCTTCTGGGGTAAACATATTTTCTTTGAGCAATGACATTCTTTCACCTACTTCTAAATCGCTTGGCAGGTGGAGGGGTTTGTCAACAAACAGCAAACCAATGCTTAAAGTCATGTTTCATGCCTGAGAGACTGACTTGTGAAGTGAATATTCAGAGGTGTGCCAACGTGAACAATGATATTCATGAGCAGCTTAAATATTCTGCTTCTTTGTTTGGCCTCTCACTTCCCTTCTTCAAGGTTTTTTCCAGAGGTATGGATAAGTTAAACATGGAAGGCACAAAGGATAAGTCCTTTGTTGCCGTTGCTCTTCGCAAAACCCTGTCAGACCAATCAAGCTTTCTTCTTGCATTCATCTCACTAGGAGCTCAGTAGATACTGTTGAAAGACTATATCGATTTTCTGATTGATTTCCTTCTTGTTCTGAAAAAGTGAAAAAGAAAGCAAATGACAGTTTGTCACACAGTTGATGCGGTACATTTTAAAAAGAAATGTATTGAATATCCATTCAGTACATTTCACACTGGAATTTGTGGCAATTCTACTTGTTTCATAACCCTTTACAATAAGACATTACGGTTTTCTGGTACAAACTTGGCGTCATTCTTTAATCACTGCCTCCTGAGGTATTTGCTCAGTCTAGAGCCTGACCTTAGATCATGTTAGCACATACTGTATACTCAGGTTTTCAGAGGCATGCTAATGATTGGCATGTCTAATGAGAGCCAGAGGGAATTTGAGATATGTCCATCAGAGCTACAATACTCCCTCCATACCGCCTTAAGTAGAAACTGTAGCTGCATAATCAGTTGATACCAGCTGGGACTGCCAACGCCAATTCTTTCTCTTTATTTATTGCTGACAATGAACATCTCCATCCTTTATTGCAGGTCTTGACTTTATCCATCCCATTTAACACACATACATTTCTCTCCCTAACATACATCTCTGTGACATGAGTACCAGACCCTTGTGTTATGAGGTCAGATGGTCAGAGATAAACTGAACTTTAGAGGATCAGGGGGGTTGGGAGGGTTTAGCTATTATAGGGGAAGCTGGCCGATATCACCAGCTCTTTGGAACAATGTGCATTACTAGAATACTGTGAAATGCTGGTATAATTACTAGAGAATTACTAGAGATGGTCCCGTACCAGTCCCGTAAAAGCCTCCGATACTGCCTAAATTCTGGTATCGGAAAGTAGATGAGTTTATGCACCAATCCGATACCACGTAATTTAGTCCATTTGATAATCTACTTTAAAGTATTTTATGAATCTTCTTTTTCCGTTAAGACTGTCAAACTATTTCATAAAAGCTTTAACCTTAGCCCTTTAACAGAACTTATATTTCACATTATTTTAGACATCCTAATAATGGCATCATCGCAGAGCTTGGAAGGAAATTATTGCTTAGATTGGCGAGAGATATAACTTCAGCATGGGTCAATTTTCAGCAAACATAACACCAGAGATTTTTGTGCAGCAACTGCATGAAGCACAAATAAAGCAAGTGAACCCATCCGTGCCGTGGTTGTGAAAACAGGAGACAAAGCCAGTGTAGTATTCAGTGCATCAACATGTATATTTCAACATATATTTATAGTATATTTAGATTTTGTTATAATGTACACAAGCCATTACAGACAAACATAATTTGTGTTGAACAGATATACATATATTAATCCTATTTACAACTATTGAAGTGCCTTTTATGTATAAATATACAACACAGTTGGATAGAAATGTCTTCAAACATCATAAAGTACATGTTCTCATGTTGGTCTGACAACCATTTCTGTGCTGCACATCGCATTAATGTGCAGGAGATTGTTTTTGTCTGGAGTGCAAATGAAGCCAAAAAACAGACCACCCCCAATGGTGGAGGATGTCAGAAAAAAAATCAGGAAATGTGTTGACGTAGAGTGTGTGGAATGTGTAAGCTTCTTCCCAACATTTTGTAAAAGTCGTGGCATGGGTGTGTGGTTTGGTAGGCAGACTCTAAAACTATAAAACGGCCACCGCCCCCTACACTATGTACAGTGTGTGTGTATGTTTGTGTGTGTGTGTGTGTGTGTGTGCAGGTGAATGTCCTGCTAATTTCAAGGGGATCCCATCTGCCTCCACTGAACAGAAATGAAAGCCAGTTGTTTGGGTTACACACAAATAACTGCCAGCTGCAACATGAAATAATGGGAAAAATGTGGATCCACACAACGATCTGATTAAAAGATGTAGTCTAAACCCAAAACCCATTATTTTTCTTTTTCACGATAGGTCAAAAGGCAAGGTTTCTTTTTACATAAGCCACTTAAATGTGGTTCTATGAAAAACAACAAAAGGGAAAGCCAAACACAAAGTGTGAGGTGACTGCCTCGGTTACTTAGAGACGTGCGGTCTGGAGGAGTCATTTTCACCACCACGCATCTCTGGCTGCTATGTGAGTTTTATCTTTGTAAACACTCCAAGCAGGACAGGGCTTTTGGCGGCACTGAAGAGCAGCCTGAAATTGTCAGTACTCCTGAAAATGTGTTTTCTCTTCAAAATGTATCAAAAAGGAATCATGTTGGAATTCTAAAAATCAGCTTGACTACTTGGGACTGTTGAATTTGTTCAATCGGTTTCAACAAAATTATGTTGAATACTAATTGTCAGCATCTAGTGATTTTAAAGACAATTGTAGTGATATAGCTTGATAACAGAAGTAGAACTTTGCAATTTCTCTTCTTTTCCCAAAGTTTTTTCAAATATTTTTGCTTTGGTTATGTAAAAAAATGTTTGCATACAGAATCAGGAAAAAAACCAGGTAATATGTCCACATTGACTGTCCTTGTTGCAAATTCTTAATTCAATGCAACATTTCTTCACTCTTGTCACCTGATTCAAATGCAAAAAGCTTAATTTGGTTTGTAGTTTTGGACTTTGGTGGTATTGCAGTCACTGTCAGTCATGCCCAAAGTTAAGATTTGAGTTGATACTGTGTGTGTACCTTGATGGCACTCCCAGACATGGTTTTTGTTCCCATACCAGTAAACAGAGTGGTCTGGCTGCAAGTTTACTCCGCCTGAATGGAGGATTTGGGAGAATTGTCCATCTCTCGCCAGTTGCTTGCACTACCAGTAGGGCTCCGATTGGCCATCTTTGTCAGCAATGTTGTTCTGCGGAGACTGCTGTCTGAGTCCTCCTTCTTGAAGTCAGTGTTCCTTTTGAGGCAGCAGGAGAGGCAGTGCACAAAATCCTGGAGGAGGTGGCCGCTGAAGACCATGTATATCCACGGGTTACAGCAGCTGTTGAGACTGGCAAGGAGTGCAGACAGAGTCACTGCTGTGTTCTCAGAATCTGAGGAACAGGGAGAGGAAAGAGGAAAAAGATGATTAATCCCGCAAAACATCTGGTCCAGGCTAGACTGCAGAAATGCCTGTTTCAATCAACTCATCTGGTGTTGAAATGTTTTTCTTTAAAGAACAGTTTCTGTTGCAAATCAAAGACTTTTTGTGTCATTCTCTTGAGAGAACTAATCTGTCGTTTTGAATGTGTTCCAGAAAAGTTAACTAAGCAAATCAATCAAGTGTAACCTTTTCCCCCAATTACAGTAGTTTTGTTTCCAGATAAAATATGTATCGACAGAATATTAGAGTCAGCATGAGGTGAAGGGCAGTGGGTGAGAGAGCACAGCTGCGGTAGATGAAATACGGAAACAAAGTAAATACTTAAAGAAAGATGTGTTCCTGCAGTATAACAAATTATTCTAAAAGGTCACAGTGCTGCACTCACTTATTTCGTGTAACTGAAGTAGCTAACAATAATTAAGTTTAAATATTTCTTATTTAATTCATTTGTACTTTTTTTACCATATAGTTTTGTTTTTTCATCCCAAATAAATCCGTGCGTAAAGGCTGTGCGCACGTTTGGGCGCGATGAGTGTTTTTTTCTTCTTTTGTTGGCAATACATCACATCATTCCTAAAGCTGTAAGAATAATGAATTCAGTAATACTGAATACACTAATAGTTTCATCCTTTTAGCACTCACCAGCCCACTGGAAGTTTTCATCCCACACCGACCACATCTGCACTGTGAAAAACGGAGCCCAGCAAACAATGTACGCCAAAACAATCACAAAAGTCATCTTAACAGTCCTCAATTTGGCTCTTGATATAGTTGTAACGCTGCTGACTGAATTCTTCCCAATCAGCCCGTTCTTGCTCGCAACACCAGCCGTCGATTTCCTTTTTTTATATTTGATATTTTTCCATATGCTGTGGCAGATGAATCCGTAGCTCATCATGAGAATTACCACGGGCACGAGAAAGATGCTCACAGTTATCCAGGTGATGTAGGCCTTGGCACCCCACGGCTCGATGAAGTGCGCCCAGCAATCGTTAACTTTCGAGCCGTTCTCGATCTCACTAAGGGAGAAGATAAAGTACTGCGGAGTGCTGAACACCAGGCTGCTTATCCACGTGGAGATGATCATGATGTAGGAGCGCTTGGTGGGCTGCTGGAGGGTTTTCAGAGGGTGGCAGATGGCAATGTAACGGTCCAGGGTCATCATCACCATCATGTAGGTGGACGCAAACATCCCCATCACCTGGAGATGCTTGACTATCCTGCAGAAAAAGTCCGGACCATAGAAGCGGAAGGTGATCTTCCAGCAGAGCTGCGGCAGCACCTGGAAGAAGGCGACCACCAGGTCAGCCAGGCTGAGATGTTTGATGAAAAGGTGCATCCGCGACATCTTCTTCTTAGTGTTGTACATTGCAAGCAGAACGCTTACATTCCCAATCACCGCAACCACGAAGGTGATACTCAGGACCATTATCTCGATTTGGGCCACTTCTTCGTTTCGCGCAAACGGATCGGATCCATTCGGGTGCACGGTGTTGTTTCCAAGCGTTTCCATTGTTTGGTCATTCGATGGACTGAAATCCAGAGACTGGTTCCCTCCGCTCAGAAACGCATGGTCAGGAGTGTGCATGGCACTGCCCCTCCGCGCGCCCTAGCAGATACAGTGCCAGAGGGGCTGCGAGGTGCCTCTACATATATGGAGCTACTGTGCGTAATGCTCCCAGAGAGGAACCCGTTGTTCACCAAATTGCGGCTGCTGCCTGGGCGTTTTAAACTCGAATCGAATTCCAAACAGCGTGTGCGTAAAAGGGGATACACTGCAAAATAAATGCAGCACCTAAAATGTATTAGGTGCTGGGTAAAGCCCTAGAACATGTAGTTATTCTTCAAACAAGACATGTGCGCCCTGCAGGGCATGACATAAATAAGGAATAGGTTTAATTAAGTCATATAATTAGAATTTCATGTATCCAGTGCAAATTTGAAGATGCATTTTTCTTGAAATTGCACCGACATTAGAGCCTTATTCAATCATGTGTTGAATCAAGAAAACAATTGGCAGTGCTGTTATTTTTTCTTCTTATTTTTTGCTTTAGGACATTTTAAAGTCACTAATAATTGCTAACTATTTTTGCAGTGCATAGCCAAGCCCTTTCCCGTGGTGCACACTCCACCTCCACAAGTTCTCCCACTTGTGATTCAACAACAAGTGGGCCAATTTGCTTTAATATAGTAAGACAAAAAATAAAAATAAAAAAAAATAAAAAATGTTAAGGGAGTAAGTTATGTAACAGTTTATAACCAACTTTTACAGAAATAGAAATACATTGACCAACACACTGGAATGTTGTTTGCTATTACTAAGGCCTTGTGCAATGGTGATCTGTTTAAAATCATTTATCTGAAGTGCTTTGCTCAACTATTCAGCATACTTGCTTTATTCAGGTACAGTGAAGTTAAAGGTCACACTGAATGCTATGTTGCAGGAAGAAGGAACCAAATGCAGAGTGGAAGGGAACATCAACAAAGGCTTTATTGACAAAGTCCAAAAACACAAAGAGAAAAGGGTGGAGTCCAAAAATCACTCCACATCCAAACGCAGGAACTGGAGAAGGTGTACAGCACACAGGGAAAAATTCGCGGGGAAAAACTCACAGGGAATTACTGGACTGCAGGCAGGATGACGAGGAAAACAGGTAGGCAGATGAATAAGAAGGCACGACTAGTAAAACAAACAGGTAAGCATACAGGGAAACGGCAAGGCGGACAGCTCACAGGACACCGGCAAACAGGCAAACAAAACTGGAATGATCCAACAAGAGACAAAGGAAACTGGGGTTAAATACAGGAGGTAATGAGGTAACGGGGAACAGGTGAGACATCAGGTGAATCACATTAGGGCAGGGCTGGACAAGCAGACAAACAAAGTGAAGCTAGACAAGACTAGACACGACAAGACAGGAAGCTGACTATCAAAATAACAGGAAGTAGAACAAACAGACACTTACCGGGAATCACAAGACAGAGAACCACACAGGACTGGGAGAAAACCAAGAAACAAACACAAGGAAGCAAGACGGGAAAAATTACCCCGATAAAGAACCCCAAACCATCACAGAATACACCATTAGGGCTGCAAAAACTGATTTTGATCATAACGTTCTAATGAGGTGTTCACTGTGTTTGTTTGTGCTGTGTCTGCAAGCAAGGGTTCTGCCTTTATATAGTTAAGTTTAACTTGCATTGTTTTTGTCTGTGTACAAAGTTCACTTTTAGGGGACATTTCAGAGGTGGATAGCATCTGAATCTGGGCAAATTTGTCAGAATTTATCTTTGGGCTAGATTCCACTGGAAGAAAGTGAAGAAATTTAGTTTTTTTGTCTTGTAATCTGGATTAATTGAACCTGTATCACTCCTCCATGAATCCTCATGTTTTAAAACCTAATGTGTATAATCCTTTGCTTTTGTCACATTGTTTAGTATTTCATCTTTTTTAATCCATTTCAAAAGTTCATTATAAAGTCCATTCTCAGTGTATGTGCAAGAAGTTTCAAGTTCCCCACATACACTTGTGTAAATTACTTTTTTTTTGCTTGGGTTCCAGACACTAGTGGTGGTGGAGAAGAGATGAAGAGAGTTGGCTTGAGTGGGACTTCTGATAAGATCAGTGGAAGGAACCCCGGGCATTCAAAACTTTATATGAATGGGGTGGAGGAGAGGCAGTTTTAAAGTTTGACAGCAACGATATGATTGGCTTAGGAAAATCTTATTGGTTTAGCGGAAAGAGTGAACGTCAGCTGAGAAACAAAGAGACCAAGAGGGAGTGTGAATGAACGAGTAGAGAAAAGAATCTTCCTGACTGAACTTCTGCTAAACCCCATAATATCACAAAATATTGATGATATATAGCATGTTATAAACTTAGATTGAAGGTAAGCACAGAGAAGGTTTTTGTCATCTTCAGCAGATGAATCTGAAAACTGAATTCAGTGTCAAACTCTTCACATTCATCAGTCTGCAAACATGAACACATTTGAGTGGAGGTGGTCGTGTGACATTTCCAACTAACTGCTGGGCAGAGGAGGTGCATTACCACCGCACGTCTATACATCCCCCATACTCTGGACTGCGCCCCCCTACCCCACCCACTCAACACACACTGTGATAATACACTCCCCCCTGTCTCCCCACACCACCATGTGATCTGTATATCATTGTAGGACTGCAATCATGACAATTATAATTATTATGTTTGTGTGTGTTTGTGTGTGTGTGTGTGTGTGTGTGTGTGTATTTGTGTGTTTGTGTTTTTGTGTGTGTGTGTTTTTGTGTGTGTGTGTGTGTGTGTGCGTGTGTGTGTGTTTTGTGTGTGTGTTTTTTTTGTGTGTGTGAGTGTCTGTGTTTGTGTGTGTGTGTGTGTGTTTTTGTGTGTGTGTGTGTGTGTGTGCGTGTGTGTGTGTGTTTTGTGTGTGTGTGTTTGTGTGTGTGTGTGAGTGTCTGTGTTTGTGTGTGTGTGTGTGTGTGTGTGTTTTTGACTGAAAGGTGTGTTGGGTACAATACAGATGTTTTTTTAATGTAGTCTGTTGATTGTTGGAGCAGACAATGCAAGAATTTCTGTTTCAACAGGCAATAAAGTTTTATGTTTTCTCATCTAAGCCTTTTGAACTACCTGCATGTTTTCTCTGTCTCTCTTTTATTTTCCCATGTTAAGAGCATCATTCAGGTTCCACTATTGCACATTTCTCTACCAGTTCTTTGCTTCAGCATCTTTAGTGTTGCCTTAGTTTCCAAGTCACCTATAACAATGCGAATTACTGATTAAAGTTTCCATTGCGAAAGCACGTAATTGCCAAGTGGCTGTTGGTATATGGCAGCCATTGAGTTCATCTGATCCATATGCTGATAGTGAGGATAGTTTGCTTTATTGTGTTCAGATAGCGGTCACTCTCCAGATCTCTCCTCTTTCATTTCCCATGTCCCTTTAAATGAGTGGTGCAAACTGGAGCCTCCTTCCTAAAATGTCCTGCTGGCCATTTGAACTGGCTTAGTGGTATGATGAAGTTTCTTTAATTATCCCTGTGTCAATCTAGGCTGATCCTGATCACCAGGGCTACTATTGACCAGCTGACCAGCCTTGTCCCATGAGAGCCATGTTATGTGTCTCACTTCTGTCTCCAACCATCAACTCTGTTGCCGTCTTGTCTTGTCCTGGGGCTTCAAGGACAACAGAACGGATGTCTCCCTTCACGCTGGAATGAACCGCGTTTACCCTCATCTCCTGTTTTTGAAGACGTTCACCGGAGACGTGCTGTTATTACTGCTCCAGGCTTGGATTGTCTCATCAGTCTAATGAAGACTCTATTGACCATCCTTAACTGTGGACAGTGTGTCTGGGTCCGTGAATCATGGGAATGCATGTTGTGTCTCCAATAGCCGCAGCAGTCAGTCTGAATCATTTCCGTGAGGTTTCTTTTCCTTCATACTGTAAGGGCTCCTCAGGCTCTCTGGGAGGAGTTTGTTATCGTTGGGGATAAAGAATCTTGTTAAGGAGTTTATTATTTTTTTTATGAAAACGAGTGTCTTTCTTGCACAACTTAAATTTGCTATCAAAAAGCATTTGTGAATATTTGAACATCATCTTTACACATGTAAATTGAAACATGTAGCTTGATTAAAGTCCAATTCTAGCATTCAGAGTGGACCTTTTCACTTAATAAAATTCTGTCGGTGGAATATGTCAGTTGGGGTTATTCTTTGCTCTGTTACAAAACAAAAAAGTTTGTTAATGTTGAACAATACACCAGAGGACTTATATACATTGTCTCTGCCCCATGTAATCACATGCATGAGAAGAGCGACTGCTCTTAACAAGCTGCATAGTATGCATGCTTCCCTTGTTCTGTCTGGCCCATATCATAACCACCTCATGCATTAAAATACCCAGTCAGTTCATCCTGCTACCAATATGACGTATACCGTGCTTTTGACAAAGACTGAAATTAAGAAGTTGCACCTCGTGATTCAGAGAGTTTGTTTTTCTTCATAATAATCATAAAAGCACAAATGTGATATGTCCCCTGGGTGACTGCAGCCTACGAAGGTTACGTCAAACAAAACATTAATTATCTGTTTACTTTATGGAGGAAGCTGTGACAATCACAAGGACCTGTGCAGATGTTCCCCCTATAATACATTTGTTACGTAAGTGTATGTGTAGGTTTGAATGTTCTCCTTTGGCATTGAGGGCTGATGATAAATCATGGCTTCGGTAATCATCCAGGTTTACATTTGTGAAAATCCCTGTGCTTAGTACACTGTTGTTATGCAACCTGGACCTACATAGATGACATAAGAAAACTTCAGTGCAGCTGCTTTTGTTTGAAGCCATTTTAGTGCAGTATTGTGTATCAGGTTCTTATCTAGCACCCAGAGATGACTTTGATAAAAACGTAAACAGTATACACCACATCTTTCTTTGGGGTTCTTTGGAGAACTTTACAAAGGAAGGTGGTGCAAATATGTTTTGCACCATGATTATGATTTTTATCAACAAAACGAGGAAATGTTGATTAACGTAGGCGTAAAAACATATCAGCGTGGTCTTTAAATACTTTGTATTTATTTTGTGTTACCTACCATCTTGTTGTAATAACAATAATAATAATAATAATAATAATAATAGTAATAATAATAATTTATACTTTTTATTGATCCATATGGGGAAATTACAATTTACACTCTGTTTTGTTTGAAATCGCTACACATAGGCCTAAAACACACACACACATTCTCAGGACCCAATCATGTACAAGTGGAGAGATATCAGAGTGAGTGGGCTGCCAGTGTTGGAGAGCCCTGAGTGGATGGGGGGGGGGGGGGGGGGGGGGGGGGGGGGGGGGGGGGGGGGGGGGTACGGTGCCTTGCTCAAGAGCACCTGGCAACACCCAGGAGGTGAACTGGCATCTCTCCAGCTACAGACACACCTTGGTCTGTTATGTCTGTACACAACATTTTAATCTATCAGTTGAAACTAAGATGTTTCCCTAACCAAAGTGTGTATGTTGGCTGAACCTAAGTCCGAATTGGAATCCCTCCAGCGCTTACACCCACCATCAATCACCAGCAGAGATAAATACACACACAGAATTATGAAACCCACCGAAACTAAACTACAGAACACTTCTACTACACAATCTCAACAAAACTGTGACATGACTTCCATTCAGTGAAAATTGTAAATATTTCACAAACATTCATTTGTGAATCATTAAGCACAAAACCCGAATCTCAATCCTCCTCACAGATATTAGATATTATAAGATGATTTTGTCCACTTCCAACACAAACTTTCAAAGACCCGATAGATTATTCCAACACAATTCACTGCAGGTCGTTTTACGATAATTGTGCTTGAGGTGTTGAAAAGCAAAAATACTTTTTAATCTATTATGGTAAAAAGATATGGATAGCTTTTATTTTGTTGTGCATCCTTTCCAACATGACACCTACTAAGATTGCATTCTTAATGAACAAAATAGGGGAAACCATCTCTGTTTAATGTGTACCTTTGAGCAGGATTGTGATTGTGTTACTTTGAAATGACATCACTCCTTTATCTACAGTAAATGAAAACCCTGGGAGAGTTTTCTCTAAAAAACAACAAGCAGAGGCTCAGATCCTTTGTTCAAACAGAAACAACCCAGCTGAAACCTAATGGCTTCTACATTCTCAGTGAGTCATAGAACGACATGTTCGAGACCATTTCCTCAGCGGACAGACGCACTTGTCCAGCGTAATGACTGGCTGCTGTGCTCTCACACGGACATGGAATACTGATCCCATCTTATGTAAGATCCCTGGACCATTAGTATCATTAACAGATTTCTCTTCACATTTCATTTCTTTTTTGTTTCTTGTACAGTCTGTTGCTTTATAACTATATAATGTGTAATGAGCGCATTTTGTAGTATGTAGTGCACAACACAATATTCATGCAGTATTTTTGAATACTTCTTTTCTCCTAAAACATATTCACTGTGATGCTTTGACTTTAAACATTAGAAAGATTTACTTGGTAAAATTGACACCAAAGAGCAGAGGTCATTATTAGCGTGAATGCCACAATATAATGTAGTGTCCTACATAATACCCTGTATTTAAAGTCCCATTAAGAAATTTATTTTTTGCCATGGCTTTGGGGATGTAAATGTCATTCTGTGAGTTGGGCTGCCTGTCTGTGCACAGCTTTGGTGCACACTGAAGTATTGGACAGATTGTCCTGATATGTTTTACTGACATTCATGACCCCAGTGGATTTCAGATTTCGTTGACCCCCTGACATTTCCGTTAAATCCACCATCCAACATAATTGCATTTGTGATTTGAGTGAAAATGTCTCAACAGCCAGACTGTGTAGGTTGAATTTGTCTATTTGATGCAGACGTGTGTCCCATAGATGTGTCCCTCTAAAGACTGACTTTAACTTTTTATGTAGCGACAGAAAAGATTTTCCCCCGGTGTGAATTATTGTGTTAAATGTATACAAAGAGTGCTTTTGTACCTGTCCTTCAATTTGCAAATGCAAATTTGCAAATGCTTCCATATGGGACACAAGGGCTCACTTGAGGCTCACTCAAATGGTTTTACGAGTATGACAATGACGTGAATGAAATATTATGGGATTAAAGATCTCAAAACAACGAAATCCTTCTGGGAGTTTGATGAAACAATTAAAGTTAACGTCCTAAAGTGTATGGATATGATATATACGTTACTAAGAGGTTAAATTTTACGCAAGTTTTTAGGAAATGTATGTGTGTGTGTGTGAGGAAAAGGGCAACTGTGATCATTTCAAATGTAAATAAGCTAGATAAAATAATCAATGGTTCTCTTTGATATTTGTGTGTAAACTTGATTAGATCATTAGCCTCCCTGTTAACACATTATGAGCTGGCATTAACAGATTACATCAGTATGGACAGTGGAAAAGTACAAAATACCAAAAAACAGGATGAGAGAAATAGGTTGTGAAACAACTGTTATGAGTGTGGTCATGTGAAAAGTCATGTTGGAGTTACATGAATAATAGGTACGCTCCTCCCTGGGGAGCAACTGAAGAACCATTGGACCAGGAGGCAGGTTTATTTGTACAGTACATTTTAGCAACAGGGCAATTAAAAGTGCTTTACACAAAAAACAGTTAAAAAACAGTTACAAAATTATATCAGATTAAACACAAGAATAAAAATTGGGAAATTATAAGAAATTAAGCATTAAAGAAATGAACAACCATTTAAAGAAAGGCAACATCAAAAAGAAAATTCTTCAGCCTTGATTTAAAAGATCTGAGAACAGCAGCCGATCTGCAGCTTTCTAGAAGTTTGTTCCAGATATGAGGAGCATAGAATCTGAACACTGCTCCCCCTGTTTAGCTCTGACTCTGGGGACAGAAATCAGACCTGTCCCAAACAACCTGAGGGGTCTGTGGGGGTCATAGTGTAGAAGCAGATCAGAAATGTTTATTGGCCCAAACTGTTGAGTGATTTATAAACTAGCAAAAGCGCTTTGATTTCAATTCTTTTAGGTACAGTAAGCCAGTGTAAAGACTTCAGAACTGGAGTGATCTCTTGGTCTTAGTGAGGACCCGAGCAGCAGCGTTCTGAATCAGCTGCAGCTGTCTGATAGATTTTTTAGGGAGACCTGTAAAGACACTGTTACAGTAGTCAAGTCTACTGAAGATGAAAGCATGGACAGTCCTTTAACCCTTGATATATTCTTAGGGTGATAATAGGCTGACTTTGTAATTGTCTTAATGTGGCTGGTAAGATTCCGGTCAGAGTCCATGACTGCACCAACATTTCTGGTTTGTCAGGTTTTTTTAACAATGTTGTTTGAAGCTGAGCGCAGACTTTTAATCGTTCCCCTTTTGCCCCAAAAAGAACCATCTCAGTTTTGCCTTCATTTAATTTCAGAAAGTTCTGGCACATCCAGTCGTTAATTTGTTCAATGCACTTAGTCAGTTTTTGTATTGGACTATAAGCCCCTGGGCGATAAGGTTATGTAAATTTGTGTGTCGTCCGCATAACATTATTTTGTTGTTTTCCACAATCCGCACGTCATATTTGTATGAGTGCTAAGAGGTGTGGACATGCCTGAGCGCCACCAGGGGGCCAAAATGACCTTGCCCCATTAATTGTCCTGGACGGATATGTGTTTCCTCAGTACATAGCAACGTACAGCAACATGCAGATATACACACAGCAACATACAAATGCAGTCAGTAAACTAGTCAATAAATGCATTCAGCACTGCAGCTCACAATAGTGTGAGCAAGGCAGATTGTTCAGGGCTGCTATTGCAGATGGGACAAAGCTCTTGCTGAAAGGAGCTCTTTGCCATTTAAGAGTTCTGTATCTCTGGCAAGATGGAGGAAATGTGAAGTGTGGATTGAGGTAGTCATCAGTGTTATTTGCTATTGTGAGAGCTAGGGGTGTGATGGCTCTGTAGTTAACATCTGAGAGATTGGGAGCAGGCCGGCAGTTGACGTAGTGCGTGTAAAGCTGATACTTTTGTATTTGTTGGAGATAATTAAATGGTGAAGAAGCAGCGGGAACAGTAATTTAGACTTATAGAGTTGACATGACATGGATTGGTTGCAACACATTCACACTACCATCTCATGGCCAATTGGTCAGGATCCCTTTGGCATCATTTTTTAATGTGCAGGGTATTGTTAGGTTTAGTCAACAAAACTACTTGGTTAGGCCTAAGAAACAATGTGGTTTACGGTTAAAATAAATACATTTGTTATGTAACTTACATAGGCTATGTGATGTTAGTTAGGTTAGGTAAAGTAGGATAAAAATAGGTCAAAGATTACTTTTGGTTTTACATGGTATGCAAACAACAATTTGGGTGAAAGTCAGTGTTTTTTGACCCATCCATCTACCTTGACTTCTGCCCCAAGGGGACTTTGCCACTCTTTATTCCATGTCAGCTCGTGGCATGGACAAGCAGTTGAAACATTGTGTGTCTCATACAGACGATAAAAGGTGCCTTGTGCCTCAGATTCTGAGGGCCATTGACAAAGCTGCTGTATGTAAGGTGTTGGAAATGAGAACAGGTTGCCCAAGATGTAGTAAAGTCAAGATACATGTTTGAACTCAAACGCATGACTCCGATCCAGGTAAAATAAAAAAGGTTTACTTGAGATAAAAAGTCAGAACTAGGCAGGTAGGGGGTAATGGGATGGGATTAGGCTGGCATGCAGGTGCAGAGATCTGTAGAGCAGTTAACCATAGTCCTCACATATCCATTGGAGTTTAGAATTCCAACACAAAGAAAGTGGAAGGTAACGGACATCCGGTCAAAAAAAAGGACGTACAGTAGAATTCGGCAGCAACGTGGCAATCCTGAAAGTGGAAGGTTGTGGATGTAGACGACTGCATGGCAGGTGGGAGAGCCAGTGTCTGAAACCAGAGGAGAGTCAGGAGGAAAACACTTAAACAAAATACTGTCAAGGCAACTTTGGAGACAGAGTTGTGAGCAATGAAATATTATTCCAAACTGTTTGTGTTCACTTTACACGTACAGTATATCAAAAATATTTCATACAGCAGTTTCTCTGAAAGGTTTGTATTTCTGTGTGTCCTGCATTAAGAGCTTATGGGAAACCCTGATGCTCGACAAAACACATCATCTATCAGGAGAATTGACAGCAATGTTCTCACTGCTATTTCTTTGAAATCACACACTGTGACCAAATAACAACCCTCTGAGGAAGCATCCACAGGCATCACATTGATCCCATCTGTTCATTTGGCAAGAATACAATTAGACTGTTGTCAAAAAATGTCTATATCACAAACAGCTTTTTTTCAAGGTTCTAGTCCTCCCTTTCTATCTCCCTCTCCACCTTCTAATTTCTTTGCTTTTTTGAGACTTAGGGAAATGTTTGTGGGGTCACTGCTGTGGATAAGCATACACTGTAGGCCAATCTTTAGAAGAAAATGATTCGTTCATTAATAAAAAATAAAAAATCAGCCACATTTCAAACTTAGACGTGTGTATGTTTGATACACCAAAGTTTTAGGATGGAGCCCCATTAAACATTACACTAAACAATTCCTATCTTAAGAAAAACAGATGGGTCCATGCATTTGGTGTGTGCATCAGATGATATATATGATCATATGATGCAACCAATGCAGACACCAGCGACAGTTTCAGTTCACTTTTAGGTCAACAGCTGCGGGAAATGAAATTGTAAGAATTTAAATCAGAATATCAGTTCTTATTATTCTTTCTTGTTATTTAGGAAGACTAACAGATCCTGTAATTGAGTGAATTTCAGTTTCAGTCTAAATTTTAAGCTGGTGGCTAAACAGAGTAGAGTCCCATCTCTCTCTGTAAACAAACAGTGGCATCCTGCCTTCAGACTGCAGCAGCTTGGAGGAGAACCTTGAATATATGGACACTGGCCAGGACAAAACTAAATAGGAAGCCCCTCACAGACAAGGATTGTTTTCCTGTACTGTATGTCTAATTTGATGTTACTCAGTATCTGACTGGGACTGGTAAAACATTTTAAAAGCCAGAAGCTAAAATAAATCTTGGGATTTTTAATGAGCACGTAAAACGTAACATTAAAAAATGCTTAGAAAAACTATAGAACAAAATATTAAAAAGTCAAAATATGACCTGTTGCCATGGAAAAGTCGTTATTTGTGTACAGTTTGTTTAGTGGGTGACTCTTAATCCACTTATAGGAAATTAAACAAATAAATAAATAAACCCCTTTACTGTACATACTTTAAATCCCTGCTTATTTTATTGTTACCTTACACACAGAATCAAAAAGTGATGGTGACTTAACCTTCCCTGTTGCAAGAGTTGAAGGGCAGACAGAAATAGACACGTCTGAGTTTGGAGCCATATTGCTGATAATGGCTCACAAGAGCACTTCAGCTTGGCCTTTTACCTAGCTACAGTCCTCCTCTCTTCTTCTTGCTCTTATTGTGTGTTATTGACTTGTCTACTGCATGCAGACCAAGCTAGCTGTAGTTCATGTTAAACTGGTTTAGTGTACCAGCAGAACGTCTTGAGTGTTTTATTCTTTCAGTAAATGTGTGAGTGTTTATATACTGTATACATGAGGTCAAGCTCATTTGGAACCAATCCAGGTATGGACATAGCGAAAAAATAATCAAAAGCTTGAGTTCTATACTTAAGTTGTAGACCCAGAATTTCTAAAGGCAGGGTTGTGCCACTGTGGTCAAAGAGGTCATCACATACTGTAGAAGACGTCCAATGTTGTCAATAAACAAGAATGCCATCAATGGACAAGTCTAAAAAGCCTCAGATTTTGTTCAATGAGATGTTTTTACATGTCCCTTGCAAATGTTTTATAAACTCTTACTATTTACAATTTCTGTGAACATCTGGGCATAGAAAATATGGTTTGGTTGAGGTCCGGGAAATGTTGGGGTTAAAATGATTAACTTGTTTTGTTTCGTTTTGTGGAGTTAGTGTTAAGCAAGTAAAACACTTAGTTAAAGTTTGTGTTTACAGTTAATAAAAAGGCGAGTGTGGATCTTTGACAGAAGGAGGAGTCCAGTCTCCTGCATGGCATGAAAGTAAGATGGACCACACATCCATCCACCACTTTACCTCCGCACCTTTACTCCTCGCCTCAGGACTTAAAGGACATGCTGCCTCCCAGAACATTGGCAGTGGACATGAACTGTGAGTTGCAGATTCAGGACATAAGTCCTGGAATACCAGACTGAAAAGGTTGCTTACTGTGGAAAGGCTTAGTTCTTTTCAATCAGTTTTAATGTATTCACTGACAACCATTAGTCACCATATGTCTCAGGGTAAAACAAAAGTCAAGGTAAAGATTAACATTGACGTTACAATTTATTAGGTAGACACGTTTGTCCATAGTGCAGAAAAAAAAACTAAATGTCATCAAAAATTGGAAGTGTAACCACAGCTAAATGTCAAAGCACTGAAGCATTTCTTGATGATTTCTAGATACTTGGCCTTAGAACAACAACCCTTCAAATTGTCTCCCAAAGAAGTCTCAGTATGAAGCTCATTTTCCATCCTCCTATTTTGCGATTTGGTTGTTTCATTGTGAATAAATGAGAGAAATAGCTAATTGGCTGTGGCCTTGTATAGTTATGAGAGTGGTATCAATGTTTTTTATCCAACTATTTGCAAGTTAGTCTAAACTTGTATTCCCCAAAGTGTAAAAACTATTCCTTTTGTCAGAAACACGGGTGTGTCAATCAAGTTTGTCATTGTATTAGCCATCGAGATTGCTGTCTTTTTCTCGCGTCACCTCAATCCCAGTAAGGTGCCGCTTTTTATGCCCAGAGGATTGGATTTCTTTTTATTTGCTTTATTTTTGGTCAACTATTTTAATTGATCAAAGTTGGTGGCAAACCATTCCAACATCTCACTTTAAGAAACAGATGGTGTTGACACAGACACTATGTTTGTGTCTTTCTACAGTCTATGGTCTTTCTCAAGAAGGCAAAAGTGGGGGAAAAAAATGCCCTGGAAGTTAGCCCCATTGGCTCTGTTCAACATGTGAGAGAGTCATATTTCAGCAGAACACAAGTCAAAAAAAGCCCACAGCGGGCCTTTGGTGACTCTGTTACAGCTTGGTGATGTGTTGTTTTAATTTACTGGCTCAGTTAACCACATTCAATTTAGAATTCAATGGTTGAAGTGGCCTTTCTGCATCATCCAGTGATTGAATTGTGTCCTGGACAATCTTCAGCCTATACTTTTCCTGACAAATCATTGTGGCACAGCTTCACCCTCTGCCTGTTAACACAAGACTTATGTATGCATCAAACTACTGATTAATGCACAGACATGCTTTCCAATACAGAGAGCAAAGCAGAACAGGGATTTGTGAGAAATTGTTAATATGCTTGTGAGAGGTTGACTGGACCCAGGCTGGTCACAGTAGATGGAAGAGCAGCCACTGAGGATGACTAAAATTGTGTTTTTTCTGCTCACAGGCAATAGGGGGGAAGCGAGACGGCCACTATTCAACCCTAAAAATGTCATATAACCATTCCAATGACTCCGAAGCTGTTCAGTTATCGTAAATTAAGCTAAAAAAAACCTGCATGGCTCCCCTTTACACTGGCCATTCACAGACACGTTTTCTTTTACACTTTACATCTTTAGTTTTGTTTTTTAAAGTCAATAAAAACAAATTAAGGCAGCTAAACCAAACTAAAGTTAAATATGTTGGCATTATATAAAACATTATTTTGTAAATAACTCAAGTTGATATCTATCTGAGGTAATTTATTGAAATGATCCAAAACTTGTTTATCTTAATTTAAGCTGCTGGGTGTGTAAAGAAACACACATGCATTGTTTATTTTTTAACCTTATTTTATCCTTCTTGTGTACAGCCTGAGTTAGCTGACAAGCAAGAAGCAACATTGTTTCTGTTTCTACATAACATTTCAAATTTTTCCCACATAAAGTGGCCATTCCCCCTAAGTGTTAATTTACAAGTATTTTTCAATTGCACAGTATTGAACAATTCAAGGGTAGATTGAATTTTGACAGCCAGTGAGCCACATTTTAGCTGTCTGAGTCAAGATGAAGATTGGTGATTTTGCTTGTGACCACACAGAAGTCCTCTGAGCCGTCTCAAGCAAGCACGCCATTACCTCAGCACAGCAGCTTTACCATTATTGCTTTGTCTCACGCTACTGGGCTCAGCTATCACAAAGAGTGATATGTTCATTTCTTCATTTGTAGTGTCTCTCCTATTCAGATCTGCAGCAGCTCTGCTTGCTGGAATAGACATGTTGGTGAGTGCCAAGTGAGTTTGAAAATCTCTCTTTCCCTCTGTGTCTGGACTCTAATCCTTGCCAGAACGATTCGCTTAAAATGTAGATTGTAAATTATGGAGACCATTTAGCCTCTTGCATGCCTGTAGGTCCCCAAAAACGATAATAAAAAGCCGATGAGATGCATTTCATGCCAAGTGGTAGTTTGTTCTGTGGGACTGTGCAAGCACTTGATCTGTCCATGTGGCTGCTGTTTTCCAGTGGCAGACATTTCCAAACGCAGTATGTGAACTAAGCCCTCGTAAAACCTTTTTCTAAGGTCACATTAAACAGACCCATATCCTCTAAAATACCAACTTTATATGAAACCTGAGATCCTTTGAGATTTAATTATTCTGGACTGCTACATTGCCATTTGGTGCTGATAAAATCTATGGTACAGGTGCAAACTGAAATGTTAAGATTTGTTGGTATCTTATTGCAACAGATATACAAGTTATGGTACACAACAATTCTCTGTGAGCCGTTTAAGAGTCAAAAAGGGCGAGCATCTTCATCTCTATAAAATGATGAAAAAAAAGATCAAAAATCCATGGAGACCTTTAAGTTACACTTGTTTTTTGTGTGTGGAATTATGGTAAATTCAAAGCATTTTCATTTAAAGGAACACTAACTTGTCCCTCTTCGGCCCCCCCTACAACCAAGCTGTAGTTCCAATGAGACAACCTGTAGGGGGATTGAAAAGGGAAAAGTTACATAGTTACTTTAAGAAAGAAGCCAGCAATGTGATGTTATCACATTATGTTTTGTTTAATCTACACATATTCTCCTTTAAAGTATCCCACCATCCTCTAAACTCCAATGTATGTACAACCAGTCCAGGTTTGTCCTTCTCATGCATTATACATCCACATGTTTTGCACATCAAACATGCAAAATCTGTATGTGCTTTTTGCGCCAACTGGGTTGGCCAGAATTCATGTTCTTTTTCTGGTCTACGTGACTGGCACATGCAATGTCGACTGCTGGCAAGCGCTAAAAGGTGCCCTTTCTAACTGAAAGCCCCCCACTAACCGAGCATTGCAGAGAGAGCGGCTGCATTAGGTCACTGCGAGTGTGGAAGAGATCTGTCACACAGGCCTGAAGCTCCCTGAATGTTAACTGAAAGGTCTGGACTGGACTTCGAGCTGCTGCCCTTCTCTTTCCTTTGCCATTGTGGTTTTCTTTCAGGATCCTGCAGGCTGTGTCACAAGGTTGTCTGCTGAGAAGAGATTGTTTATAATAGGAAGCTTTGGTGTGGTTTGCCCAGACAGCTGGTATTTTGTCAAACCTCAGCTCAGTATACGAGGCATGATGTATGGTGTTGGTTTGAACCTGAGATAATTGACCCAGATTTCACAGTGCATATTATATAGGTCTTTGATAATGAATACTTATGTAATGCAGATAGGCATACATTTAAGCCTGTAAAACACACAAACTGAACTAAGAACCTTCACACATGGATGTACACAAATGGTCAATACACCACCCTCAGTGGCCTTTTTACACCCAGGCAATATCATGGTAATTGATTCAGCATGGGAAATGTTCCGTAAAACTTCAAATGGTAGGCTAATATATTAAACAAGTGCATTAATATTACCATTATTTATTCAGTGGTCCAATACAAGCATGTCAAACTAATCATTAGTGACTTGACATTAAAGAACCAAGCAATATGGTGAGGATGCAGAAATAAGCACGCAATAAAGTGATAAAATGTGGCACTGCACTGATTTAAATGAAACACTTTTAATAGGTTTAGGTTTAATTTATTTGACTGTTGGACGGGAAAATGCTGAACTATTCTTGAGTCGTATATTGAAATGATTGTACTTTAAATCTTATCACAGGCTTTTGGGCCATAGATATTTTCATAGAAATCTTCTTTTCACAGATGTCCTTGGCAAAAAAGGCACAAGCATGAGTTTCAGACATAAAACAGCTAATGCAATAATTACGAATACCACACAAAATCTGAACTTAACAGAAATGCAATAATACATTTCCCCCCAACATTATGAAAGTGCAATTGGTGCATTACTCTTTAAATAAAGTAAAACCTTTCATCATCATGCTGCTGCAAGTGCTTGGACTTCTCCTAGCAGCTAGCCGTCCAATCCAAAGGTAATGAAAACTCCCTCTCGGCCCACTCTAAAGCTCCCTTATCATAGCTTGTTTGTTCAAGCCGTACAAAAACCAAAGTGTTGATGTGACAAGTTATGGTGTTAAAGAAGGTGGTGTGTTGGACTATGTTTTGGCCGAGAGCATGGACTTCCTCCCTCATTTCTACACTTATCCTCCACTTATCTGAGAAGCTTCATCATTTCTAAAACTCTTAAAGTTTAGATGCTTTTAATTGATTTTGTAATTGCATTGGTAAAGGGCGTGCCAGGGATTCAGCCACAACAGGGTGGATATCGTTTTTTTACATACGTAATTAGATAACGTTTTACTTTAAGACCTGAAACAAACCACTGCCACTATTCTCTATGAAGGAGGGAAATGCAAACTTTATAGCTAGCTTTCTAGTCAATCAAGTGAATACTTGATACCAAATGAAAATCACCAAAATAATAACAAACCAAGTAATTTGCTTGTGTCAATTATTTCATTAGTTCAACAAGTCATTTTCCATCTGGTGTTTTTCTTTCATCTCTTCACACTGCGGCAGAGGCAGAGGAATGTTTTAATTAACTTAACGTAAATTCAAAACATGCCATAGCTTAACTTTAACTTTTACAAGGTCAGTTTCAGAGCAACTTTAGACCACTGTACAATTTTCAGGACCCAGGGCTCATTGCACTTCAGAACAGAAGCCTTTTCACAGAGATTTGCACACAGTAATAGCGGTTGTGGATCAAGCAATAACTTCATGTGAGAACAAGCACAGCTGTTCACGCATGTGACCACGTATGCACACTGTCACGTGAAAAAAAGCGTTAATAGATGTGACAGGAGTGGAGATGATTGAGCTAATTCAGAATGAAAGTCATTGCTGAGGTTTAGACGGATTGTTCTTGTTATGACTGATGCTTCTGTAAGCAATTCATCCACCGTGCTACACTTTCAACAGGCGTGCACACAACATGATTGTAAGGCAGCTTTTTTTCTTACCTGTGACATGTACACTCTAACCATCCTAATTCAGTTTTAATTGAACTGCAGCAGTGAGAGGACATTTGCACCTCTCATAAAGCACAGTGAGAATTTAATGTGTTCAGTGTGACCCTGACATCAACCCACTGACATGCAATCTTGGTCTGCTTAAAATTCCAAACAGTGTGTTTTACCGTTTGTTAGGATCTGTTGCCACAGACACCTCAGGCAACGGCCACAGTGTTTAATATCCTAAATCCCATAACTGAACGTCGTAAAGGACACCAAATATTGATCCTTCTGCTTTGGTACATGGTGGCGCTCACATTTCAAACAGGTCTTTGTTTCTGATAAGGTTGCATCAGTGGGAAAGGTCAATAAAATGTTGTAAAAAGACCAACAGATAAGAGAATCTTATACCTCAGGCACGCATAAGCCCCAGACCTGACATGCATTATATTAAAGCATCATGTAAGAAGTTAAACATATGTGTGCCACAGTGTAAAAAAGACAAAAAGATTTAATGAGGACTCAGTACTGCATACATAAGCATTCTTGTTTGCTGAAAGTAAACCCAAAAAGCAACTGTGTAAATTATGTTATTAAACTTTTAAAACTTGACATAATTTGGGATAAAAAAATCTATCTTTCTCAAGTCTCATAATGATAACTGTTAAATGTCTTAATAGGCAAATACAATGGCTTTCTGGTTTAAATGGCTGTTAAGTCTCTCTGTGGCAAATGAATGCAATTCCTTATTAAAAAAGGGTACAGAGCTTAATGCATGTTGATATAATCTGAGTCATCATGCAGTATTTGTTTAACATTAGGTAATAAAATGAGTATCACGACTTGACTTTACTTGAGGGAACATAAGTCAGTATCTCATGTGTGAAGTGATGACTAAGTAATAATGAACACTTTTTATGTTTTATTTTCACTCATTGTATATGTACTGTACATACAATGGGTGCACCTTTTCAGTTCATCCTAAACAGGTCTATCCATTCTCCCTTACACTGTCTCTTTGCACTCGCTAGATTGTGTCAGTTTTCTTGGTTTGCTTCCGTCCTATACTTCTCTTCTTTCAACAGCAACAAATATGATGTAATAAAGAAGCATGTATGTGTGTTCAACTGGTTCTACTGCCTAGCTTGTAAGCGTGACATATAAATGTATTTCTATGGGGTCATGCAGATGTTTGGCGTACAGTTCAACTGTATTGCTCCATACATCTATGGGAACAGGTAACGTTCTGATTTCATAGAGGCTGATCAAATTCACATTCCCTTGGATCCAGCAAACTTAATGACATGACAATTACTGTATGATCTACTTGTGAATTAACATTCATTATATGATCATCTATTAAGTATTAACTAACCACATGAACCACATAGTGACTTGATTATTGATCAATAATGCGCAACAAAAATACAAATGACATGCTGCATTTAGGAGTTATGCAATAGTTAATTACTCAGTTTGTTAACCCTATTGTAAAGTGTAACTTAAACGAGTTTCACTCTTGTATTGTCTGTTGTGGACCAGGATAAAAAGTAAATTTCAGGAGATAACCATAGGTGCTCTCCATTCACCCTCACCTTTTCTGCAATGCTACTCATTTTTCTCCATCACCAGTCAATAAATACCGTAATTTAACACTGTCCTTGTGATTTAATAGATTTTATTGATTTATTTTATAAGCAATGGAAACAGCATGAAAATGATCAGACACAAAACTATGTCCACATGTATGATTATACAATATAGGAAAATGCAAATTAGTCTCTCCCCTGTCAGACACGAATGGAAGATGATGTGCCATGAACAAGGAATTGTTTTCTTGGTAATCTTTACACAATATTGTTTGTTTGTTTGTTTGTTTGTTTGTTTACTGAGATCCCCATTAGCTTCTGCTTCGTGGCGTCTATTATTCCACAAAATATTAAATAACCTGGAATACGTACATCCATAACATTCATACTCACAATACGTCAAAAGAACAGCACAAACGTACAACAAAGGTACAACAAAACATAAACTTGGGGTAATTGAAAAATGAATCCAAGAAAAACGATGCAGGCCCACACAGTTATGTTATTCCCATTGCTCTGTACTCAGCTGCTGAGTGACGTACTGACAGAAACACACCCCTCCCTCCAGGTGACCAGTGGAGCCAGGCTGGGGAAAGGGAAAGTGTCTCTTAGCAAGGCAACAGGCGTAACCTGATGAGAAGAAAGTCAGAGCTTTTTGAAACAAATCCTCAGCACAACCCCGCTCAGAAAATGTTTCTGCAAACTCATGTTTGCACCCGTCCAGAGAAACATACACCAAAAAGATTTTTGAATTGGACCGACAGCCCATTAACACCTTGTCCTCACAGAGGATTATGTTTGCCTGGCCAATAGCTTTCTGCATTTCCCTCACTATGTATTTCTCATCATCTTTTTTCCAGAGACACATCTGAATAATAAACCCCAATGGAACAAAGAAGAAACTAGGACTAGTGATCAAATTACTATATGGATTGTTTGTACTTGAAAATACAGCTGCTGCAAATAAAGCACATGCTAACAAGGATAAACCAAATATAAAACCTGCAATGTAGATCAGTACTCTAAGCCAAAGTTGCCGCAACCACACTTTATTTTGGGAGACACTATTGATCATGCTAACAGCCTTTCTGTACTTGTCATGGTCCTCAATGATCAGGCGCAGTTGGTCCGGCACCTCCATGTCACTAAATTTACCACAATCCCATTTATTTAGTCCCTCCTCGTTGACGGCAATCAAAGGTTGCAGGGCCTTCCCGTTGTAGATAGAGGGAGGCTGGTATGGCACCACAGTAGACCCTTGAAGCTGCTGGTTGGCGGTGCAGAGCACCTTTAGTAGCTTACTCTCAAAGTTGGTGTCATTGGCCTCCAGGTAGGTGAGGTGGCAGAGGTGGAGAGGAACAGAGACTCCTGGCTCCAGCAGAACTGGGACAATGGGTTTCCTCTCCAAGCAGTCTCTGAACAAAGACATGTTGGCCTCCAGGAGGCACCAGCGGCTCCGCACAAACTCTGGGCTGAGAACCAGCAGCACCTTCTGGCTCTGCTGGATGCAGTCTGACATATTTTCCAACACGGTGCGGCCAGGAATGAAGTCCCGCTCATGGTAGCAGACCTGCAGGCCGCAGGACTCCAGCTGGTTGATGACGGAGTGGGTCCACTGGTAGTCAGTGCTGCTGTAGCTGATGAAAACATGGTAACACTCACCCTCTTTCAGTATGGGCGGAACATAAATAGAGGCAGGTAGAAAGACAGTGGGCTCTGACTGAATGTCTGCAATTTCAGGTGAAGTCATTGGCTCCATTATCTATGAAAAAAATAAAGTGAGAAGAGAATATTTACATTATTTATGTAGGAATATTTTTCACAGATTTCACATATTATTTGTGTTACTATACAGTAGTTCCTATTAGAATAACAGTGGAAGGGCATCAAACTGCTCAGTGATGCTGCTAGTTATTATATGATACATTTTCTTTAAAGAAAGCATTGGAAAATTAGAAAGTGTCTAATTAAATTAAAGTCATTTTTGTTGCTTTTAGTGAAAGTATTGTTTTTTTTTAGCTCTGTGTTTTGAAATGTGATATAAGCAAAATGTATATGTCACAAAAAATGTATTTACATTAAAATTGCTTGACTTTAATTCAGAAGGGGGAAAAATAATTTACAGTCGATCATTTTCACACACTGCTAATCTAATACAATCAGCACGTATCTTTGAAAAGACTATTTTATGGGTTTTGAACGACCCCAAATTAACTTTTTTAGAAGAGCACAACATTCTCAAATTAAATGAATCATAAGATTAAACACCTTTTTAAAGTCCTTATCTCACAGGTGGTTTAGACTGAGTCTAACAAAACGTCCAGTTTTTTTATGTAAATCGTCAGTACAAACATAAGTAATTTGTGGCTTTTTTACGAACTTATATTCTATTCAGACCCTATATTCACAATAACAATAAAGCTAATTTTACAACAGAATGTAATCTGTTTTCAAAAAACTTTTGCTGCTTTGCTGATCCAAATATTCAGGAAACAGCACTATGTGTTAAAAAGAGAGCAAATAATCTATCTTGCAGAGTTACTGAGAGTAGCCTAATAAAGAGCCATAATGTAAAAACAAACAAACATAAAGTGTACAGTACAGACTAAAATGTTTATGGTGGAATAAATCAATGAAAAAGAAATAGTTCCAGGAAACGTAAGCTTACACAATTTTGTTACTTTGAAAAAAAAACAACAACAACAGAATCGTACTTCTATTTTTACAGAATAAAAATATCATCAAACTAAGGACAACATGGTACACAACTATGTGCATTCATACCTGTTGATGATATAGTAAATTCAAGCAAATACAATGAAGACTGATCACACTATGTTGGTTATCAAGAACCGAAAGTAAACCGAGAAAAAGACAACAACTTTGTTCTGCTTTCATGTCCCATAAAGGGACAGCCTCTGTCCTGATGCAGTTAGGGGCTTTAAACATGAACAAAGTTACTGTGTCTTTAATGGCTCTCAGAAGCTTGAACAAGTCTAGACACATTGATGAGGTGAGTTTTCAGCCCATAACACCTTGTCCTCACAGAGGATTATGTTTTCCTGGCCAATAGCTTTCTGCATTTTCTCAATGTGTACTTCAATTGATTCTTTTTCCAGAGAACAATCGCGATAAACAACCCCAATAGAACGCAGCAGAGACATCATCAGTAAAAGCAATACTGTAAAACAAAAAAATGTCAGTGTTGAAAACAAAAGTGAGTGCATTTTATTTTGGGAGACACTACTGATCATCCTCACAGCCTTTCTGTACTTTTCAAGGACGTCAATGATCAAGTTCACAGCTTAGAACAAAAATTCAGCACAGAAACTCAAAAAGGTGAGATATTTAGCTATGTACATGAAAATAATTTAATGCTTACATGGGTGTGCAGAGCCTGTATAATGATGAAAATACATATACCAAGTCTAAAAAAACTGGAAAATATAAATATCTAGATATATACAGTTGGGAGTATAAATATCCATATTTAAAATGCGGTGGAGAACAAGGTGCATTCAAACAGATAATTATGTGCATGAATTGTGGTGGTCTTTTTTAGCTTGTTTCATTGTTCGACAGTCTGACAGCAGTGGGGAAGACGCTGTTTTTTAACCTTACGCTCCATGCTCTACAGTACAATAACTCCTGCCATAGGGGAGGTGGGAAAACAGTCTGTGGCCTGGGTGAGCGGGGTCTTTGATGATGCTCTTTGCATTTGACAGGCATCTTGTCTGGGCCAGCTCCTGAATGTTCGACAGAGTAGTCCCAATAGTCCGCTCAGCCATCCTCAACACTCTGCTCTGCTCAAACTAAAGAGAAATGTCGCTGGTCAGAACACTTTCAATGGTCCCCCTGTACAAAGTGGTCAGGATAGATGGACTGAGGTGGGCCCTCTTCAACCGCCGCAGTACGTGCAGACGCTGGTGTGCCTTTTGGATGAGGGAGGAGGTGTGCAGGTCCCAGGACAGGTTGTGAGCCATGTGAACCCCCAGGAACTTTGTGTGTTTCACAATCTCCACAGTAGTCCTATTGATGTGGATTGGGGCTAGCACGGGCTTATAGTCAGTGTTGCTATAGCTGATGAAGACGTGGTAACACTGACCCTCTCTTAGTCTGGGAGGAACATAAATAGAAGGAGGCAGTGAGACAGTGGCCTCTGACTGAATGTCTGCAGTTCAGGTGAATTCACTGACTCCATTATCTAAATATAAGACAGAGGGGTGAAAGAGGTTTCCATTGCAGTCCAGTCCTGAGATCAGTTGCATTGTTTTTTTTAACCAGCACAGCGGTTTTCAGATTACATTATGTTTAAATAAGGGTTCTCCAATGCTTTCTCAGTTATTTAAAAAAAAAATGATGTCAGATTGGTAAACAATGTGCCTTTGGAAAATTGGAATTGGAACGGCTGCTGATTATGGTCAATGTAGATATTGCTGTAAACATCAGCCACCCACTCAGATCAGTTGGAATTCTGTCTATAATGGAGTGGAATGGAAATTTGTAAGTTACCCCCTAGGTACTTTCCTGTTATCTTGACCCCACCATATAAACTTTTGCCAAAATCACTGTTTTCAACTCCCGCCTAATTAGCAGTATTTTTTGTAAGTATTATTCATCCCCAACTACCAACTAGCCATTCAACATCATGATGAATTTTTGGAGCCTGCCGAACAATGAAGAGGACGCCATCAAATTTCTGCAAGAATGAGGACTTCCTCCGGCGGAGCAAAGATGCCAGAACAACCTCCAGATGCAGCTCTACACCTCCAACGAGAACTGCTGGAGATGCAACTTACGGACGTGCCGCCAGAAGATCAGGATTCGCTCTGGCAATTGGTTTGCGTTCTCCTCTCCATTTGTGACTGTGGTGCGCTTCATCTACCTCTGGGCCTGGGAGATGACTTCTGGAAAGCTATGTCAGCGGGAACTCGGGATGAACAATAACACTACCGTGAACTGGAACAACTACATGCGGCAAGCAAGTGTAGAGGCTCTTCTGGCGCGGAACCAAGGCAAGATCGGAGGGCCAGGCAGGATCGTGGAAATTGACAAATCTTATGTTGCTTTGTTGGTTGCTTATTGGATGAATGGGGAATAAACTGTTGCATAAAATTCAATTTTACTGTTTTTTGAGGTGGGGTCCGGATAACAGGAAAGTACCCTCCAAACATTTTACGTGTAGTGTATACATCCATACCTTGCCATCCACAAGGTCACTCTCTGCCATCTGTGCTTACTAATTGACTGAAATGCACTGAAGTCACTTTTTTCCAATTTTATGGCGGGTGCCAACCAGCGACAAGAAGGACTAAGACTGAGGCCGCAGATCTGCTGTGTAGCGTTTAAGGAAACCCATTAATGGAAAAAAGGAAACCTTGTGAAAGTTCTGATGTTTGCAGGTTCTTCCGTCATCTCATTTAGGAAAATGTTCTCTACAACTACAAAGAAAACGTGTTTCAGTCATTGTTTGAATTAGTAAGACAGAGAAAAAATCATATATACACATTGTTAAAGGTGTATTATGTGTCCCCTGATCACATGGAAGAGTGTAGGGCTATGTGCCGGGGTTGAGTCCCAGACAATGCCGGCACATCGGAGTGCTAATGTGTTTGAGTGTTTATCTGATGAGCAGGTGGCACCTTGTATGGCAGCCTCGGCCACGGTGTATGAATGTGTGTGAATGGTGAATGTTTTGACAACAGTATGAGGAAGTTGGAAAAATAAGCACTGCTCTGTTGGGAGTTTTGTGAAGGGCATGTTCATTATTGTCTTGTGCCAATGGCTTTATAACATGGGTGTGGTTGGTACTGTGACTGTACCTTTATTAAAAATTATTAACCAAATGTGTCACCCTCCCCTTCCATCACCAACCCTGTCTGCATGGTTGGTGATGGTCCGACCTGTCTTGGATTGCATATTCTTAAAATACATTTTAAGTTTTATAATCTACTT
Source organism: Etheostoma cragini (assembly GCF_013103735.1). Lineage (NCBI taxonomy): Eukaryota > Metazoa > Chordata > Actinopteri > Perciformes > Percidae > Etheostoma > Etheostoma cragini. Next base: position 16,786,485 of record NC_048414.1, read on the forward strand.
AGGTGCCTGATGTAGTATTGGCTTCACAATGGTGATAGTTTGCTTTCTGGCTGCCTGCCTACATCATTCTGCTTGCATTGTATGTATAGATCATCAATATATGATTTATTATCACTTATTTTACTATTTTATCACTAATGTAACTTGGGTTAATACACGTAACTCGAGTCATTATTAGCGTGTGGACGGCCGTGAAACTTGTAATGTCAAAAACATACCTGCTACAAAACCCAAGCAGTGATCTTTGGTGACTATGTGAAAAGTGGTGAATTTTGACATAAATAATTTCTTATAACATAATTTCTTACAACAAAGAAAGACTACATATTATAGAAATATAGAAAATATAGAAATAACTATAAATCATATCAGATATTGCCACAGATGCAACATCTGTTAATTATCTAGAAAAATCCATTTAAATATAATTCATTTCATGATCAGGTTGGAACATGTAGGCTACTTCAACATTTGTGTGTTTGTGTGTGTGTGTGTGTGTGTGTGTGTGTGTGTGTGTGTGTGTGTGTGTGTGTGTGTGTGTGTGTGTGTGTGTGTGTGTGAAGGAATGACACTTTAGGAGCACTGAGATAACCCCTGGCCGTGTTGTGTAGTAGTTAATCAATTCTGTTGATGTGTTATTTAAAATTGATGATCATGGGCCATTTTTCTGTGGTGGATGAGTTAAACTGGGCTTGTTAAATGGCTGTACGTTGACCAAAAATAGCTGCAGATTTAGCTTCATGATTCACACACTCCAATCCCAGTTGTGACTACAGAAGTGACTCAATAAAGATCAGTGAGCAAGGTCTGTGTCAATGACCTAGGGCCTTTTTAATATCTTTAAAAACCGAGGGGAATTTCATTCATCAAAACCACCTTTCTTTCCCAGCTGATATTAAAGTACAATTCAGAGGGTAGAAAATCAACCAGGGCCATCTCTCATCTGACTTTTGTTCACAAATTAGGTTCTCCAAATCATTAAATGAAGACACAAACAGAAAATATTAAAGTTCTTGGCCTCAGGGGTGTTTCGACTGCTTTCATGCAGACTGGTAACCAGTTTTAATCTTTTTTTGTGACATAACTGAATAAGTCTCTTGAGGCAAAGAGAAAAGCAGCTCTAACAATGTAACGCAGCTGTAATCTAGACCAACATCAGCTGCTCACTGGATGCGCAGGAAGGGCACTCAGCAGAATGACAGGATGATGAACGCAACAACAACCTATCAACCCATCAGGAAGAACCCTTCAATAAAAAAACTGCATTTTATATATCTGGACCTTTTAAGCAACATTTACAACTGCAGATTTGCTTGCTTTTAACTTACAGTATTATAAAGCAATAGCAAATATTTGATTAACTGTTACCAAAGCCATTGGTTACTAGCTATAAATCATGATAAAGAATGTCTCATGGGACAGTGGTATTATTCTTTTTTATTTTCCATATACGCAAAATTGTGAACCTTTGTGGAGCTTAGAAACGGAGTCATTCACTAACAAGACAGTTCACATATTACATCTGCAGAGCTGATTAAGCATGATCTTTCTCCATGAACCTTCTAGGTTTACATTTTGAGCAAACTAAACCTAAAACCTGTAGTAAACATTGCCAAAGAGTCACACTCAAGCAATATTTCTACTAGCATGAGCATGTAAATCCCAGGCCCCACAGTGCATAAACAATTTTTCATGCTGATTTTTTTTACTTTGGCTATTTATTAGTTGTGACAGATATAGGACAGGTAGATGGGTAACGAGAAGATGGAAGAGGCAGTGGAACATTATGAGTCTGGGTTTATGTCTGCGTCTTCTGGTTTAGGAATTTCATATTACAGCGTCTGTAATTTATAGCCAGGATAAAAATATGTAGTTTGTCCCAGTTTCTGTTGTAGCCACATCTACCTGCTGAACATGAATTTGCATGGATGCTCTGGTGTTTTTGTATTTGTTTTTGTACCAACTGAGACTAAATTAATCATCTTTTCATACTTTGCAGGGATTAGTTACCTGGCCAGCTTGTTGTCATAATTAGTAGAGTATACTATCATGATGGCTTTTGTGTCTGTTTGTAGAAGTATAGCCCATGGGGATTTTAAAATGCTTGTGTGCATGCAAGCATGACTGAGCACTGAAATATCTGTTCCCCCATTTTTTGTGTTTGCATCTAAGTGTGGCAATGGCAATCTGTTGGTCTGTCTGTCCACCTCTTTGGTCCAGGCTTAAAAAATCTCAACAACTAATATGTAGATTGCCATAAAATTTGTATTAGCATTGTGAACCCTTTATATTTGCATAACCCAAAGCATTGATACGCCTTAGCACAACCTTACAAAGCCACATGGCCATAGACTCTCAGTCTTGTTTAAGACATACTGTTTAAGGGGGAAATAACCACAATATACTGTACACACGAGAAGAAGATTTTGTGATATGCCACAAAAGCTTTAGAAATTATTTACATCATATATTGCTGTTTTTTTGTAGACGTGTAAGCATAACAAGTGCATTTTGATGGCAACAGAAACAAATTGAGTGTTTGCCTTAACCATCACAATTGGGATAAATATTTAATTTAGTTTGCAATAATCACAAACAGTTTGAGTGTTTACACGTGAAATGTCTTGTTATCAGCATGTCAGTCGTCTATTAAGCACTTTAAATTGCACTGTACGAAAGATGCTACACAAATAAAGATTGATTGCTTGTTTTAAGCTTTTGTAATAAAGGTTTTCAAGTCAAAAGTGTTCAAATGATAAGTCAGGGGTGCTTGAGAGAGAGAGGGGTTGAAATCTTCAAATGTATGCAGGATTCTAATGTCAGGCCCTCACATAGAGTTAATGAAAATGATGAAATTAGTTAAGGTGATGGTACTTTCTTTCAATATGCAGCTAAACAGAATACAACGAGGTCTTACCCAACTGGGTCATCAGAAATAAGTTTTGTGTGTACGCAAGCTGATACGACTGCATTATCATATCCAATCCCTTGACAAACACGCCATATAATCACAGCTAATGTTTGGCCTTAGACTGAGTGTAGTCATTCACTTTGCCCTGATAATGGAGTTTATGTAATACTATTTATTGATTTAATGTATAAAAAATACATGTTAAAAAATGGGCCCATGAGGAGTTAGGGGTCACTTAGAAATTTCAATAGTAAAAGACTACCAGCTGAGACCAGTTGCATTGTTTTTTTAACCAGGGTAGCAGTGTTCAGATTACATAATGTGCTAACATAATTGCAAAAGGGTTCTCCAATGTTTTTCTAGTATATACATATGGCAAATATAGATAAATAGATAGATAGATAGAAGATGGATAGATAGAAGATAGAATGCCTTTATTTTCATTATACACAAGTACACAGTACTTGTGCAACAAGATTAAAGCAATCCCTTTACAGCGTTGACACAAAAAAATATAAGAATATAAGATAACAATATAAAATATCAAAAATATAAAGTCAAAGATATAACGTGTAGGTAGTGCAGAGAAAAAAAAAGAGATGGGCAAAAAGAGCAGTAAAAGACAGCAAAGGAACCTCATAGATTAAGATTTTCTGAAGAAGCAGTGGCAAGTCCTTAAAGATCGGGGAGGGGCTTTTTGCTAGACAGCTGGATATTTATGTTTTTACTGCATGTCTGGATCTTGCACAATGTAAGAAATATGTTTGGCGTTTTCAGCAGCCCTACAATTTCCAGGAAGTCTTAACAAAAAACAAAAAGATAAAAGAAGCATAGGGAAGCAAAGAGATCTTTATGACTGATTGTAAGTATTTAAATAAATTTCCATTGCAACATTAGTGCAAGGACCAACTTTCCATTCTGTACAAGTGTTGATGCATCAATCATTTAGACTTGAAACAAAGTTCACCTCTGTTTTTGTTGGATCATATGTGTGATCGCCAATCTGCCAAATAGGGATACAAGTGTGCTGCCATTTATTTTCTAAAATCAGTACACTTACTAAATCTAATTACCTAGTTTAATATTGACAAGTAAACTAAGGGTTTCTGTGATGTAATAGTGGAAGCCAGACATAGAAGCTAATGAAATCAGCAAATCAGAAGCTAATGAACGCTTCTGATTTGTGTTAACTCAGTGTTCATATTTGTTCGTTGGTTTATATCCTGTGCAAATGCATTATGGCAATCTATGTTGACACTGGGAATACAAGACAGGGAGGGCATTATTTGCCCAGTTTAAAAATAGGTCAGCTTGCAGCAGACAAGGTCCACAGCACAGACAGGTGGTCTTTAAAGAATTTAATGAAGTTATGTGTTATAGCACCAAAAGCAGTTTCTGCTCCATGGCAATACATAATTTGTTTTTACAATATTGATTAAAGGAAGGACAATGACACAAATGTTACTAAAATACCATAAAGAAAATTATGGATGAGCGGTATGGATATTTACTTAATATTTTCCATTACCTACATACTTTACCATAACTCTAAACTTGAGCAAAAGTCTATAACATGACCTTTACGTAAACTACTTGTGTGACAATTTCTCATAATGAATACTATGTAAATCCAATTCCACTATTTTCACAAAGGCACAGTGTGAGGGACCAAGCGGGCAGGCATGAGGAGTTGTTAAGTAGGTTTTCAAAAAATTGGATTTTTTATTTACAAAACAAAAAAACAACCAATTTACAGAAAACAGAAATTTCTGGGCCCATGAAAGAGTTGAACTAAACAGAACTTAACTCAGGTAACATAACCTTAACCTAAACTGGACCAAACAGACCTAGACAAACTAAACAGACCTCACAAGACTGAGACATGGGGGAAACTTGAATAGTGGCTGATCAGGCTATTTTGAAATGAAGGGGGTAGACAAACACATTATGTAGACAAGCCACAATAACTAAAACCCATGTCAAACCAACGCTACCTAATATGAACTAAGGATAAATCAATCAAATAATCACGAAAAAGTTAAACTTGCAAAGAAAAGAACTGCACTCAAAAATTGAGTACTCTGCCGCCCACATAATGTGGGGAAAACATGGCACAATTATCCATTCCCGATTTAAACCGCTTAGAGTCAATTGGAGGTCCTTTTGTCTGTCAGCCAACGTTCTTCTTGTTTCCATGTGTGGCTGCTAGTGCGGCCATCACACAGAGTCCATCATTGAGAAATATTATATTTACATACAAAGTAAATAAGTAAAACAGGTAACATTAGTGTTTTGAATTTAAAATGATTAAATTAACACCAATGAAAAATTCTCAAAGACATTTCGTTATTCTGTGATTTGTAACATTGGATATAATGCTGGGTTTACTTAAAAATTAATTAACTTCTACAGTATAACACTGTTGGATAGACAAAAGACAGTTGAAAAAAAAACATTGGATGCAGCATAATATCGCCTATTATATTCAGCACATTCTTTGAACTGGTGCCTACATTACCCAAAATCCAACTCAACCACTGAGAGCATGGTCAGAGATTCAGATGTGTTGTGCTAGAAGTGGTGTCACAATGTCTGCCTCGGTCAATTTCTTTTCACTCGGTTGGCTCCTCTGTCCCTGTCTCCAGCTACATCTCACCTACCCCAAGCCCGTACATTTCCTCTGAACTCTCTGGACTTTCCATTACCAATACTTTCAATAAATGCCCTCATACTTTCCCACCAGTCACAACTACCTGACTTATTCACCTGTTCACCTGTTTCCAGCTCTGCAATTTAGAGCTAACACATTCCCCGCCCAGATTTTCTTCATTGTCAAACCTGTGGTCTTCATCCCCAACCAAGTGACATCACGTGAGGCAATTTATTATATTCATCAGCTCCCTCTGGAGAAACGAAGCGCTTTTCCAAATAGTTTTTCACTTGTGAGAACTCCCCAAGATCTGCAAACAGACTTTGATGTGTAAAATAGTTTAAGTAGTAGCTGCTGTGTTCTTGTTTTTCGTCTTGTGGTTATTTCTTTAAGACATTTTTTTACTTGCTACCATTTCTGGTTTGGGAATCAGCACAGCAGTGCTTACTGGAAACTGGCTCTGTGATAATGAGAAGCTGTTGACAAATCTAATCTCAGGCAAACCACTAGACACCACTGTGTCAAATGTTACATCTCCAGAGGTTTCCTCCATTTACTTAATAGTTCCAAGATTTAGTTTTAGTTTTTCCTCGTGGTCTTCTGAGAAAGCTTGGGCTGACTCAGGAAGCCATGCTGTTTATGGGCCTGTACAGTCCTATGAGACATAAGTGAGCTTAAGGCCTCCAGATAGACTTGACATGACCTAAATGATGCCTGATCTCAATCACTAAAAGCATTATAAAACCATCTATTGAAGGATTGAAAGGCTGAGGCACTTATTTTTTGCACCTGTAGGATATTTATTGAAACATTTATTAAATATGTAGTTTTACCAAAATTCACTACAGTGTACTCAAGAAATTGTTAGTATTTTCAAATTCAAAGCTAGAGGATGTTCAACCTGTAGCCTTTTGACATTTGCATATGTTCTACTGCAATCACATTAGACTTATGCGGTATATACAATCAATACTGTGTATTCAAGTGATTCTGTCAACATTTATTTAAATGTCACAATTTAATTATCAGTTTGAGACCTCTCAACCTTGATATCTTACAGACATGCATCACATCAGAGTGTGCAGCAGACATCTGCACAGCTTTATTTATTTTCTCTGTTGCCGCAAACATCACGCTTCAAACGTCTTGAAGTTTAATTAAATGGAATCCAACTAACTATACCTCCAACATTCAGAAATACGTCCAGCAGTGATTCTTACAATTGATTGATACACAGTGCCATAGAAAATTGTACATCCTGATTGGCATGTAATAAAATGGAATGTCTTAGTCTTAATCCTCTATATTGGTTTCTCTTAAAAGTCTCATTTCAAGTCCAAATAATAAAAATATATATAAATAAAATAAATTGTACCCCTTAGTGACTCATGTTGGTTTATTAAACAAGAGTGCTGATATAACCTCCTTAATATAAATTAACGAAAAACATACATAAAAGTGCTCTGAACAGCTGTGACTATAAGAATAACACAACTGTCTAGATTTCCAGTATCATATATAGTTGTTGACCACATCCATCTGGTCTTGTTTTTAAATGTATTGGCATCTCATGCAAAGTGCATGTCTGTAGTGTTTGTATTGAAGCATTAATCTATAACCACCTTTGCTTACACTTTGCTTGTCACATGTTGAAATGCACCAGCCTCTAAAATTTCAGATATGTAAACTTAGCCAGGGTGAACTCAATGTTGAATGGTAACATGACATAACTTTGGAATTTGGATGTGGTCCAGATCCCCAAATCTGCCCATGAAAGTTGCTGAGTAAACTCCATCCTATTGGTTCTGTCAAGTTCATGAAATAACATGAATGCACCACACACATTCATCTCTCTGGGCTCTCAGCTAAGTGGATAGAAAAATATTTATGTAAATCAGTTCCTCAAAAAAGACTGAAGGGCAACAGCCAAGCGTGACATGCGCTACTGTTTAAGAGATTTTCACAGCCAACACATACATACACTGGTTTTCTGTCTATAAAGTGTACAAAACAATGTTTTCTATAAATTCTTAGAAATCAATTATTGTGAGACCGTAGAATATGTACAGCATTAGTGTTTAGGCTCTGACCTCATCATGATGATAGATGCCCCTCCTAGGGGAAGGTAGACTCAAAGCCTACAGGTGGATGTGGTACTTGCTACATCAGAGAGGGAGATTGTATTAGGTGAGCGGTGTGGCAGCAGGCATGCAGCAAAAGAATGAGTAAAACACTGACTGGGAAAATTAACACTGTCATGATTAAAAGGGTGTGATGGATATGTTTAGTGTGAGCGGCACAGGCCATGTGAAAATGTGGTTTTGCTCAGTAAGACAAATCTGCTGAGTGTCAGGTAAGGAGATGTGATTTTTTTGTGCAAGGTGGCAAAATCTAAATAATGTACCATAATACAAAATACAATATATATTAAAGAAAGGCCCTCAATTTATGACACAATTTATTAACTAGTTTATTACCCCTTTTCTGGCCTCTTTGCACTGGCTGCCTGTAAAGTTCAGGATCCAGTTCAAGATTCTTGTAATTACATACACAGCATTCAATAGTCAGCCACCGGCCTATACTGGGGACCTGCTGCCCCCTTATGTTGTCAGCAGATCTTTAAGGTACTAAGATCAGGGCTTATTGACTGTTTCCCGTACTAAAGGTGACAGAATTTTTTTTTTTTCAGACCTTGACACCGTAAGGTTGACAGCTCTGTTGAAATCTTTAAAAGCAGCTAAAGACGCATCTTTGTAGGCAGGAGTTTGAGTGAGTGAATTGTCTTGGCGTATTGTAGGCCTTTGTTTACGGCCTACCTGTTGTGTCGTTATAAGCAAGGCACTTACACTGGCTTTAATGATAGCATGAGGCTGCTGCTGAGAAGAAACTCCAGTGCAAGCCGTATGTTTGTCACTTTTGGGGTACCTACCTGCTCTGCTGTTTTAGGTAATCTGATGCATAGACAAATGTGTAGAATATCTGAGTCATAAAATGTTACTCTGTCAGATTTTCTTCCAGACTGTGGAAACATTGGCAAACATGTCTGTATGTTAGACACTGAACAATGTGGAAGTCTTTGTATTTCTATGTTTTACTCTGTGTATTATTTTGGTGGTATGGTTCCTCCTAGGTCTGAAATAAAGTTTATACTGGTGAGTGAGTGACTTGTGAGGAAGTGACTGGTGACTGACTAGTGAGTGACTGTTGTTCGCCGACACAAAAGGGTAAGTTAAGTTTCCTGGTAACGTTAGCTAACATTTGCATGTGTTCAGCGTCGCAGTCAGTATTTACTATGCGCTATATAAAGTAGATGAACTTTAGCAACCATGATTACACACCAACATGTTTGCTGTGTACTGTTTGTGTTTCAGAGCATTCACGCTCTGCAAAACCGCCGCCGCAGACCGTCTGGTGTGTGACGTCCGACCGGTGAAATCTCTGGCTCTGACCTGCTGGTCTTCGTATAATCTTTATGAGAGTCACCAACAGGCTTATGACAACGACTGGGATGCATCTGGGCCAGCAGAGCCGGGGGGACACTGTCACGGGGTGCAGAGGAAGAAGACAGGGAAGTTTGGGAGGGTTTGATGCACTACTTGAAAAGCTAAATAAAAACTTTTGTTATATATTTTGTCTTATTTTTTGAAGTAACAGTGTGCAATATTGGAAACGACATGAAGCCGCTAGTAGCCCGAACCGTTGAAAAGTGAGAATAGTGCAGAAAGTGGATAATCTGTCGGTGTCCGGCTTGATTTGTTTTAAATGTCCCGTTTGTTCTGAAAACACACTCCACACTCTTGTTTGCTAAAAACGCAGTCATAAGTGACGACCAACCAGTAGTCTGCAGGTTTCCACGTCACCTTTTGGGCTCGCCTCGGCTCGCTTGGAACCTCGACTGAGGTAGTACTAAAAAAAGTACCTGGTAGCAGGTCCCAGGGACTTTTTTTCGTAATGGAAAACCAAAAAAAGCGAGTAGACCCGAGGCGAGTCGAGTAGATACCACGCAGTGGAAAACCGCCATAAGTGACTTAGTTAGTGAGTGAATTAGTTAGAGAGTGACTTGGTGAGTGCTTTAGTTAGTTGGTTAGATAGTGAGTGACTTACTTAGAGACTTAGTTAGCAACTTAGTTAGTGAGTGACTTAGTGAGTTACTTAGTTAGTGAGTTACTTAGTTAGATACTTGCTTACTTACTTACTTACTTAGTTACGTACTTACTCAATACACTGTAGTACAACTACAGAGCATTGCAACACAAGAAGCCACGCAAACAATACTGCCCCCTGACCCATGGCAGAGCAATTTCATACATATTAGGTGGTGATCACACAAATTACTGCAATTTCATCCATCAAAACATTATGCAAAAACACACCATCCAGCCTTTGGAACAGACAGGGAAAGAGTACCAAATCGACTTAACTTTACAACTTTGTTAAATATGTGTTTGTTTATTTAGCTTAAAATGTAGCATAGTTTGACAAATGATCTTTGTGTCTTACGGCGTCTCCTCTTTGTGTGCATGAAGTACTGTTTGCCGCGATTGTCGGATTTAAATGACACTATGACCTCCGGGGCAACAGGAAGTGACCAGTAGCTTAACTAAATAATTTATTAGCTGTTAACATATCTTGTGACTTAGTCGAATTTTAGACTACATTAGATAAATAATATTCTGTAAATTTCTAGCTTGATAGATACAGTATATTAATTTTGGCTGTATTAAGCTTCTTTGTCTACTCACCTGAACCACCCCTTGTATTGTATTTTAATGCTGGTACGTTTTAATTCCAGTGGCATGCTTCAGGCCTGTGTAGACCAACAGTTTCATTTGCTCAGGACAGCTAGAGGAAGGAGGACGTAAATATGCTCTCAAAGTAATGATGAATAGTCCATTTGTAAACAGCTGTACATAATTTAATAATTTGACTAATACTTTTTGACTACCACGTCAATTTATTTTCCTTACTTGAAAGTATTTTTTTTCTTTCCTTTTGTTAAGTTTTATATTATTTTTCTCACCCCATTGGCCTTAACTCGGGTAAATAAAATTGATCCATCAGTTTTCATTAAACTTCCAATGTGAGTGCTTTGGAGGCACTCACGTTGAATTTTAAAATTGTGGCTAAGGTGTAGTTAAGTTGGCTTTACTTGTCCTGTGCTGGATCATTTGTCCCCATACATGGGAAACTGTAAGATAGCAGTGTACTTAGCCTGGTTTTCATGCAGAAATGTTGAAGAGTACAGTTTTGGCATTAGTGATAATTAAAGTCTAACCACATTCTTAAAGACATTTTTTCTTTTAATCATCAGTGAAAAGGCAGCAGGTTGATCTAGACCAGTGGTTCCCAAATTGATTATGACTTCTTGAAGATCTCTTAGAAAATGAACAGCAGAGTGATTTTCACCTAGAGACATGGTTTCTTTTTGTTTCAATTCAATTGACCTTTTGCAAAGCCCTCCTGCCCCTCACATAACTAGGGGTGGCAGTGGCTCAGTCCGTAGGGTGTTGTCTCCCTAATTTAAGTCCCCGTACAGAGTAGTGTGGATTGGTAGTTGGAGAGATGCCAGTTCCCCTCATCGGCACTGCCAAGGAACAGGCTAAGTACCAGGGCCAGAGTGGGGCCACTTTTCAACCTGGGAGTTTCATTCCCGAGACCGGACCCATTTTTCCGTGGTGGGGAAATTGGATAAAAGAACAGTTCAGCATTTACTATCCTGTAGATTTATTAATACCATGGTTCAACAAATAATGGAAAGGTTAAATAATAATTCACTTAAGCTGAGAAGTTAACAGAAGTACTCCACAATTCCACAATAATAGGTTGATAACTTGTTAACAAAAGCAGAAAGAATGAAAGAAATAACCACTCTTGCACATAGAGGCATAATGAACTGCTACAGCTCCATTCACAGTACAGTTACAGTCACATTGCGAGCACCTACACCCTCCACAGCATCAGTAGCTGCCTATGTAATGGTTTCATCATGTACTGCTCTTTCTTACATTAAATAACTTTAATTCATATTGTCTACTCTGGTATTCTTTCTACCTGTCCCTGCAGTCATGACCTCCTCGTTACAAAGTTCAGTTTCATCATTTTCAGCGGGGGAATGGCTTATCTGCTGCTCAAAAGCACAAAAAAAATGATTAAGAGTTCATTTTGTTGCATACACAGATCAAAGTTGAGTTTTGTTGTTGATATTTGTATGATACTTGCAAAGTCTATGAATCGCCATGTATTGGGTGATACAAAAAAGGCTAATATTTTAATTCAATTTAATATTTTGCTTGCAAATAGTTTTACAACGCTACAATGATGTTAGCCGAATAATTACATTGCTAATGCTTATCATCAGGCCCAGGCTATAGCTGTCTTTACCAGTTGCCATTTGTGTTTGTCTTCTTGAAAATAAATCGGTGAGCCTGGCACATTTGGCAGCGTCCTCCTCCAATGCTTTTTTTTTCAACCTGGCTTTGTCACCCCCACCTAGCCTCTTCCTCCCATCCATCCTCCTTGACGCGTGTTGCGTAAGGCCTGGCCCAGCTATCGGCAGCCTTTCTGAGAAAACATTTTGAAAAAGACGGGCTATGGACTCACCCAAATCCGTCTGTTTGGGAGGGGAGAGCTCCCTGGTACAACCCATGCAGCGGCTGTGGTGTCAGGCTGCGGTGTCAGAATGTGGAATGTGTGTAGCCCACTTTTAGAGAAGATAGCGTGACAAATGTAGAATAGAAAAAAAGGAGAAAAAAACAACCTTTCAGTACACACTAAAACCCTCAAGACAGTTTCATCAAACAACACAATGACTTATTGGTTTATCGTAAGTGCCACCATGTGATGCACCCGAAATAAAATCTTTTGAAAAGTCATCAAGTGATCCATAACTTTTATTGACCTCTGCATTGCAATAAAATCAACACGTGTCTGTCACAACCAGTTTTCAATACAAATACCAATGCCACATGAAATACTGGACAGCAAATGGACTGTATTTATATGTATAGTCTTTCGAGTGTAACTACTCAAATCACTTTTATATAGTACAGGAACCATACACATCTGTACTGAATGAACATTTACAACTTGGGGGCAACTCGTGTTTGAGTGTCTAGCCAAAAGACACTTCGACATGGGACTGCAGGGCCAGGGATTGGACCACCAACCTATCGATTGGCTAGCAACCGCTCTACCACTGATCCACAGCTGCCCAGCAGAGACCTGTCAGGAAATCAGACATGATGCATGAAAAAATGCTTATTTGGCTTGAGAACACATGCATGAGCGTGCCCATTCCAAGCAAAGTGAGATAGACACACACAAGTTTCAGCCTCTGGCAAAACAATCATTCATTGTTATTCATCAGTGACAAACAACAACCCTGTTAAAACCCTTGCCAGTCTACTATAGTCTGCTCTAATGAGGAAATAATGATTTGTTGCTGCTTCCAGCTTAGCCTAAACAGCCGAAAACACATGTTTTTTTTAGAACCGCGTTTGAATTTCATGCACGCTTTGACAAAAAATGATCAAAAATTGGCACCTGATATTTTTTGCAAACCTCTGTAAAAAAAGATATTGTTCAGGCTCTGTTTGACAGATTTACTATATCATGGAACTTTTGACCTGCAACGTTGAAGTATATTAGCTGCCAAACTGCTGATGAAGTAAAGTCTTCATCAAAACCAGATTTTTTCTTCCGTTTTTTTCATCAGTCTTCACGCAAGTTCTGTTACTAATCAGAAACAAAAAGTACAAAGAAAACGACAGATTTACCAAAGTTTGTTTTCAAGTATTTTCTAAATAGACTAAACTAAATGTCTAATCCTTTCACAACTTCAAGCAATTAGAGAACTTTAAATGTTTAATTAGGGGGACTTCAACAGGAATGCTGTTGAACAGTAGTACCAATGATCAGAGTAACACAACTGACCGTTCACTAAAGCTCTCACTCAAACAGAGATTATCAAATCATAGCCTTTGCAACCGTTACTATGCACATCAAGTCCGTTCAACTTTTGATTTCTACACATGTTAAGTTGGTATGTATGGGGCTCTTGTAAGATTTAATGAGTGTGCGCGGCAATCTTTTGCAGGCCTTCTTGTAAAGTAAGGAAGTTAAGTGTAAACATAAAGCAACACACAGTTCCATGAATCAAACAGTCGTGATTTTTAGTAGTTATATATTTAGTTTATATAGTCGTATATTCATAAGTATTACGTTTTATTACTTATTACATTCTTTTCAGGTCCTAAACTTATCTGTTCTACAGTTGCAGTATTGATAAAAACGGAGGAAGAAAATCTTTTTTTACCTTTTTCAAAAACTGTACAAAATGATCACAAAGTTATTATTTCCTAATATCACTATTTTTCCACTATCATTTTTGTTTTTGCCAGTACAATATTAAAAGAGCCCGAGCACAAAAGTGAGAGTCCTGATTTTGCCTTTCTACAACATATATACTGTATATGTACAGTATTATTCTACCACGGTCTGGAAGAGGTTTATGTCAATATATATACGGTCTATGGTTGCAGTAGATTTGGAAATCGGAACTGTTTTGTACACGGTTTTGCAATGACAGTATGCAGGACTGTCAACATGTGATGCTGCATGTGCACACATCCCTCTGTCGAATTTGGGTGTGGATAGACAAATGATCAGCAGTGCATTCCACGTATTTTGCTGTCAGATAAAGGGCCAAGATAAATGAAAATATGCCTCATATGATGACAACAACCTGGCATTCCATCCTCTTTACACATAATCCCCCTTAATCTCAGCCTACTCCGGTCAAGCATCACTCCAAATGAGCTGTCTAAAGGAGACAGCAGCTGTCTTCGGTGTGACAATGTGGCAACAAGCAAGCACAGAAAGCAGTTTGGGTTTCAAGGTAATTTCTTATTAGGAGGATTTTATGCCCCTCACCTTCCTGTGTCTACCACACAGTGTCGATTTGCCCTCAATTTATATTATAATTGAACACAGGTTTTGCCAAATTCACTAGTGGAACAAGCAACGTAGACATTTAATACGCTTATAGCGGGATTTGAAACAGACTTTTCTTAGGCTTCACTTCCCCTCCACTGAGTGGCTTAGGCTAACAGGCGTTATAAATGTATGATATTGTCAGTTTGTTGAATGAATCCTGGACCCTGTCTTGCCATTGCTCAACTCGGGTTGAAAAACATGCCCCAGCCATGCAGAGAGGCCAAGAAAAAAGGTCACCACAGGGTTGGCATTGATCATAACTTAGTTCAGCATGAGGTAATAACACATAATGCAAGTTACCTGACCTGCTGCTTTAAACTTTGATTCTGGCCTACACTCAGACCAAGCAGAGTCCCTAAGAAGAATCATAAAGAATATATTCGAATGACGTTTCTGTGCAGATTCTTTTCGCTTTTTTTCTCTGGAAGTTGTAAACCGATACCAGAAAAGGGGAGGCTTTCACATTCACAGCTGCAATAAACAACGTGTTCGCCAAGTTCCTGGTGTCAAACTTTGATCTTGAGTATTTAGCAATGTTTTGCAAGAACTAAAATCATCATGTATTATTTTTGGGTTCCTGCCAAGTTTTGATCTCTTTATCACACTGATCTGCAGAGTAAATAATTAGTTGATGGCAGAGATGAAAAGTAACAAAGTAATTAAAGAAAGGGATCTGTATATACTACTCATGGAATACTGCATATACTACTCAAGAGTGTACACAGTAGTTTAATCAGGGTTAGCTCCACCAAGATCAGCTATGAAAATGCTCCTTACACATTTAACATTAAAGAAGGATTCTGGTCAATTTAAACACATAGCTCTGTTTTTTGCAAATTAGATTATTCAGATGGCATCTATTGACTGCAGTAGATGCCGTCTCCACACTGGAACTAAACAGAGCTGAATGTGCATAACCTTTATGCATTTATTTCACATCTACTGCAGTCAGATTCGCTGTGTTCACTTGGAAGAAATCCCTTCACATGTGTAAGCACACAAACTGTAGCAGGAGGATAACACGGTGTAGGCAACACTGATTGTTTCTTTTTTTTCTCGCTAGTGACAGCACTCACAATTTAAAAACAGAGCCATGCATTAAACTTAACCGGAATTCTCCTTTAATGAACCAATAATGATTCTAGAAAATCCCTTCTGGCTAATGAGCTAAGCACAGTGCAGTCAAAAAGTATTAGGACTGTTTTTCAATGTTTTGGCTCTCTACTCAAGCACAATGGATTTTAAATTAAACAAAACGTCAACTTTAAGGGTAATCTTAGGGTGTTTTATCCATATAGGTGAAAGTGAAAAGATTCATAAACAATTATACAAATTGCCCTCAAATTGTTGGACAATGATCCTAAATATTGACAGGGAAAGAATGGAATTTCTATGAAACAATTCCTATGTCCTCTGTCAAACTGACCGTGTGTTTAACTTGCCACACTGAGTGAAAAGAGCCATTCAAACAAGCATGAGGACATCTGCAGAACAGGCCTGGTAAAGCATCATCTTATTTGGGCTGCAGTGGCTGCCTGCACATTGACTTTATGGTTGAGTCTCATTGTTCTCAGCAATTTCCCCATTAAAAAACATAGGTTTATTTCCATTCAACCCAGATCAAAAAACTAAACTATTAACATAGGAGGTAGTACCTGTTCAGATTGTCTGTCTAGGTTTTCCTGGGCTGGTTACTGGCTCTTGTTCACCAGCAAATCACATGTGCCATTTAAAAAACCTGTTGTTGGGATATTGTTCAGAACAAAAGTTGTAGTAATTAGTTTTTGTCAACTATTTTTGCCACACTAGCTACTAAATCTGTGTTGGTACACACATTCATGTTCCCCTTTGAAAGAATTGTAATAACTTTGTGTACCAAATGCTGACACACTAAACTGAGATGGTGAACATGGTAAGCATTACCTCCTGAACATCGGATATTTTTTGATAATTGTGGATGCAACCATGTTGGCTAAAATCATGTTTGTCCATCTCCTATCTATTAAAATTAAAAAAATGTCATCCAATGGTAAAGGACATTGGAAATTTAAAGCAATCAATACAAAAATCATGACCAGCTTTTTTATTTTATGTAATATTGGTTAATGTGGCAAACTGAAGCACACAATTTAACACATGCACTTTAAGGTCCACAGTGTCATCATCTCAGTGTTTCCTGTAAATAGCTGAAGGGATTACATCAACATGCTGGACATTAACACCAGCTGTTAAGGCAGCTGAGGAGATGAAAGGGATGTTGGTGTGGGGGCAAGAATAAGTCCCAATGGGGTCTGAAAACGGCAAGCCAATGCGAGCTATTGACATTCTGCTCAGGGGTCAAATTGATTACATTTGTCTGTGATTACTGAAGCCCAACTTTGTGTACATTTTGCATGTGGTCCTAGGAAACTGGGTCAAACAATGCAATACGTATCTGAAATCTGCTCTGCTCTGTTGTCACCATTTCATAGATTATTGCATATCTGACACATTTTTGTTGTCTCCTTAATAGTTTCAGGCTCTGACGAAATTAGGATTACTCACTTGTTCCATTGAACAATTCCATGTATTCTTTCCAGCTCGATGAGTGGGCCAACTACACTTTCCTAAAACACAAATTCAAGCAGCCTCACTCTAATGTGTCAATTCACAGCGGTGTTCTGCTGGAGCTCCTACTCTGTGAACAACAGACCAATGTGTTTTGAAAGTGGTAGATATTTGTAATTCATCCTAATATGTAAATAGCATTATAGACCGATTTCCAAGTTTCCCAAAACAACATGTAAGCCAATTGAAAAGACGATATACACATATGGCCAAAAGTACGTGCGCATCTCTTTCCACCTATAGTACATGGAGTCTTATGCAATTTAGGCCCAAATATTGTCCAATTACCTCTATTAAATCTGGATAATTAATGTACATTTTACAAGAAAATTAGTGTCAGGCGCCATGCCAAACACATTTGTCTTGTATAACACTGCAGACTTAAATGAATGATGCTGATGATTTGGGTGAAACCTTCTCCAAGTCAAACATGCTATTACCTCAGTGTGCCTGAGAATATTTATTCAAGTACAAAGCAACATACCAAACTATCTTTGTTACTTAATAATGTATGGATATTCTCTTTTAAACGATGAATATCAAAGCAAATTCAAACTTCACTAAAGTCATTGTTCTCTTAAACAAAAGAAAGAAAAAGAAAATAAATTAAGAATGGCCTGTTTGAGAATATTTAGAGATGTATATCCATGATAACATGCTTGGATTCTCAGCAGTCTAATAAGGTTAAACCATTCAGCATTTACTCTAGCCACACAAATACAATTAAGTGTTGTCAGAATGATCACTTTTACAATAGAAATCCCATTCTCATTCTTTTACCAATTAACCCTACAGCAACCTACTTCAGGAGAA
The DNA here is from genome assembly GCF_013103735.1 of Etheostoma cragini. Taxonomy (NCBI): domain Eukaryota; kingdom Metazoa; phylum Chordata; class Actinopteri; order Perciformes; family Percidae; genus Etheostoma; species Etheostoma cragini. The sequence continues at coordinate 16,804,460 of NC_048414.1, forward strand.
ACCAGATGACTGAAATGATCTCTTTGATCCACATTGTCACTTCTTTCCTTTGCTCATATTCACCTCTCTCCTATTTCCCAGAACAGTATTTTTTTGCCACAACAGCTGCCGTGGACATGGGGTATAATTCTTATGTTTATTTTTCCAGAGGCATTATATTCCAGAGATTATACTGTGTTCTTCTTGCTGATATCATGGAAATCAAAAAGAAAATAGAAAGATTGCTCTAATACTATGGATTTTTCAGGTCAGGAAGGACCAGTGAATTTCCTCTGAGGAAACCGCTCATGTTAATGAAGTTTGACAAGGAGGCTGAACATCTGAAAAAGGGAATTCACTTTATTAATGGAAGCATTTGAGTGTGTTATTCACGGCTACACTGCGTGTGTGGTTGACAATAGGGTTAGGGTTAGCCCCTGTCAATCAAAACTTGAACAAATGTATGTCTTACTTGTTCATTCAATTTATAATATGACAAGTTCCAGTACGGTCTCACAATCACATTTTTTTCATATATATCTGTGCAGTTTCATGTATTTGTACGTGTAGGTACTGAGTCCCTTTCCTCACATAGAGAGAGCTGGGAAATTCTCACTTCAAGAAAAAGAAGAGGAAAAGTGAAGTTCTTTTTTTCCAGGTTTGTGGACCCAGTATTACATTCTGATGATTTTCTCCTGGCACTGTGTTAACCACAAAAACAGCCTTCGTACTGTACATGATGGTAAGGTCAGTAAAATGGTGAAATTGAATTGTGGTAAGAGATGTAGTAGGTGAAGCAGACCACAAGTAATCATACGTGTGCCTCAGACTTTCCTGATTGCCAAAAAAATCGTTTGTATGACCTCAAGCAAACATTGCACATAGTTATTTTCGAATGAGGTAAATGAGACTGGCTCTTTTTTACTGCATGATTCAGCTTGACTCAACTCACTTTTGGAACCAGTTTCTTTTCTCTAATTCGCTTTTCACTGCAGATAGTACCCCTTAAGTGTAGGCAGGATTCTCAACTGATTGCCATTGTGGGATGCCATTTTTTTTTTTTTTCATTATCTGGGTCGGGTAAATGATTTGGGCAGAACATTCTTTGTCACGCAAGCGACGATTCCAGTGATGCCACTCCGACCAATCAGTAGTCTGCAGTGTTTTAACTCCACCTTCTACTCAGCTCACTTGGATCCTCGACAAAGGTTTCACCAAAAAAGTGCCAGGTACTATCTGCAACCTTTGCCTAATGGAAAACCAAACAAAAACGAGTCAAGATGAGTAGGGCGGTACTTTGCAATGGAAATGCAACTTGAAATTACACAAAAAGCACAGAAATATAGCTTCTATACCTTAAAAATAACAGCACAGTGAACCAGGTATGTCAATCCCATCTCAAAGGACATAAACAAATATGCAGTGAATTTGCACATAACGATTTTTTCACTGGAAACATTTAGTTCCACAGCAGGAAGTAGTGTGGCACTCATACAGCAAAAGAAAAGTAAGAATGAAGGCCTTGATTTTTATCCCATTGCATCCTTTAAGTTTACTTTTCCTAGATATTTAACCAAGACCACAATCATTTTCCTAAACTCCAAGGAATAATACAGCAAACGTTCTCTGAGTATCAAATACTCACTGTCTTTTGCCTCAAAGTTTGCTCTGAAAAGTTTGCACCTTGCTCTTTCCTGAAGGACAACAGCTGTAATCTGCTTGAAGTAACTACTGCAATAGGTTGCTAAATATGTTAATTATGTGTTATTGTTTGGAACATACGGACAAATGGATCAATGAGCCTAAACAAATTACTCTGAAACCGTACAGACCCACTTCCTACAATTCCTTGTTACCACCCTGCCACTAGAATCTTCAAAACCTGGGAAGACAGTCCAGGCAGCTTCAGATTTTGTGTGTGTTTGTTGTTGACACTTTTTAGGTAACCCCATGTGCGCCCATATCACATAGCGTCACATTCACTCATTTTACAAACATACAGCACTGCTCGTGTTGGGCTTTGTTTTGCCAAAGATCTTCCAAATTATATGGGAATAAAATGCAAAACGAGTTTTTGAGTGTAAGGTTTATGCTTAAACAGAGTGGGATAATCATGATCAAACGTCAGTTTGTACTCAATGTGGATACTGCAAGTATAAAACCATTGCGCAACTCAACTCAGCCTCAGGTCTCATCTCGGAAATTCTGTACTTACCTCCACCATTTGTAAACAAACCTGATACCAATCTGATGAAATGATCAATTGAACTTTAAATGATGATAACTCACACATGTTGATGAAACAAAGGCAACATTTTTAATATGGTTGTTTTACCATTTTAAATGTTTCCCTGTTTTAAGTGCAGACTGAATCCAAGTGTGATAGTGTGTTCGTCCTTTCTCTCTACTGTGCTTCATAAAATTGCATAATACAATTTGTTAGCAGAGTTGTTGTCTTCTTCCACATGTTATGCTTTTAGCTAATTAATGTCAGACACACACAAACTGGCCTCCAATGAAAAAATGTGTGGATGAATAGCTTCTATACTGATCCAGGATCCTCATAATGATGATTCCCTGAACACTGCACGACAGGTGGAAACAGTTGGACTTTATCAAATTTTATGTTGTGAGGATTGGAAGTATGTTTTGGTTGCTAGGGATTAACTATGTTTGATTCTTTTTCTTCCATTAATCAGTAAGTCATGTGAGGGTTTGTTTTGAAAATGGTTGGAACATGGACGTACAAAATGTGTTATTTGCTTGCCGATTTGGAAATTATGTGGTTTCATTTTGCAACACAGAAACATACACACACACTCACACACACACACTCACAAACACATGTACACGCACATAGTTTCCATCTATACCCTTATTGGTATGAACTGGTTGGCAACATTTTTGAAACACCTCTCACTACAGTACAGCACGACTAATTACAGCCTAATAAAAAAAAATGATTTAATCAACATCTCTTTAAAACAATTTTAACAAGAACTAAACATTTTAATATTATACGTACATTTAGGTTTTACTTCAGTTCTGTAGTATAGATGACATAAGCTGTAGGGACTGGCAACTGATGATGCAATACTGTGTAATTAGACTACATCTCGACAACTCTAACTATAGAGAGACCCTGCTGCTCTGTTGTCTTTGGTAAAGTTTTCTCATGGTTGGTGTTGAGTCTTTAAATATTAATCGTTCCATTGAGTAATTTCCCTCCATACACTGCCTCCCAGCTGATGTGACTTGGGCTAATGCTGTGCTTTCCTGACAGCAAGCCAGAGTTCCCAGCCAAGCAGACGATGAGAAACAAAATCCCTTCCAGATGTTCCCACCAACAACCCTCATTTATCAATGAAAAAACAGGGTTGATTTCCTTTCATTCTTCAGCAGCAGGACTCTTTCCTGGTGTCCCCGATTGGGGGTGAAAATATACTGCTATGTTTTTGGCCTCATGCACTGAGCCCCCACGAATTACTTATGTATTGAAATAACACAAACACTTCAATGTATGGCTCTTGAATTTATTTGACCATTTAAACAATGTTTAAATGTTAAAGAAGGGAACAAAAAAAGCACTTCCAATGCATGAAAGGACATTGTTTCAAACAATAAAGAAGCCTACTTCGTTTTGTAGAAAAATTAACCATAGACTGTGTGGCTGGTGCTCATGTAGTTTCAAGCGTCTGCTCCCAAATCCGTAGCTATCTTTGCTCGTGTTGCTATTTCCTGCCTTTTACTACCTCACTGATGCTGGCCACCTTGTTTCTGCCAGGCAAATGTGCATACTGTTCTCTTAAAATGAATAAGATCATGTTGCTGCTTTTAATGTGGTTAAAACTGGGAATCAAAGATAAATAAAAAACAAGCAGTTTTCCATTCCAAACATGATATTTTCCCCCAATGCTTATTGGCAAAGATGACTAAACTGCTAAGTGCAAGCTGCAGTTGCCTGCTACAATGTAGTGAGTAATGGTTAAGGTGTGTTTGTGTGTGTGTGTGTGTGTGTGTGTGTGTGTGTGTGTGTGTGTGTGTGTGTGTTCATACGTGCGTGTGCGCATGTGTATGTATGATTGTTACTGCATTTTCCGGCCAGTCCCAGGTCCACTGCTTGTCAGTGAGTCTTGATGTATTTATTAGTTACACATTCGTTTTTCCCCCACTTAACTACAATATCAACTAAGGCGGCTGGGCCCTCCATTAACTCATGATGTGCCCTTCCTCGTAGAAAGCTCTGTCTCAGTATCTAAGACTGTGTTGTTCCCACCACAAGGTACATCTACCCTGTAGCTGTTTTGGAGCTTTCTATGATGTCTTCATCTGCAGATGGAGCATGCCTAATTGTCATGGAGTTATCTGTGTGTTAAAAGTTCAAGTTCCTTCTTGACCTCCATTTCTTATTTTAGTCTATTTGGCACTCACTTCGTGCATATTCTAAAATAAAGTTGTGTTTAATCACACTATCTGACACACAATAATATTGATAACAGGTAGTATTATTGCAGCATAGGAGTACTGGTTGGCCTTTGGTTTACAAATATAATGAAGCTGGTATTCACGGTCCTCTGTGTGCACTGTACTTTACTTAATAAAATTTTGAATGCAACCGGGCACATGCATAGTGCACTTGGACAACAGTTTGGGGTTGCATGTGCTGGGCCAATAGGTGCATAACAGCAAATGTTTGCTCTGGTGCGACCTAGCTGCTTAACCTGGCTATGTCTGCAATGCAATTCAAACAAAATTTCTCATGAACGAGTGCACACATGTTGATTTAAGGGTAGTCCAAGAAAACAGACTCCTGTTTGGGTCAGGATGATCCAGAAAGGAATTGCATGGAAGAAGTTAAAAGTGCCTGAATGCATCTCCTAATTCCTGCAGCCCAACACTACTGCTGCTGTTTCATCATCACTCTTTTGGATAGTTTTCTCAAACTCAGTGAGCAAAACATATTGTATATACCATCAGTCATTTCTGCATGACACCTTTTAGCTCAGCCAGCACAACCTTTAGTCAGCATTTCACTTAATCAGTGTTACTCAACAGCACATCTATCATGTGTTTACTGATTAGTTTACTATTAGTCAAAGCGTTTCATCTCATCGCATGTTATTATCATCCATGAGTAGACAAAGCTGTTTGAGTCAGAATTTGCTACAACTGGTTATTTAGGCAAGTCATAAAAACAAGCACAGTGGTCATATTTTCACTGATTATCAAAGAGTGAATATTTACAAGTTTACATGTCATGGACTGTGACATAGAAAAAATGGTCTTACTGACAAAATACAGAATGACGAATGCTATTCTTTTTTCGCTTTTGGAGCAGCTATAACTTTAATTCCTTACTTTTGTATTAAAGCAACAGTGACCATAACACATTTTACCCTAAATGTCTTGTCATGAGTATGTGTGAGTGAATTTAGAGGGAAGACTACCTGGTGAATCAGATGATTTTTCCAAATTGGTATTGGTTATTGCTGCTATAAAATTGGGCTATTTTGGTTTGTAAAGCTCAAACAGCATTTAAGTCTCATAGTTTTCTAACGTCTTCTTTTGTACATCTCAGATCATCATCACAGACTCAACTTCTGTTTACTGCTTTTATTTAGCTTTGGAAGATAGCTTTTACTGTTGTGATATATTGATTCAACCATATCAAATAACTTGAGGAACACAACAGTTTCTAAATTCCTCAGTAAACTCCTAATATCACATTTACAGTTTGTGAATACTCTCCGGGAAAGTTGTTCTGGCCACATTTCAGCTTCATTATTAGTATGTAAAATATGTAGATTCATTCCACATTGTTATCATATCTTGTTTTGGTTCCAGGACAAATTGTCTGTTTGCAGTGATAATTGATTTGTTCAGAAAATGAACCATGTCGTGTTTGGACTTATCTTGGGAATGCAGCAAGCGTTTGCAGGTTGAATGAAAGAAATACACCTCAGCATGAAGAGATAACTCTGCTGACACCTGCGTCAGTAATCAAAGCACGTTCGACCTAATTTACTAAATTAAACGCAGCTCATATTTATTCTTCTAAATGACATCTTAAAGGGAAACATGAGCTTTAAATCATTTGTTAACAATTATTTGCAGCAGAATGTTTGTGGAGTATGACAAGTGAACAAGCATGGAGGTGGTTGTTATGATCCCAGAAATGTTTGCTCTAGTTATATAGAGCAATTCCCCGAACTTACAGCCATATACACCCATTCTTTTAGACCTCCATTGTATTATGCATTGGATTTTTCTAATCCTCAAATTTTCCACTGACCCAGATAAACCTTTAAGATCATAAATACCATATGGGCATCAACTACCCAATGTTAAGGTTGTGATTTTGCAAACTTAATTTGACTTAATTTAACAAATGGAACAAGACAGACTCAGGAGAGTTCAGAGAGCCAACAATATCCCAAACTTTGCCCTGATGCTGGGGCCGCTGGGAATAAGTGATGGCACTGGAGAAAAAGTCATAGCTTTCTTAAGTAAGCCAGTTTGTGTCAGTTACAGGTCAGGTGGTATGTTTATTTTAAGATAGAAGTTTAATGTCGGTGCCATAAGAGAGCTCATATAGCCAAAAATCTTTAGGCTTTTTCCTGTTGGGATTCTCAATATGCCCAACAAAGTTAATGTCAATGTGAGAATTAACTTCTAAAATGTGTTAGTAACAGTAGACAAACAAGAAATTACATGTAAGTAATGACATAACCTCTAATTGGTTGTGAACATTAAATAAATAAACACTGTTAAATAATAGTAAACTAGAATATTATTTTTTTTCAAATTCCAAATGAAGCACTGAAAGGAAATACAGTTGTAGCTGAATTTGAAGCACTAAAAGAAGTAAGTCATGTGCTTCAAGCATCAAGTGAAATTCAAGCTTCCGATGAAATGTCAAGACAGAGTTTAAACACTGAATGGAATTGAAATATCAATATCAGTTCCCAGTGAAGCAATAGAAAAAAAACAAAGTGTAAGTTTTTGAGCTGCAAAGCTCAGTTCAAGCATCAGTTGAAGTGCATGCATTAATCGGATGAAGTTAAAGATTTAACCTGATTTAGTCATGATTAGATGATGATTAAAAAAAGGGTATTATCACCTCTTCTTGGACCTCTTTTGATCCAACATCCCTACATCTGATGGGCTGTATGCCTGGCTGATTGCATTGATCCAACCAGGTTCCTTTGCTAAAGACAAAATTAGCACCAAAAAGAGCATTTTAGTGTTTCCCTGGAAAAGAATTGCTGTACCTTTTTTCTTTTTTTGCAGCACTGCTTTAATATTGCGTAAATGTTGTATACATGAGAATTTATATTATTTCCTTCCAAGTATACTTGAGGCCAGATGGGAGCTGGGTGATGGGATGGGAATAGGAGACAATTTGTGGAAGGGAACAGTTCTACAAGCACTTCCTGAATGCTTGCCCCATCCGGAGCTAAAAATAAGTGACCTTAACTCTAAAGCCACTTTTAATTAATCCATACCACAAATGCCTTTATCATAAATTACAGCAGCTCATGGCTAAAAAACATCAATTGGTGCAGATAAGAAACATCAGTGACTTCCTGCTTTAAACCCAACTGCCTCAGAGCAAAATGCAACTCCATGGGAACGTAGTGCCCTCGTTCAGTTCCCCAAATTCCAGTTTAATGTCACTTACTCACACTCTGTATAGCTTTAAATAAACATTTAGCATGTAGTCTAGTCACTGGCTGCTAAATTGCAATAAAGATCATGTGTTTAAAGGGAAACTTGAGAATCAGTGTCCCTATGAGCTAATATAGTATATTGAATATGGCTTATGCATACTCAGTCCTTAGTTTTGAAATGCATTTATAGATAATCAGCCACTAAGGCAGGCAAAAGCAATCTCCAAGACTTCATATCCTGTATTTTTGTCTTTTATGTCATGAACTTTTTTCTTGACTGTTGAAATTTTAAAATATAACTGTACTGTCTTTTAGAAAAAGCAATCTAAAAATATTTTTGGGCTAAAACTGTAGTTTAGGACCAAATGTCTATAAATTTTGCCAAACGTTAGCATGCTCACATGCTAACATTGAGCATATACCTGCTATTATGTTAGTATCATGCTTGTGAGCAGGTTAGCATGCTGACATTGGCATTTAGCTCAAAGCAATGCTGTGCTAAAGCCTCACAGACATGTGAACGTGTATAATACAAGATATTCTTTGGGGTTATGGGGGATGAGAGCCATTCTCCACAAACTCATATTGTGGAGTGACATATTGAACTTCCAGGCTGAAGCTTAAAGATCATGTGTAAATTGACAACCAGAATTTTCTCGTTTTTAAACTTTTTATTAAAAACCTCTTAACCTTGAGCAAAAGATTTTCGGTTCAGACAGTTTGGATTTGAGGATTGTACCTTCAAATCACACCTTATGTAGACCAGACACAAAATGGCATCTGGGGGAGAAGGCTGGCTGATGGGCTTGAAACTAATTTGAGAACATAGTGAATACAGATTAATTATTATTATGGAAGAGTGAAAATATGGTTGAGGCATCTGCAGTTAAAAGTTCCGTTACAGAGGGGAGACAACACACCCAGATTTGTTATAAATTGAATGTGTGTTTTTGTAAAAATACCTGCAAAGAACATGAAAAATTCTTGAGAAATTACTATAGTGTCAGCTCTTGCTCATTATATAAAGATTAGATAATATTGTTTTGTCGCTTGGAATTTTCCCTCAGTACTTCCTACAAGATTATCATTAAAAAAAGATAGGATTACTATGTAACTGACTTTACATGAATTAAATTTTAAATGAACAGATGATTGATGGAGTAAGGTAACGTCTAAGAATGCAAGCTTTCAAGTGGAGGTGGTTGTCTTATTTATAGCCTATGAGTCAATACTTGATGGTGCTCTCCAACAAAACCACTATGATTTATTGACCATAGGATTTGGGGGGATTTACTGTAGCATGGAACCTGTGTCTGTTACGTTACAAATAAATTGTTGTGACGTAAGAGGCCTCAATGACTTCCAATATTTGCCTGTCGGTTGCATGAATTAGAGGATAATGATAGGGCCAGCACATCTGGTAAACAGAACTGAAGACTTTAAAGTATGGGATTTAATAATTAGCAGCAATTACCAAGATCATTTTGATTTGATAAATATTTAACAAAAGCAGTGTTAGAGAACTTGATAATGTGTTAAGTAAATTTTAATTTACATGTGACTCATACTCATTGATCCCTGGCCCAAAAATATCTAATATTTCAGCGCTGATGACATCACAAGCATGGATTGTTCACTTCGGATATTTCCTCTCATAACAGGGCAGTTGATCAAAAGGGGGCTACAGTGCACAATTCAAGCGTCCCTCAACAGTTAGTGCACTATAAGGTATACAAGTACGACATTCATTACATTGGATTTTCTAAATGTATTAGGTGTGTGTTTATTATAAAGCTTTATTTTAAAATAGGAATTTACTATATTGTTATTACAGTGCTTCTTAAGTGGAAAAGAAATTAATTTATAAATGTATTTTTACATAGGTAATTTTATTACAACAGTCTCTTCTTTTACAATATATCTTATTACATATAAATACTACTGTAGTATTGGAGCGTGAAAGCGTGTAGATGGTGGTACTGGTAACTTTTTCCAGAGCTTTTAAACAGATCTCACGTCAAGTTACCTTGTTAAACAACTAGGCTATTCATTTAACTAATGTATTATTTTTACTCTGAAAGTGACAAATACTTTTACATAATTTTTGTCAATGACAAATTTCTTATCATCACAAACTGTGGGTGGAACTTGTCTAATCAAAATCTTTGAATCTCATCAAGGTGTAACCAACAACATTAAGTCCTCCCTTGTGACAATGCAATATTCTTTTACCATACCAATAAATGCATTTCTGCAACATATTTGTCTGCAGCACAAAGCAATTTTGAGCAGCTGTGCTATGGTGCAAATTAAATACTTTTGTGCCTATTTACAGAGGGGGGTATTATTGTCCTGCTATAGTCAGACACTTGTTTCACATGTTTTGAAGGTGGACATCATGTATGGCAGTCACATTGCTATCTTGCTGTGTATCCATTCTCTCAGGGCTGTAACTGTGTCACTGCTGGACTCAGACGTTTAAATATCTTACTAATGACATAATTCTCAGTTAGTAGGCTACCTACATCATTTGGTATCCAAAGTACGTGCATGGGAATGCATAAGGAATTATCAGTATGTCACATATCTCATTCTGTAAATAGCACATAATAACACATAATTAAAGTAATACGAATCAAATGTGTGGTGAATGGGAGATTCAAGAATATTCTACTGTATTCCCATGACTGAAAACACCTCCTGGACAGTTTTGATTTATAACACCCTATTAGCGCTTTCAAACAATTGATTTCAAGCCAACGTCACCATCAAGTGGTATATTTTTGTCATTACACAACAAGCCTTCTTTGCCTCCATGGCTTGTAAACCAACCTTGTAGCGTTCCATATACCGAAGCCGCCTATTGGTCAGTAAAACTAAAAAACTAATTTCGGATTGGTTCGTTGAGAACCCAACAGCCAGCATTTTTTTCATGCTAGATAGCTGTAGCTAAGCCCTCTGTGGTCTGACTCTGACAATCAACAGGTTAGTGTTTGAGTTAATGTACTGCAAGTTGGTAAGCATTAATTACACAAATACGTGCGTGAAATAGCCGTGAACACAGCTCACACAGCTTCTTTGTATTTGTCTTTAAGTTATTGTCCCAACTGTCTGCTAGCTACCCATCTGGGCTTTGATTTTAGCGTTTGCTAATTAGCATTGAGTTAGCAGGGTTAAGTATGTTTCACCTAGGTTAGCAGTAGCTAACAACTCCACGCGTGTTGGAAACACAGCACAAGTGTCCTTGAACCAAACCGAGTCTTGCAAATTGAGTTAAGTTAGTTGTAGCAACAATCCCCGCCGTGCTCGTCTCTGCTAGAAATCCAGTTTAAATGTGGCGGTTTGCATTTATGAAGTCACGACGTTGGAGGCGCAGCACTGAGCCAACTGAGGCTAGGTTGCTAGGCAACAAATCTAGAAAATAAGTATAACATTGTATACACTAAAATCAATCTTAACTCAATTTAAGTATATGCAGCGGTGTGTATTACACTATAGCACTAAATCAGTGAGGTTACAGAATTCTTAATATAAGCAAATGGGTTATCATCTGGTAGCTACCTTAACGTTACGTTAGCATAACATTACCATGTACAGTCAGTTACCATAGTAACAATCCACAAGATATAGCTAATGCTAGCGAAATCTAAATAGCTAGCTAGCGTTAAACAACACGGATAACGTACGGGCATGTTCGGTTCAGTGCATTGTCAAAATCTTACTAATGAAACGCTAACACGCTTTGGTGCTAAATAACTTAGAGGACGTCCTGCTTTAAGGTATGGCCAAGAAAATGAGGTCAACGTTACAAGTATCTTTTGCTTATCTTTTGCGTTTACAATTGCTGCCGTAATAGCATGACATCCATGTTTTACCGTCAACTAACGCTTCATTGAAGTAATTCGATACTTTGCTAACGTTATGCGAAGTCTCCCTAAGCTCCCCATACTGTATGCAGATGATTGCAATGCCTTATGCGCTTAAGATAGGCTACCTTGCTTTATAAAATTGCGAGTAACATAATATGCGGTACAGCATTTATGAAGTAATCACGCTGTGTTGTCACCGCGGTTTTATAGGCTTCTAATCCGCTTGGTATGTCTTATTTTTAGAAATGGGAGAGCCGCCTGTGGTTATCCTCCAGCACCTGGTGAGTGGCAGGTAGTGACGGTGCAAAAGCAATGTTGTGCTCTCCTGTACAATGAAGAAGATATTCAGCTTTACTAAGAAAAAGAAACACCCATCTGGTACTCCTGACAATGGGAGTGTGCTTTCTGTTGGCTATGAACTGAAAGAAAAGGACCTCGGGAAGGTTCACAAGGCTGCCTCAGTGGGAGATTTGGCAAAGCTGAAACAGCTTGCTAAAAAGAATGATATCAATCAACTTGACAAGGAGAACAGGTAAGTAGAATAACAGCATTTGTTGTCATGTCCTTCCAATCCTTCTAAACAGCAAAATGTCAGCTGTTTTAAGCACTAAGTAAAAATGTAGATGACACCGCAATTGTTTCTTTTCTACTAATGTTTCAAGCTAAAATCTAGTTACCATTCACAAGTAGTGTCCCAGAATCAACTGAGTGATGTAATATAGTACAATTTACAGAATAGCTTCATAATAAATTCTTATCATAAAGTATGTCAGGCTCTTCAACTAAGTAATGAAACATTTATAACATAAGTTGCTTAGCTGGAAGAACTAGCAAAGAAAGGCCAAGCTAGATTTAAATGGCTGTACACATCCTTGTAAAGTTCAGTGGAAGTTTTTTTTAGTAATAACAAGAATGCTTGCCTATGAGAATCTATCTCCTTTCATATTACAGAACAGCACTTCATATTGCCTGTGCCAGTGGACATGTTGAGGTGGTGCAATTCCTTGTTGAGAGCAAAGCCAAGCTTAACCTATGTGACAATCAAAATAGATCTGCCTTAATGAAGGTAATCCTGGAAGAATGATTCTTCTTTATTTAATTTTAAACATATTGTGATAATCATAGTTGCCTACTTCCCTAATATGTTATTTTAAGCCATGTCCAGGCCTTTGCATTCATGTGAATTCTCCACTCTATCAGGCAGTGCAATGCCAGCATGAGCACTGTGTGAGCATACTGGTGGAGAATCATGCCGACCCTAACCTGGTGGATATCAATGGCAATACAGCCCTACATTTAGCAGCAAATATCCCTTCCATTTCCACTACTGTCCTGTTGCTGGAGCATGGGGCTGACATCAATGCTCAAAATAAGGTGATTTTGTCTTTTTTTCTACCCCAGTACAAACATCAAGGCAATCTTTCGTTAATACTGACCTAGTGTCATGATGTTACCAGACATATTTAAACTGAGTAGATCCAGTAAAGACGCTAGGGTTTGGACAATATTTGGCTTTACCCTGTTTATCATAAGATAATGTATTGCAATAAATAAATATACTCAAATAAAATATCAAAATGTTTTGTAATCTTTAATATTTGAGATTTGGCGTACAATGAGAAACTGCTTTTCTGATGACACCTGTCCAATGAATGAGATTGCTGACTCTTATCAAATTTTTAGGAGGGATTCACACCCCTGACTGTGTCAGTCCGTGAGGACCATATTGACATGGCTGAATTTCTCCTAAAGGAGGGTGCTAGTGTGAATTTTATGGACCAAGGCCAAAGGTCAGTGCTAAACAATCACACATTTGTAATACATGTCCAATAATCTGAATGTTGCTGAATTTATTGTTTACAGTTGGTCATGTTGCTATCATTGATTTTACTTACAGGTCCCCGTTAATGATAGCTGCTGGAAACGGACAAATCAGTATGTTGCGGCTGCTCTTGCGGTTTGACGCGGATATCACACTAAAGGATACCAAAGGATGGTCAGCTGATGACTACGCAGTGATGAATGGGCATCATCCGTAAGCTGTGCTTTTCTTTCTTTGCACATATGTTCCTACAATGGCATCTTCTGCAATCTATGCATTTGTGTCTTGTGAGTGGAAGACAGAACTGAAACAAACAACCAAAGCCCACAAATGGTTCATTTTATGGTTCAAATTTTAAAATGTTCCCTTTGCAGGGTTTAGGCTTACTGCATTATGACACTTTCATTGTCTTGACTCTCTTGTAGTTGTTCTCTCCTGATAATTGAGCACAGTACCCAGAGGAAAGATGGCTCCCCCCTATCACATCAAGGTCAGAGGAAAAAGAAGACAAAACAGCTGTTGGGCAGTCCTTTCCAAGATGTTGAAGCTGGCTTCTCTTTGGGAGGACCAGCCACTGACAAAGATGGTAAGGAGAACATTTCTCACAAAGTAGTGAGAACGAATTAAAGTGGTGTGAGGATATTGTTGTGTCTGTTGATTATTGACTTTGATTATTTGATTCATTCCTCATGCATTACCTCTTGACTGGATCTAGAGCATGGAGCAAATGAAGCAGGGGGAGGTATTGCTTTGCTCAGATTAGCTTCCTTAGCAAAATCAGTCAAAAGCTGTCAGTTTTGTTTAAAGATCACTAACAGTTACTTAGGATGGATACTTAACCTGTGTTGTGCTTTGTACACCATACGCTTTCTGCTTTTTAAGATTTAGGTCCTCTCAATATGCTGCTGTTTGACAGTTTTGATTAAAATAGAACATGTACCTTTCTAAAAATTAATTAAATTCAAAATGAAAATAAGCAATACTGCTTTGTTGCAGATTTTGAAGACAATTCTCAGTCGGAGTCACTAAGTCGGTAAGCACAATTTTCTTCTTGTGATCTGTAGCTTACAATAACAGTTGATTTTGCGGCTCAGTCTCAAAGCATTCTTTTTCCCTCCTTAGGGTTTCAAAAAGTGCTGCAGATGAATGGGCTTCATCAGAAGATGAAAATGAATCAGTTTTAATTGAAAAGGTTGGTGCTGTATTTCTTCTTGTATGGTTTGTTTTTCCCAAATTTGTTCTAGCCTTGATTTGATATGCTGTCTTTCAGAAACCACCGAAGGTAAACCTACGGAAAATGATTGCATCTAAAATGAGAGAAGGTACTGAGAATCTTTTAGCCTTATTCACTTGTCAGTGTCCCTTCATAGTTTGTAGTTTTTAGAAGTAATCTTTTATCCCTGCCTGCCGTGTAGCTTCTGCACTGTCTGACAGATCCTTGAGTGGTACAGAATCTGAGCCAGAGAGTGAGAATAGAGTCCAGACAATTGCATCCCTCCCAAAGGCTTCACCATCCAGCAAAGTTCCACAGCGCCCAGTAGATCCCTCTCCCACTTCCTTCCTTCCTAAAGCACCCCAGATGACTTCTAGCCCTCTTCCAAGCTCCGGAAAGGTAAAATATTTGTGTTGAAGCTTTCCCACTTGCATTTCAATGACATCTTTCTCTCCTTCTATTTTCCCCCCCCAAACACTTAACAAGCAGATGAGCAGGAGAAAATCCAACAATCAAAGCAGCCTTCAAGTAGTAAAGCAAGATCAGACTCTCAAGAGGGAAGCCCAGAAGCTGAGGACTCTGAGGAGGAAGCTGGAGAGGAAGAAGAAGAAGAGGAGGAAGAAGAGGAGGAAGAAGAAGAAGATGATGATGAAGAAGAAGAAGAAGAAGAAGAGGAGGAGGAGGAGGACGACGATGACGATGATGATGAGCAAAGTGAAGAGGAGGATGGGGAAGAGGATGAAAGTGAAGCAGAGGATGGGGAAGAAGAGGAAAATGAAGAGGAGGACGATGACAAATGTCTGGCTCCTGTCAAGGCCAACCCTACTGAATTTGAAGATGTACAAAAACCCTCTGTTACTGGTGCCCTTAAGATTATTGACCGTGCCGATGCTCAAAACACACCTGGTACTGACATCTCTTACAACAATGAAACTAGTCCTGGAATTGTTCCTGAGAATGCAGGTGCCTCAGAGGAAGATGCCAATACTGAGACGAAAAAAGATGAGACCATTTGCCCAGCTGGAACAGCAAGTTATGCAATTCCAGCAACATTAGATGTAGAGGATGATTGTGTTGTGTCAGCCATTAGAGTAGAATCAAAGTTTTCTGATGAAGATGACAGCCTTGGGAAGGAATGCATACTGTCATTAGACCTGGGTTCAACAGGAGTTCCCCCACCATCCAGACATCACACAGAAACTTGTTCACCTACTGCAGTTAAGGAGGAAGAGTTTGAAAGAGAGATTGAAAAGGATGACGATGACTCCTGGATTAATAAACAAAACTGCGGTGTTGCAGTGAGTGATGGCAGTGGTGATGATAAAGAGAATAATAGAACCAGAGGATTTGGTTGTAACACCGTACTGGCTAATCAAAGTAATGTGGTGCCTGAGGATGGATTGGAAAATACAGACCGTTCTTCTAATGCTGAAGATTATGCTGGGTTAAACAAAGATGCTTTCAAACGCAGATCCTCATGGGGCTCTTCATTAGAGGACAGTGACACTGACCTACCCAGAGAATATGGGGTAAACAAGGAGACGCTTGATCTGAAAAGTAACGTTCAAGCATCCGAGTTACAACCAGAAGCAGCAACACCGCATTCAAAATGCTCATTACCTCATCCAAATGAAGACCACCTGGATACCTCATGGGATTCGTCATCACCAGCAGTACCATCTCCAAAATGTGTCTCCCCTCAGCCAGTGATAAATGCGTCTACATCCTTATTTGGATTATGTTCAACAGGCACCCCTGAGTCCAAAAACAGAACATCAAAAGCAACAGTAGATGAATCAGAGTGGGATTCTTCCTCTGTAAATAATGACCATAATGATAATGGCTCCTTCGCTAAAGGTGATTTGCAGTCACCAATTTCTAAAACAGATATTGTAACAGCAAACCAGACTGGAGAGCAGCAGTTTTCTGATGGCTGGGAAGACGAAGATAAAGAAAATATTGAAAAAGAATCAAATGCCCCCTCCCCTGCAGCAGTGTCACCGGTACCCGGTCTTTCTACCCCAACCAAGTCGAGGCCCACAAGTGCAATAGACAAGAAGTTGAAGGGCAATGAAGACAACGAGAAGGCCCCCCAATCTATCATTGATGGAAAGGATGAGTTTTCAGAGGATAACAGACTGGAGGAGGAAACGTTGGTGGGGGAGAAAGACAATCACAGCAAAGACGATGAGACTAGTGAGGGGGAGAAAGACAATCCCAGCAAAGACGATGAGACTAGTGAGGGGGAGAAAGACGATCCCAGCAAAGACGATGAGACTAGTGAGGGGGAGAAAGACGATCCCAGCAAAGACGATGAGACTAGTGAGGACTCCGACAGCCAGGACCAAAAGCTGCAGTATGATGTTGCCAGTGCCACAGTCAAAGTGTCTGACGGCGACCATGAACACATGGCTCAATTAACTGCCTATGTTCCAGTGGAAAATAGTGGAAAAAGTGGCATTGTTCCACAGACCAGAATGTCATCAGATGACCCCAATGAAGAAGTTTTTTCAAGCCCTCCCACTGCTGGTCAGCATCATGATTCGGACAGGAACACAATGTCTGATGAAGCGTTACCTCAGACTGACATTGACGATGTAGATCTAGACTCCCCTGATGAGGCAGAGAGCATAGGCATGAGAAGTCAAGAGTTCAGAAACATTGAAGAGCCTGTTGTTAAGGTAAAACAGAAATATTACAGGTAGTTTTTAGTTGTAGTGTAGCTGAGATGTGGTGTGGCCTCTTCAAGCACTCTGCCAATACTTTCATTACACTTGTTTTTTATTCCCAGTTACCTTCTTCTTTCGTCAGAGATACCGCTTGTAGACACATGCAATAGTAGATGTAGGTTTTGAAGTAAAAAACAGTTTTTGTTTCCACAGAAAGAAGATTCCACTCAGGATGAGGATGATGATAATGACCAAGAGGAGGAGAGGGATGAGGAGACAAAAGAAGAAGACAGCGTCTCGGATGAAAATGATCAACCTGAAGATAGTGGAGAGTCCCTAGACGCCACCTTACCTGTTCCTGAGACAGATGTCTCTAAAGATAAGAAAAGAGGTAAGAAGCTCGTAATTTATAATAGATGTTCTGAACATGCTATGAACAACTGCATTAACAATGCTACAAGCTCAACGTGTAGCGTCCATAGGGAGTCTGTTCTTTAGTTTACAACACGATCACCCGTTCACCCCCTTAGTTACCGTGGCTACCTTGAACAACTTCCTGACAACAACAGATGGCAAGCCACTTTACTCCTTTATGTTGTTTGATTCAAATCATTACTATCCAAAACGTTTGCAATTGTTTCCTCTGTATGAAAACAATCTCACCAAATGTGGAAATTATATTATCATTAATATTTATCAGTAATTTTAATTTAATGAACTTTAGTAACTATGTTTTTATAAACGGGGTCAGTGTCAATCAATCAATCAACAAACATTTATTTATATAGCACTTTACAACAACCAACAGGTATCCAAAGTGCTTCACATCTGAAACTTAGAATAATACAACATATACAATAAAAAGAATGAAACGTAGGAAACAGTAAAATCAGAAAAGTTTTGGTTTAGCATTGCCACGCACGACGCAGCAGGCCCAGGTTCAACGCCGACCCTTTGCTGCATGTTATTGCCCATCTCTCTCCGACATTTCATATGTTCAGTTGTCCTGTCAACTAGAAACCTAGAAAATGACCCCAAAAAAGAATGTTTTGCACCATGAAATTAAATCCAATAGTGGGAGAACCAAATAGTTTACAGTATCTCCTGCACCTATCCAAGACATCCTGTATTGATCTGCAACTACCATTGCTTTTTCTGTCATATCATTGTAATGAATCGACATCCATTGAAATAGATTTCCTGTCTGAGCTGGGTCTTGAGAAGGGAGAGGAGGAGCAGGATTCTTGGGACTCTGAGGTACAGTAAAGACGCATTTTGAAATATGATGGAGGATCAGATGTTTGTCACACATATTCTCAAAGACTGATTTTTCTCTTTCAGTCCCACTCTGAAAACCTCAATATGACACATAAAGAGAAACAAAGCTTGCACACTCAGGATCAAGAAGAGATGGCCACTGTTGAAGAAGAGATTAAAGAAAGTAAGTCTGTTTTATTTATTCATTTTCTTTTTTCCCCCCCAAAGCAATCAAATCATTCCAGGCACCATTTCATGCTGCAGAAACAGCGTGACTCTATTTAATTATAGAAAACTGTGCTTTAATGCTTGCATTATATTATATTAAATACGTTTGTAAGTAATGCCTCCTGTTTTCATTCTAAATATAGTGTAAAATTTGCAATGCAGTATAATTTCCATCAATCCAAAATCCTTTCCAACAATATGTTACATTTCTTTTGTAGACTTGTTTTATATTCCCTCTTTTTTAAGAGGGGATGGAGGCAATAGGATGGCAGTCCTAGAGCCTTGGACAAGTGTAGGCAGGCCAAGAGGCAACCAGGGAGAGGGTATGAATGTCTTGACTCATAGGTCTGAAGAACAGCATGTTAACACCACCAGAGGCCTGACCGTCACCTCATGATCACCATAAGAGAATGCATGTAGCATACTGTCCTTCACCCTGCCTGTTACCCATGAATCCCGTTTTCCCACATCTGGGGCCACAGGTTCTTTTGAGCTTGCTTGGTTTCTTGTTTTGGCTCAAATGATATTAATACGTGATTGCAGCACTCATCAGCATTCTTGGCTCACACTGAACTTGTGTCCCAATAAACCAGAAAAGGAGTGTAAATGCCTAACCATGTATCTTCATTCTAAGTAACCATGAGCTCATTTGCACGGGAATGCTTTTTACATTGTTCTGGCAAACTCATCCAGCTTCATCAGAACTTTGTTGGGCACATTAGTAAGAAATTCATTGTGTCTCATACATGACATGACATGTCTCATGCAGTTGAAAACGACGACAATGGTGATGATAAAGGAGGCGAACATGCTGATGAAGATGATACTATACAGAAAAAGGTAGGTACAGCAACTAAATGCCAAAGAAGGTTTAAGACATTGGGATCTGTAGCAATGTTTTTCATTTCTTCCAGACTGAGAAGGCAAAATGGAAACCACTTCGTGTTTTGAGCAAACTTGAAGGAGATAACGAACAAAAGACCGGTAGGTAGAACAACGTGGAGCATCGTGGATCCTGTTGGTTTGAAATTTTAAGAATTTATTTAAAGATAACTTTTTGTATTTAACATGGTGCTTTGTTTCTCTTTCACAGACTTAATGGAAGAGCTGGGTCTGGGTGATGTTGATGATCTTGAAGGTAAGATAAAACAATGAATTATTCAATTTGTTGATTATCTAATAACTCCATCTGCTCCTATACATAATTTACATGCATCATTTACATGGTCACTGGTGATATCTACAGAGTAGCACCCAATATCCATGTTATGAAAGGTTGGCATTCAAATATTAAGAGACTGCTACTGTCTTTTTTCAACCTTTTTGTTTATAATGGTATATCTGCATGCAACACTTGCTTTACTACCCTTTTGTATTTTTCTGTCATCACACTTTTTGAAGCCCAAAAAGCAGGTCAGTAAACATAAATAAGCTGATTAGACAGGATAAACAGTATACACTGGTAGCTGTAGTTTTCTTTTTCTCAGTTTGATGGAGTGCAATAGCATTACAGCCCATCCACCTAATCTTTTCCATTGACTGGTGTTGTCAGGTGTTGTGGTTATCCCAATGTAAACTGACCTCCTACCCTCAGCAGCATCAATGTCATACTTGGTTCATTTACCTACAACATACTGACACAGATGCATCAGACTGGGACTCAGCCAGCACTACCAGTAAGAGAACCTTGCCCAGCCGCAGAATGCCCTCCCCTGGAATTGAGGAGTTCCCAGAATGCTCCTCTCCATCTGTCAAAGAGCAGGATGAAGTCATTGCTCCAGCAGCCCCCCTGACACCTCAGAGGAGCATTAACTCCAACAAGACATTGCCCAGCACACCCCATCAACCTGCGCCGCAACCACAGCCTCGAGCAAGGAAGATGGTGCTTCAGAAATCAGAGAGTGAAGAAGGTAAGGCACATTGAGCCATTTTGCAATTTTGCAAACACACACATTATATAATATACAAAGGATACGATTGCAGAATTTTTCTCTTTCTTTCTATAACTTTCTCTGATTCAGAATCAGATTGGGAACCAGACAATGTGGCGTCCACTTGCAACACAGCCAAGATTGACAATCAGCTGCAAAACATAGCTGAGCTTCAGGCAGTGGTTACACCAGGCAAGGCTCACTGGTCTTTGTACCTATAGATGTCTGAACATTTGCCCTGACCTCTGTATTAAGACTCTCTGTTTCCTTAGGTTCCCCTGAGCTCTCACCAATGGCAAGAGACAGTAAAAGTAATCTAGAGCCTGTAAAGCAGCAACAAAAGGTGAGAAATTACCCAGACTATACCATCTTTACCACAATCCTTTGTTTGTTTTTTTGTTCTTGGCGTTTTCGTCCAAGTCACAACGTCACCATTCATGCTTTCCCAGTCACAGGGAAATTAAAATACATTGTCATACCTATTCGTATATATAGTATACGGTATTTACATATTTCAAAGTGGAGTTATATTAAAACGTGGGTCAAGTGAAACAAATGTGAAAATGCAGTATTTCAGTACCTCTAGGCAAGATCTAAGACTCCCCAATTTGGTTAGTTGTAAGTAACGCGGGTGATCCATCTGTCATCCCAAACATTAGGGGAAAAAATGGGTCTAACATTTAAATGGGCATTTGCCAATTTCTGTTAGCATGACAGCCACATCTGTTGTTCTGGCCTTTGGCAACTTGTTTAGACCAAATCTTTACTGTGCCAGAAATCAAAGGTTCTGTTTCAAGGTGTTACAAATATATGCTAACCTATCCAAAATAACATTATTTGAATAATTTCTTAACATTATAAAAATGCACTGTTGAAATGCCTTCATATTTAATTCAATATTGTCTTTTTCATTTAATGTCCAAACTTGGTTTTTGTATTTTTGTCTATTCTGTGTTTTTCTTTTCCACCCATGCCATCAAAGGAGATAGATGAGGCAGTAGATACATGCCAGTTAGATCTGAACCCATGTCCATCTGACCATGTGGACTCTGACGGTGGAGAAAAGGATAATGACTTTGTATATGAGCGCAGTCCTGCAGAAAGAAGTAAAGGGGGTTATGTACCGTGGGAGAATCGCTACGAGAAGCTCTGGGTTGAGGTGGAGAAAAGGGAGGTCAAATCCACTTTCAAGAATGTTGCTGGTGAATTAAAAGAGAAGTTTGGAGAACTGCTCAAATCAAGACATTCTACAGAAGAAGAACAGGCCACGGCTGACTTTACTGCTACAGAAGAAGAGTCAAGTGATGAAGATGAAGAAGGGGAAGTCATTGTGCGCCCCATGGCCAGAGCGAGGAATACCGTCCTTCTCACTATACCTGAGCAGAGGGAGTCTGGACTAGAAGACTCTGTGACGGAGTCAACTGACAACTCCTTATGCGAGAACTTGATACAGGTCTGTGAGCCCCTGGCTAGTGAGAGCATCATGTGTCCAGAGCCATATCTACTACCTGATGATATTTTGGAGGAGTCTCTTTCACCTCAACTCGCCACAGCACAAAAAGACAGCAGCTTATCACCTGTTACCACAACATTTACTGATAATCACACCGTACCCACGTTGGATGGAGACCTGAGCACATTCTTAAAAGATGTGGCCAAACTAGGGCCATTCCACAAACCACATCTGGACCCCATCTGGAAGGACAACAATGCTAATGGTGATGAAGCTGAGAAAAACAACAGGAGCTCAGAAGAGGATCCTGAAGAACTTATCACGTCTCATCCCCCCTCACTAAGCAGACGTTCAGCATCTATCCAAGGTGTTTCTGATGAGGAGCTGGAAGAAGACATGGAAAGATTTAAACTTGAGGTAGGGATGCTGAAGGTTGTCTTCCTGGATTTGGAGAAAGAAAAGACCCAACTCCAGAAAGAGGTAGAGGATGGCCTCAAATCCTTTTAGTTCGTTCTTGATCGCCTCTCTTTCTCTTTGTTTAATCCATGTACTGTGCTTAATTTTATTTCTTTTAATTAGCTGTTTTTAAGGGCCCACACTAGCCATACATCATTACCTCATCTTAATTCCTTCTATTATATGTTTATTTTCAATGTCTTGATATTTATATTCTTTAGGTTTGGTTTTAAGTAGAATAGTACATCTTGCATGTTTCTCCTTACATTTATAGTTTTTTGTGTTCACATGTAGAATTGAACTACCTTTTGTTGAAGGCCATTTGCACTTGCATTCAAATAACATTTGGTACTGTCTTGCAGTTACAAAAAATGTTTGTCATTCTTAATTGTACTCGAAAACCAAACAAAGTTCAGTCTTATGTGTTCTTTAGCAATGACTTGTCCTTCATCATGCATGGTCCCTGCATGTATCTTTATGTTGAATAGGTTCTGTTGTATGAACTCTCTTTCTAGGTGATGTGGTGTGAAGATTGTACATATAATCTCCTTCTTTGCCCTAAAAAGTGCTGTTGTGGTGAATTGGCAATTGATAGATTTGTTTTTCCTTTTTTCAATGCATGCTGTGTTTAAAAGTCTAAGAAGACTGATCTCCAGGGGATGAATATGAATATTTTTGGCCAGCCTTTTGTTGAGTGTTTTGATATCTGTGGAAAGAAAGCATAGAAGAAAGTGTACAGTGTTATGCTACATTGTTTGGTGTTTGAATTCACAGAAAGGAAATCAAATAATATCTGTGATAGTCAGTGGGATGGCAATGTAAATAACAAAATAAATGGCTAGAGATAATTCTCAGAGTAATACTGGAGTGTTGAGCGTATTTGGAATAAGTCAAGAACCTTTTGAATTCGATGAGACTGCAAAAAAACGATTTATCTCCATTCAGATATGCCACAGCAAGCAATGTAATATATGGAATTGTGATTCCTTGAACATACCATGTCAAATAGAGTAACCACACTAAGGTGTTAAGTCTCCGAAGGGAGGGGTGACACTAAATTATGAATGACAAAGTGTACAAGTCCCTGCTCCAAAACACATCTTGAAAGGCTGGCCCCAACTTGTTTCAGTTTAGAATATTCTCTAGCTATCAAATATTTACCCTTCTCTTTTCAGGTTGGCAGGGAGACAACAAGGACTGCTATGCGAGTGCACAAATTAAGTACTTCCTGGGATACTGGTGGAACACCATTGGAAGAAGTGAGTCCTGGGAAACCTGAGACCAGAGCAAGAGCAATTTACCAGGAACAGCAACCTGTGGCCACCAAGAGGTATGCATTATTTTGCACATTTGGACGTGTTTAGGTCCTGACAGTTATCACTAGCAGATGCAAACTGTTGCTCCACAATTTAGAAGTCATGTATTATGAACAAGTATTACCAGCCAATTCTAAACTTTATTTTATTGATTCCATACAATGAGGTTTTCTTGAGTTATACCTCCAAGGGCCCACAAGTATAGATGTCACAACTTATTGACTATCAGGTTTATTGCTCTCCATAGCACCAACGGGGCACCAGTGCAATTGCATCTCCCACTCCAGCAGAGCTGCAATAGCAACAGACAGGAGGGCCAAGCTGTAGAGGAGACCTTACAGCTGGAGCTGGTCAGAGGGGCCCGGCGCAGCGGAGCCCCTCAGACCAACACTCATGTCAATGGAGATCCTCTCTCTGTGTTTGATGATAGCACTTTAAGTGAAGTGTCGGACGATGAAGGAAGGTATAAATGCAGTATGCCACTCTTCTGTATAAATTTCGATAACTCGTAAGGTGTGTTCAGACTGAATGGAAAGTGAATTATACAGGCAGGGAGACTGAGTACAGTCAGTGAGTTAATGGAAAGTAGTTAGTAGATGTGAACAGTCACATATTTGCTTAAGGGAGATCAAATTAATGTCTCTGTAAAATAAAAAATGGATCAAATCAAAGACAAAAAATCATGTTTTTCCAAAACCTGTAGTACTTCACTTGATGAACATACGAAGGTAAAAAAAAACAGGAGAAATATATTGGAATTGTCTGTAAGTTTAGATCATGTTTGTGCATTAGTAAATAAACCAAGATAGAAATAGACTTTGCATTCAGTCTGATCAAACCTTTACGATATTGGGGGTGGGTGTAAGATGCAATTCCTCTTGATTTTAATTATTTTCCTCCCTACATAGTTGCATGACTAACCACTGATTTTTCAAACTTTGAATAGTATACTGCATTATACCATTACACTTCCAACAACTATTCAATGTAGCTCTCCTATCTTGAGAACAAACACATCAGTTTTCCAAATAACCCCTGTTCTTCTTCCCTGCACTTGTTGGGGCTTAGGTTTCCAACCAGTGGGAAACAGAAAACTGAGGTAAAACACAAATTATGTTAGTAGCTGGATGGAAGTTTAAGTAGATGATAAACAATCAGTAACTGAATAATATTAACACCCCAGTTTGTTACCATATTCAGAACACTGAAGTTGAGATGGCAGAAGACTTTGATGAACTCACTCAGTCATCCGACACAGCCACAGATGACATTGACTCTCCCACTTCAGGCTATCGTCACGCATCCCTCCTCATTCAGAAGCTGGACTCAGCCACTTTGGGTATGGATTTATGAATTTTTGTAATCATTATTTCAGATTTGTAGGACTTTGCAACTTAATCAGTTTTTTTCATCTAATTTTCAAAATAACATGAACATAATCCACCTTTTAAAGCAAGATCTGGTATATGCATTTTAAATGCTTGTACAACACTCCACTCTGCTGTCTTTGGACAATAAGTCACCCCATCAGATCGAAAATGTTGTCAAGACACTTTTAAGAACAATCTGAGCCTGTCAGTAGCACAAAACAAATCACTGTTTGTGGGCGAAAATCGGATGTGCCAATTTCCCCATCAGTTCGATTTGTGCCAGTCCATCAATGCAATCTTGCCCAATACTGGACCAATTTCAAAGATTTTTGACAGATAACAATGCATGTGGAAATAAGGTTGAAAAAACCTGAAATTACCCTTTAAGGGGTGACAGCTGCTATGTTATATCTCACAGACTCGAGAAGCATGGTGAAACTGCAGAACATTTTCCATGAATATGAGCGCTCCATCCAAAAGGCAAGGAGTCGCCATGGGTACCTGGCAGACAAGGTGAGCCATTTGGAGATGGAGAGGGCGGAGTTGAAGACTTCTTTGGAGGAAGTTAAAGATGTTAAATCTGCCTTGGAGCGCAACCAGCTGGAACTGCAGACTGAAGTCACAAACCTCAAGTGAGACCTACTTCTCTTATTTTTGTGCCTCACATCAGATTTTTATGTAGTTTTATTTATTTATTTATTTATTTTGATTCAACAACTTGAAATGTCTGTCTGAAACTATGTATAGATTTCAGCTGAAACAAGAGCAGGAAAATAGCCGCAATGCCACCATGATGTACAACACAACCCGAGATAAGCTCAGGAGGATGGAGGAGCAGCATCAGCTGGAGGTTCAGGAGAGACAAAAGGTGGAGCTCACCCTCAGGAATCTGGAGCTGGAGATGAGAACACTGGTCAGCAACGTTAAACAGGTACACCCTTTGAAACTTTTTTTTTTTTTTTTAAGCGTGCAGGGATTTTGTTATGCTGATTTCATTGTGTTTATGTTGGCTAATGTTTTATACATAATGTAATATGACTGTTTTGATATTAACTTTGCTTTAATGTTTAGATCATTTTTGCATACAGCGCATATTTTTTACGATAGGTTAATATGGCATTTATTTGGAATCTATGGTGAGGATTGGCTTTTGAGTATTTGATCAGTGTCTGGCTTGTCCAGTTGTTGTTTGGTGTATATATGATTGTAACAGTGGGTTATATGTGAACAACTCAGCTTGAAGAGGACCACAGTGAAAGCCAGAGACTGCTGGCCCAGGAGCGCAGTGCTCGGACGCTGCAGGAGAATCTGCTCAACAGCCATCTCCGTAAACAGCAAGAGATAGAGGACGAGAACAAAAGAAACATGAGCAAAAGCAATGAGGTAATTCTCACAATGTGGTATTCACCATTTTAGAACACATCAGTTTGCATTATGGTTTAGATGTTGTTCTTACAGTTTGCACCCATTGATGTTGGTGTTGCTAACAGAAGGTTACTATTTTGGGTATGAATATTCCATTTTGAATCAAATCTGTAACGAAAACTCGCTGATTCAAGGCAATCTTAACTTAACATTAGCCGGGCGATAAGGAGAAAATCAAATATCACGATATCTTGGACCAAACACCTTGATATCGATAGTGTAGGGTTGACTTTTGGTGCTTTCACAAAATATTTACAGAATGAGATTTTTGACAAATGATCATCCGTAATTTGGATGTAATGACTAAGTGGGTAAAGGCAAATAATAAAACAGCTAGAACAGTCTGGTAAATTCAGAAAATTTCATCAATTTACTCTAATGCAGCCTATAAAAACAGGAAAAGAAAACAGTAATGCCATATTACGATATGATATCCAAAATCTATGACAATATCTAATGTTTTATCACGATATTGATATAATATTGATATATTTTCCAGCCCTACTTTACATGTTTTTTTTCCTGATTATAGGCTTTGTCCCAGCTCACTGAAGCCAGTGACAGGGAGAGGGAGTTGCTCCAGCAGACTGCTACCTTGCAGGAGCAACTGACCAGCCTGAGAACAGACCTTGAACATTTGCAGGCCAACAGCAGTCTTAAAGAGAGCCATCTTTTGGAAGAGAACGAGGCCCTCAAGGAACAGCTAGAAGACGCTCGTCGAGATCTCAAACTCAACAGTGAAGCCCTGACCCAAACTGTCTTCAACTGCAATAACCAGGTGACCACCCTGAAGTCTGAGTTAGCTATGACAACAACCCGGTTGGAAAATGAGCGGCAGACTCGCGAAGCACTGGATGCAGAGGTGGAGTCCACTCGTACCCGCCTGGCTGGAGCCATTAAGGAAGCCGAGCTTTGCCGGGCAGCTAACACAGACACAGAGAGAACTCTGCTCCGGGAGAAAGATGAACACCAGCGTCTTAAAGACAGATTCACAGGTTAGTGGTGGTAGTGATGGATGGATAAGCTCACCCATGCCCAACCAGGTTTTTTTTTGTTTTGTGCTGAGTTTCAGACACATTTCATGTATAGAGACATGAAAGTAAGTTATCTAAAAATCAATTAAATAACACTATTTGGATTCTAGCTACACAGAACCAGTATCAATGTTTACCGTTATACTGTGGGGCTGTTTGACTGGTTGCTTTGTCTGGGCCAGAAATGCTCTGGTCTGTGCTGGCTTATATTTAATTGTATAACCAGTCTTTTCTTATGTGCAACTTCATGCCCTGCAATCGTTTTTTTGCTTCTAACTCTAATGTTTTTTTTCTGCAGGTGAAGCAGCCAGTCAACGCGAGCAAGTCAGCAGCCTGTCACAGAAGCTTGCCAAGGCAGAGACTCGTGCAAACAGCATGGAAAATGAAGTTTATAGGGCGACACTTCAGTTGACGGAGAAGGGCCTGCTGCTGGAGGTCCTGCAGAGAGAGAAGGACCAGGCAGCTTTACGCGTCAAAGAGTTAGAAGCGGCTCTGCAGGCCGAGAGAGAGCTGGTCAGCCGTGCCGGAGCACGCCAAGAGGCCGTGCAGGAGCGACTTGCCCAAACCCAGAGTGAGTGCATGCTACTGCGGCAACAGCTAGAGGAGGCCCAAAACAAAGGTGTTGCAAAGGATCATGCTGTTACAGATGCCCAAGAGCGCTTCAGTGACATTCTGTCCAAGCTGCACTCTGACAGCGAAGAGAGAGTACATCTAGTGGAGGAGAGAAATAAAGAGCTTGCCAGTAAGGCTGCTGATCTTCGAGATCAGATCTACAAGTTAGAGGAAGAGAAGAGCGAAAGAGAGGTGAGATTGGGACTCTGCAAGATAAGAGGATTGCCTAACCTCTCCAGACCCACTTTTAGCCTTTCTTCCACATGTCCGTTAAGTATCTCTTTTTGTATAAAATCAAACCTTGCTTTCTTTGCATTTTGTCTGAGTACAGACAAGTGTAAGGCAGCTGCAGCAGGAGCTAGCCGACTCACTCAAGAAGCTGTCAATGAGTGAAGCTTCTCTGGAGGTCAACACACGCTATCGCAATGACCTGGAAGAGGAGAAGGCTCGGCTCTTTAAAGACTTGGACAGGCTCAAAGGAAAGGTAACATCATAGAACAGTGCCACCTTATGGCAGCATAATTGAACCACATTTTTGATTCTAGCTGTGTTAACAAATAATTATGGCACAAACACTTTAAGCCGCACTAAAATTAGATTGCTCATTATCACAATTCTTATAGAGCAGCAAAAACTGTTCCCTCTGCATGTGCACTGTACTGACAGTTTACTTCACTGTTGCATTGCTGATGAGATGGATGCTTGTACTCTGTCTCCTAGCTGGAGGAAAGCGAAGACCAGTATATGCAAGCTGAGAGACGTATTAACAGTCTAAAGAGCTGTCTGGAGGAAAGGGAGAAGCAACTCACCACTGCTGCTCAGAAACAGCAGGAGGTGCTGTCCGCCTCAGCAGCTGCTGACACCACCATCAAACAGCTGGAGGAAGCTATGCAAAGGTATGTACAAACACATGCTGTCCACTCACACACTTGGGACTGAAAGCTTGATGATTTTATTTTATTACAGTAGATTATACATATACCAAAAAATTGTGTGAAATGAATCATGTAAAATAAAAATAGAAATATAAGCTAACTCCAAAACACAGAAATAATTATTCATATTGTTTACAGTTATTAATTATATACACTAACGTGTTAAACATTTTGTCAGCCTTGAGTCTAGATCTAGTGTCTAGTGTTTTTTTGTGTGCAGTATATGAGTATATAAATATTTATGATGTAGTGTCAATGTAATGTCACATTAGGCTCGAGATAGAGAACGCCCGGCTAGAAGCTGCTGCAAAGCAACAATCCAACAAAATTGATGCACTTCAGAAAGGGGCTCAGGAATCTGCCATGGTGAGTGCTGCAAACTTATCCAATTACCCACACACACACACCGTGTACACTGGATCTTGGGGGCACCATATTATTTTTCTGTGACTCAAAAGGCAAAATACAATATGTCTGTATTGTGATAGTTGGATAACTCTCTTGTGACATCAAATGGCCGGCTTTACATTATGAAGTCATTAAGCTATCCAATCTTTTTCCAGCTATCTGATCGCTCGCCTGGAGGAGGGGTTGGTATTGTGGATGTAGGCTTAGTTTCTCTGTGTGGGATTACTAGTATCTGTTTTTTTATGTTTTTATAAATAGACAGAAACCCTTATATTGTATTGCTACAAAATGAAATGCATTTGGCCTTTGTAGCCTTTTTGCACAAGCTGCTAGAGCAGAAATCCAAACCTACATAGAAATTAAGAGCTTTGTGTCGGTTTGGGTTTTTCTTGGTGATGTCAACGTGTGTTTTCTCCTTGTTGCCAGCGCTCGGTATGTGGGTTCTTTCTCTCCTCTTTGTCTCAATCTGCATGACACACATTACTTTCTTTAATCTAAAGTGTCCTCTCAACTTTCTGAAATAATAAACAAATACTCTCTTTAATTTAATGTAAAATATATATATATATATATATATATATATATATATATATATATACATACATATAATATTTTTTCTTATTTCTGTAGGTCAGAGGTCATCTGGAGGACTTGGTCACAAACCTCCAAAGCAGTAAGATGACTTTGGAAGACCAACTCAGTCGAGAGGTTAGGAGATATTTTGTTTTGTACCTGAGAAAACTTTCCGCTTAGATTTCTAATTCCTTACTGGAATCATCATTTCTACCTTTCACCTAAGCCCAGTCTGAGTGGGGAGTTCCTACATTTTTGAGCAGCCAGCCAAATGAGGAAAGTAGCCATCTGCTAAAGAAAGAATAAGACCTTTTTAAAGCATGTTTTTTAGGAAAACAAGGCAATTAGAAAACCAAACAATTTTGAATTCACACATTTAACAGAGAAGTAGCCCTATTTGAAAAAGGGAAACATTGAACAAACTATTTTAATTTTGAATGGTTTTTGAAGCAGTGCACTGTACAATAATAATAATAATAATAATAATTAGTTGACCAAAACTAAACTATTAAAGCGAATAGTTTCTTTTTCTGAAAAAGAAGAACTGAGTGCACGTGTTAGTCTTTTCAGACATTCTCCTACCTATAAATTCTAAAGAAAAAAATGTATCAGGTTGAGAAACGAGAAGTAGGCCATATTTGTACAAAATCTTACAGGTGAGATGAACAGTTGACTGTTTAGTCAACTGTCTGAAATTTGATTTTTGTAACAAGCTTACAGAAACCTTTCCTTATTGTATAATTCTTAGGTCCAGAAGCAAAGCATGCTGTCTCACACAGCCCAGGACTCGCAGGCCTTGTGGGAGGAGGAACTGAAGAGCCGCTCTAAGTTAGGATTGCGCCTGGCAGAGCTTGAAAAGGAAAAAGGAGACCTGAGCACCCAGGTCATGATTGTGATGCGTTGCTATGTAGAATAATGTTGTATATGATGAATTTAGTATCCATCCATACAAACAATATACTATGGTTTGTGTCTCAAGAGTTATCGGCCTGTTGCGTTGCCTGTGTTCCAGATGGAAATAGAAAAGAAGAAAGCCAAGAAAATAGCAGAGCAGAAAAAGGCTGTGGACACCCGGCTGGATCAAGAGATGAAGAGAAACACAGAGCTCCAAAAAGAAATGTACAGGTGACTCCTAGCCTCCTCCTCTTCGTGCCCTCCTCACCCGCAGTACTTCTTCCTTCCATTTAGACACAACTAAGATCCAGTAGAGCCCCTTTTCCTGACTTAAGTGGCTGTGGTGCACCAATGTGTAAGGGTTTCAGTTTTTTATAACTCCACTTCTGTGTGTTTATTTAATGCTTTTGTTTTTTGTGTGCTCAGTTAATTGTGACAGGTTATGTGTTTCTTACTCTTTTCAAACCTTATACTGTTCCGGATTTTTGTGTTTGCCTTTAGTAAGAGGTTGTTTGTGTGTTGTTTTGAATCTTTCAAAGAGTCAAAACAGGTTGTAACTTTGGGTAGTATATGAACATTAAAACTTTTTGGAATAGGAAAAGCAAATAACTTTGCATATGATCATTCAAACTGATACAATGGTGCGCATAAGTTTATGAACCCTAAATAAAGTTGAATAAAAAGAGAAAAAAAAAAAAAAATCAATTCAATTTGTAGGGAAGGGACAATATGCTTTTGTCCCAATTAAATTCTTTCACTATAAATGGTGCCAATTTGATTTGTTTTGAGTTTTTAATTTATTGCAACTCTAGAACTATTGCAATGTTCTAGATTTTTTTTTCAAGACAATTTTTTTCACCCATATCAATATGTATGGTTTATTCATATGTTTACTTTTAATATTTGTGCATATTTGTTTAAGGTTGCGTACTGTATTGAAGACTGCAAAGAAGAAATTGCGGGATCAGGACACTGGTGCAGCAGAATTCGGCTTTCCCATGAACAGTCTACGGGAGGACACAGGCAGACACAGCCAAGCAGAGGGTGCCCTTGCACGATTGAAAGAAAAGGTTTGTCTGTCTGGTAGAGTATGATTTCAGTATACACCCCCATATAATAAACTAATAACAGTTATTACAGTTTAAAATTTGGTCTTTAGCAACTTGAGTGTCCTAAATGCAGGGTTATACTTCAAATATTTCCTCTGTCTTTCTTACATTAACAGGTCGATGATCTACAGATGCAACTGGAGAAGGAAGGGTCCCGTCGCAGCCAGCTAGAGAAGGTGAACGGAGACCTTAAGGATCAGCTGTCTTCCCTAAAGAGCTTGAGCCGCAGTAACGAGCACCTGGAGAGGGGAAAGAGGCAGCTTGAGGAGGAAGTGCTGGACCTGAGACGCCGAATGGAGGCTGTTCAGATGGAGCAGAGCCAGGTGGAACAGTACCGCCATGATGCAGAGGAGCGGGCCCGTCAGGAGATTCAACAGAAACTGGAGCAGGTCAACATCTTCCTGCAGGTAAAGGATCTGTATTGATTAATAATTAACAAAGTTGCCTTATCCCACATCACTGAGCAAAACTTTGATTACACAGCAGTCTATTAGACAACTGATTGCATAATGGAAAGTTAAAGAAATAATAAGCTGGACGGTGTGGAAACATTTGATCACAAGGAAGGATTGTGGAAAAGGTGCATTGTGCCTTCTTTGGTGTGTGTGTGTAGTGTTCTTTTAATGTAAATTGTCACCTAGAATTGCACATCAGAACAAGTCTTTTGTAACTTGTATCAGAACAAGAGTGTTGAAAAAAGACTATTAGCCAATGTGCTTACTTTATTGCATTGTGTTATTCAAACTCAGACACCATGATTTATTTTGATACCATAAACTTACGTTTCAGATATTCACACTTATACACCTTTATACCAACATGAAAAAAACATTAATTTACAGGAGAAGTTCTTTGTGGAATCAAATCCCAAGTAACATTTGTTCTATCACAGGAAAAGTACATTTAGTAAGTAAATTAAAAGTAAATTATTTATCCTGATGTTTTTGATTGTGTGGTGAAAAGTTGTCAATGTGATCTACCTTAATGGTTTCCATGTAATATACTGTAATATGCTTTGTTTTCAAGATACTTCTCTATTTGCTTGGTTTGCTATTGTTTTTATTTAATTTTAGTAGTATTGTTTTTCTTTTCTTTTGTGATTTAGCTTTGTAAGCATATATTGACTTTTCTGTAAATGTTATGTAATGCTTTAATATTGTATGATTAAATGTTGTTTTGGACCCCAGGAAGACTAGCTGGTCGTCTAGGCGTTAGCTAATGGGGATCCCAATAATAAATACAAATACAAATATAAATACAACTCTAGACCAATGTTTTGCACTTTTGCTTATTTATTTAAATTTAAAAAAAATGAGATCACAAAAAATTGCAAGATGGACTATAATAAATAAGAGATAAGATAATAAAAACGTACTAAAACAGGTTATTGTGTAAATATGTACATAGTTGATTTAGTATCTTAGGGTTAGGCACATAACTAAACATCACTAAGTCTGATTTAATGTGATTGTATCTTGTTTGTCTTTCAGTCGCAGGCAGCATCCCAGGAAGCATTAGATCAGATTAAAGCGGCCAATGAGACCAGCCTGCGTTCTCAGCTGGAGCAGAAGATCCGGGAGCTGGAGGGTGAACTGGGCCGGGCCCGCGCCACCCATCATGACAGCCTCAGTCAAAAAGAATCCACACGCACGGAGCTAGAGAGATACCGCCAGCTCTACACAGAGGAGCTGCGCAGCCGCAAGTCCCTGACTGCCAAACTAGAGAGGTGAGACCAGCTTGTTCTTCAGTTTATTGCCAGGTTTTCTAGAGCGGATACTCTGATCAGTGTTTTAACGCCTGATTTCTAAGGTGTAATCAGACATAGAAAGTTATGATGGTGACAGACCCGTAGTAAAGGGTTGGGCAGTAATACGGTATACCACGGGGTCTTAAAAATAGCAACAGTGTCAGCTTCAATTGTGTCATTAAGGAGAATTACGGCCATTTTTTACATTAATCTCATAAATTTGCGTGTACTTTCATTGAAAAAAAAAAACTGACCAGAATTGGTGAAGGCAACACTGAGTAGCTGCAGCTACGTGTATTAGCGTCCACTTAACTGAAATGGCAGTTTTAGAGAGCCTTTGTGCCTCTTAACAGACATAAAATGCAATTACATGTCTGTGCAATATGAACAGGGCCCTTACGTGACAACAGGATGCGTTTTCAAATCAGACATTGTCAAAATTCACCTACCCTGGTCCATGTCTCGGTCCTGCCAGTAACTGGTAGCTTGTAGATGCTGTCCAGTGAGTGTGTTCATCCGGGCTTCTGTGATAATCATCCCGACAACAATCCACGGAGCGGCGTTGCTCTGGCTATGTCCTCCAGGAGACCGGTCATGTCTCGTTTTGTAGTTTTTTCCCTCCTAAAAAAACAATAGCGCGGAGCGATGTGCACACTGTTTCTCTTTTCCTGCTACTACGGGACTTCAGTTTTCATGACCATGACCTGTCTTCTGGAGGACATTGCCACCCCACCGCCACTCCGTGGATTGGGGGGGTGGCAAGTCATGCACCAAGTGACCTGATCTCTCAGAAGTTTGGCAGCATTTTGGGTTCCAACCTAATGACAAGGGAAAGGCGTCTCAGTATTAGTGCTTTATAAAACGTTGGAGGCCGTTCAGAAATTCAGTTTCTGAACAGCATAGGCACAAGCCAACAGCTTGTTGAAGCCGTCTGAGCCTGACGGCATAATTTTTAATTAGTCATGTAATACCGAATACCGCGTTAAAATAGGGACGAGGTTTGACGGTATCAAAATTTGGATTCCGCCCAACTCTACTGTAATATATCATTGACTTTTCCTCCCAGGGCCAACAGTCGTCTAGCGGAAGCCAATTCTAAGTTGCTCAATGAGCGCAGCAGGTCTCTGATCACCAGCAGCATCGCAAACGGTAGCCTTGGAGGGCCCTCGCTGGACCTGGGCTCTTTGGGTTCCCCAGCACAATATGGGACCACACTGGGACCCCTCAACAGGAGCCTAGGCCTGGGATTCTCCCTCCTCAGCCCTGTTACTGAGGGGCAGAACAGCCGGGTGGAGGACTACCTTGCCAAGGTCTGTACAGTCATTAATTGAAACATGGTGATTATAGTGTATTATTATTTATGAAGATGAGTTTATTTACTTTGAACCATTTTCATTTCCATAGTGTCATCGTTGTCAGCATTGTGATTGTGTAACTGATCTTGTTTTGTTCAAAGATGTTCTACACAGGTTAGTGTGTTTCTAACAATGCCATAATTGCCGAGAGGTAATAATCTGAGATTTTTAAAGCATTACAAATCAAATACTACAGATTGTGGTAAAACTTCCTTAAAATAAATATGGTTATAACTACTGATCTAATGGCTTTCTAAATTCGCTTTACACATGTCTTCACTCTACAAGAACACCTTCAAAACATCCCCTGACTGTCTTTTCTTCTTCTTGCACATTGTTTCTTCCTCGCTGGATCTCGGGCCTTTATAGTAGTGGGACTTTACTTCTAACCTGTCTTCTATTTCTCACTCTTTTAGCTTCTAGCTCAAAAGTCTATCTCTCACCTCTCTTCTCTTCAGCCAGACCCATAACCAGGTGTGTAGATGTGTTTAGCTCCGTGTCTGATTGGCTGCTGTTCCCTTCCCCCTGCTGGTGGGCCGACATGTATGGCCCTGTTCACATGCAAACCACAATGTTAAGGGTTCACGCATTGAAAACGTAGTTGTTGTTTTGGTTACATGAAATGTATATATTTTCTGAGCATTCCCAATACTGCATTCAGAGGAATGTATTTCTCGTTATGAAACTGAAAGTATGAAAATTGTAATTAAGTAATCAAATCAGTTATTTAATTGGAAATGACAGTTAAAACTGTATTTTATGAAAAGAACCTTTTTCGTCTTGATCTTTCAGGAACAACATACAGTGGTGTGAAAAGTGTTTGTCCCCTTCCTCATTTCCTGTTCCTTTGCATGTTTGTCACACTTAAGTGTTTCGGAACATCAAACCAATTTAAACAATAGTCAAGGACAACACAAGTAAACACAAAATGCAATTTGTAAATGAAGGTGTTCATTATTAAAGGTGAAAAAAAATACAAACCATCATTTACAAATTGCATTTTGTGTTTACTTGTGTTCTCCTTGACTATTGTTTAAATTGGTTTGATGTTCCGAAACACTTCAGTGTGACAAACATGCAAAGGAACAGGAAATGAGGAAGGGGGCAAACACTTTTTCACACCACTGTACTTAATGGATTCACACAGTTGGCACAACAACTGTAATACATTTTCTAAAGTGATACAACAAATGTTCATAACTTAAAAGTGTAATGGCAAAAACTACAAGAAGAACTTGAGGTGACATGTTAATGGTACTTTCAAGAAGTCAAGAATAACAGAGTTGTTACAGGTAAAATGTGCAGGAACCCTGGGTTTTGCATTGTGTCGTTAGAGATTAGCTGAAATCACAGACTCTTTGCCTTGATTTTCTGCTTTGAGTTGACTTTCTCCATGCTCTGACACATCGACTGCTAGAGAAGAGAAGATGTGGCTTTCTGCGTAGAAAAGAGAATACCTGATTCTTATTAATAATCAGTCAGAATAAAATGCAATAATTTGTTGTCTAACACAAGACACCACAGATGGGCAGCACAGCACACAAGGAATAGGATATACATGCATTTTGGAGATGCATGACAAACAACACGTACAACAAAGAAACAGCTCTATTTAACTACAAAATGGACAGATCTCACTTGTTATTTTAGAATTTAAAACAAAGCATTAAAAGCTAAAGTAAAAAAGTAAAGCTGCACAGGAGCTTTGAATAATGTACACATTTTTGACATGTTCAATTAAACAAATACAAAAATATATAATAAGTAGCTGTATCATCTAGAAATGTCCATGTCTTTATATTTGTGTATCTACTATAATAATAATAATAAACCTTTACATATACAGCACTTTTCAAATTAAGGTTAAAAAGTGAACCACATGCATATGTGCGGTATATGTTTGCGTATGTACACATGTACATCTTATTGTGCGTGTGTAGAAAAACACATTCATTTCTGGAATAATAACAGTGTGTGAATTTACATGTTTCACCAAAAAATGTCTATAGTATAAAATCAGATGTCCAACAAAAAGCATCTCATCATTAGTTTAAATCTTGTACCAGCTATTTGCATCATTTGGGGAGAAATCTAAATCAGCTGACGTATTGACTCAGCTGTTGACCCTTGCAGTAAGATTTCAAAGGCAACATCCAACAGCCCGCAGAAACTCTACACTAAAGCAGAGCTTGCATGCTTGGCATGTCCTGCTGTGTTTTACAAAATAGTCCTGATTTTCTTTCATTGTTTTTTTTCCCTATCCAAGTATTTTACAATAATATGTGTTTCCATTTACCATAGTAGCGTGTTTGGTGTTAAAATATCATCCTTGTTTCTTTGTCTGTTTTTCTTAAATGTGTAAATATATATATTTTATGGCCACATTACTTCAGCTTAGGTTATCTGATATTTGCCACAAAAACATCAGATCTCAAATCTAATGACAACTTGGCCTCTCTTTTTTTCCAGATGCAGACTGAGTTGGATAGAAACATATCAAAGGAATTAAACAACGGTGAGTGCACTGACGCTGGAAACATGGCACAGTCTTTCATCATTTCCTATGCTAGCAGGTTGTGAGCGTTACCGATGGTAACTGTGGTCTCTCTCTGGTCTTCAGCCACAGCAGAGCTGGACTCGGCTTCAGCGCGGATGTCCCCGGTGGGCTCTGCCTCCAGGGTGGAGCTGGACCCCGTCAGCAGGGCCACACAGCAGTACTTGGAGGTACTCAAGAAGAACAATATGATCTGAACACACATCACAGCTGCTCGCATTCCTATGTTGGATTTCAGCCAATTAAAATCCTGACTGAACCAAGGCCAAAGCCACTGCCCAGTTATATAACACTAAGAATCCAACTTTGTAGGTATTTATTCTTCCTTCTTTAATGAAAGAAAGCAAACATACCAGTAATGCACGTTGCACTTAACCACTCAGGAGCAAAGGGTCAAGATATATATATATATATATATATATATATATATATATATATATATATATATATATATATATCTATATATATATATATATATATATATATATATATCATTGATTGTACAAGTAGAGAGAACTTGGGAAGTATTCTGTTCAATCTGTAATTGTTTTGTTTCTAGGAGAGAGAGAGAATTGTGATTTGGATTTTTATTTGTGAATATTGGTGTTGCTAAATTGGAATTTGATGTATGCATCATTACTAATTTCGCCAAGATATTACATTAGGTACGTGCCATCAAATGGTAGAATATCTGTCTTGGTCTTACTTTATTACACTCATTGGAGTATTGTGTTTATGATTATTTTATTTATTCATGAATATGTACGATAAGACGAGCTGGAATACTCTCTGGCTACTGAAACAGGGTGACTTCATTTGGACGACTGTCATTTCAGCTTTTGATTGGCTGGATTTTAAGGCCACCAAAGATTAAACAGACTTTTTGTGTTTTGTTAGTTTTTCATTATTCATAAATACTGTAACAGAATACATATAGGAAAACATTTATGACGCCTGTAACTTACAGAAAACTCTAAAGTTGTAAATAAAAAAACTAAACTTGAGTTTGGAATGGAAGTTTTTGTAAATCCATCACAAGGTTTGCTGTTAAGGAGTCTTAAATCTAATGTGATTTGGATTTAATTCATCCTTAACAACATCGTATAACACAGAAAAAAGAGAAGAAAACATGATATATATATATATATATATATATATATATATAAAACAAACACATAAAATTGAAGCATGACATTAAATAGATATTCTAAAAGTGAATATAACTAACTTTCCACAGTGATCCTTACCTGCTCCAAAGAGTCAGAACAAAGACTGTGCCACTGTTACAGTACGGATTTCAATGTTATAACATAAATATTTAATTATTGTAGGCGTTACTTATTATACAAATGTACATATACTTGTATATAGTATTTTCACAGTAGGTCTCCCCTTTTTTCCATTTACTATAACAAAAGGTTTTCACACCTGTTTTTAAAACCTCCAAAAGTATCAGACTCAGTAGTTTAGAACAGGTGATTAACTGAAACTGATATCACAATCGATAGTTCTGAACAGTATTTGCTTATTAAATTCAGTGGAGCTGTGGAAGAAGAGTATATATGTTTAGTACTGATCTCTTCTATTACTCCATACTTTGCAATTATTGTGTGCAGAACTCGCTTTAGATTCCAGGTGTGGTAACTTCAAGAATAAAATGCAGCTTGCTGTCAATATTTCATGCATAGCCATTTCTAACCCAACCCTTATTAGCTATGTTTTGATGTACATCACTTTATATACACACACACACACACACACACACACACACCCTCCTCTCCTCTCACACTCCCAAACACATGGAACTTGATAATATGTGCTGGTTTAGAAACCATTCCCCTCACTTATTAAAATGAGACAATGTGTTGATGATTGCCCCCCTCTGGTGTGTCTCTCTTCCCTTTGATCCGTCCTCTCTGCGTCAGCCTCAAATGTTATATTCAAATCTGGTTACATTTATTTTTGTTTCCTTTTCAGCAGATGGGCACATCTGACAGACTGACTATTAGGTGTTATTATTTCCCCTTTTTTTCAATAGCAGCCACTTCATACACTACACGTAAACCTTGTTTTGATTGAGGAGGTTACAACCATTGTCATAAAGAGTTGGAGGCAGGCGAGAATACAAATAGAAAGATTCGGATAAAAAGTGTTGGAAGGGTTGTTTTGGAAAAGCAGCTCAGGTTTAAAAGACACCGCTCCTCACTGGGTCGTCCTCCATCAGTGATGCCCGGTCTTGTTATCTCAGCCTGCCAGTCCAACAACGAGAAAAAACTAAAAAACAAGGTGTCTGTTTGCAACCTCAAGCTTCCGACACATGACGAGGTTGTCACCCCAACAGACCATTGTATTTTTAAATCTTATTGCCACGATATGAATGTGCAAATGTATCTCTCAAACTTAATTTTCTAGCAATGCTTCAATAAGAGCATTTTCTTTTTATTTTACATTTAATCATTTACAAATTGCACCTAACTGCCCAGATTGATCAGATTGTTCTCTTAGCAGCTATAAGTCTATAAGTCTGAATCTGACTATGGTCTGGATTGCATGATACTTCTGGAATATTAAACCATACATCATGCCAGTCAAGTTCAACCTTCAGTACTGGGCACAGTTCTAACTTAATGGATTTTTTTATTTTTTTTTAGACTTTAACATTTTAGCTACGTCTTCTTTGTGTATTTGCTTTTTTACGATTTACATTTTATAATATTAGTATTTTAATATTAAAAAAACAGAGTTGCAACTAATGGTAATTATACATTATTGAATAGTCTGCCAACTAGTTCTATGTAATTGTTTGGTCTGTAAAATCATAAATTGCCCCTCTCTATTTCTCAAAGCCCAATGTGATGTCTTTGAAATTAAAGATGTATTAAATCAATTTATCAATGCATAAACACTGAAAAGACAAACGTTCTCACAATTGAGAAACAGAACCAGAAAAGATTGTAGTTTTTACTTGAAAAGTAACTTAAATTATTTATCTATTAACTAAACAGTTGCCAATTAATTGTCATTTGGTCGACTTAATTACAAAGCAGAATGTTGTCCGTTTACTGCATCTAATCACACCCAAAACTTTTAGTTTTATTGTTTTGGCCACCATGAAATGAAAAGCTTTCACTAAAAAAAAAAAGCAATTGAAGTGGGGATTTCTAATCAAAACTCAAATGCAAAAATATACATCCATTTTAAAACAATACCGTATATTACTGTGTGTCTGACACATATATAGGGTATGAATTGACTCTGACAATATCAGCTGTTTGTGATTTGTGGAGGCAGACATCGGCAGTGGGTAAAGGGTGTGACAAATTGAGGGGGACAAGTGGAACAAACCTGAGTGTTTATTTGTTGCTGTATGCTCGCCATGCTCTAAATTGGACGTCACCGCTCTTTCTTGTCACTAGCAGAATCCAAATGTGTTATGGGCAAAAAAAGATACTTAAATTCGATTTACTCGCTCTAACATGATTTAAATGAGCCTCTTGGCTCCCTCGGACAGATTGACAGCACTGTCTTTATCGCCGCTTTGTTTTATTTTTGGATGTTTACTCTGCCTCTCTGCTGTCATCTCACACGACGACTTTAAAGGAGCCGGCTTCGATCTTCCAAGATCTGGAGAGAATGAGCATCCTTTTATGTTCTAAGCGCTTTATATGACAAATATGAAAAGGGATTCAAGAGAGAGCTGACAAGTTTTTTGTCGCCCTGTTCCTTCAGCTGCAAAGAGCTGCGCAGGGAGAAGTCAAGCCTGCAATCTTATAACATGAGAACCCTTACAAAACTGAGCAAAGAGGTAGACCTTCTCATTCAGGGTCTTGCTGGGTCAAATCTGTACTTGATGTACAGACAAAAGGCTTTATTTCTGTAGAATAAAGCCTGAATCGGGACTGTTCTGTAGCTTTTACAGGATGCCGTGCAGCAAGTAGGCATCTGTGCTTGTTTATAAAAGATTTAAAAAAAACTGGTTGTGTAGCAATGTGATCAAGCTCCCCACTGGAGCATTAATGAGTCCCACTCTGGCTTCAATTTCATCCACCTTGGCTATCCAAAGAGATTTAACAAGCACAACAAATGACCTCGACACATATCCTTTAATTTTTCAAAAGGACCTTGAATCTCTTTTCCACATAATCAACCAGAAGATAAATAATGCAGCTATTCCTTCCTCTTGTCAGCGTGGTGGCAATAAGATGAGAATGCACAGATGTTAAAGAATTAGTTTGGGAAATACACTCATTTACTCAAGATTGCCACCACACTCATGCCCTTTGGTTCTTGTAGCCTACTAATAAAACCAAATATAATGTTTGATTAGTGAAATTGGGAGGTGATTAGCTTAGTGTAAAAACTGGAAGTGTGCGGAAATAGCTAGTCTGGCTCTG
This sequence comes from Etheostoma cragini, assembly GCF_013103735.1. Lineage (NCBI taxonomy): Eukaryota > Metazoa > Chordata > Actinopteri > Perciformes > Percidae > Etheostoma > Etheostoma cragini. The sequence goes on from NC_048414.1 coordinate 16,846,733, forward strand.
TCCAAACATCTTGTTTAATCAATATGAATAAATGCCCATTTATGATTTAACAAGGAGTAACAGCACATGACTCTTGAGGTTGCCAGTCAATAAGCAGAGACACGGCACCAAAGTGCCGGGTGAGTGAATAAATAATAAAATATTGTCAACTAAAACAAGAACTCCCTCTTAAAACACAAATTGTGGGCGCCCGGGCAGCTCATCTATTGGAGAACGCGCCCATGTGGAGAAGCTAACTCCCTAATTTTCAGGGGATGCGTAACGGCTGGGGATCGGCTCCGTGCTCCACCGCCCGTCAATAACCACCAGGTACGGATGTTACGGAACGACTGACAGCTGAAGTCCCTGGGACCCACAAGATCTCGCAAATTCATGTAGAATAGAACCACATAAACAGTTTGTTTCCATCCAGAGGAGTAGAGGGCAAACAACTCTACAGTGTTAATTTTCAAATAAAATAGATCGTGCTTATCATATTTACCTGCAGTACACCTTGAAAACACAGCACAGAGTTGTTTCCCCCATCTTCCAACCTTTACGCTAAGTTTAGCCAATGAACTCCCGACTTGCTTTGATGGAACATGTGTACAAAAGTGTTTTTAGTTGTGCAACAGAAAACTCAGATTGGACAGATAGTCTAGCTAGCTGTCTGGATTCACCCTGCAGAGATCTGAGGAGCAATTCACCATTAATCAACCGGAGTTAAAAATCCAACACAAAGAAAGCAGAAGGTGACGGACATCCGGCCGAAAAGAGGGAAATCTAGCAGGATTTCTGGCAGCAACAAATCAATACCAGAAGTGGAATGTCATGGATATAAACCATAAACTGTATATATTTCAATACATATACGTATTGCATATTGCAGACCATTGCAGTATTAATGAAACCCACATTGACTTTAATGTCTGTTGTTTTAGTCTCGTCATGTCTTGTATGTTAGCCCTCCTAGCCGCCTCCTAGCTGCGATGGCAGATCTCGCAGCACTCCAGGCAAAACTCCAGACACTGGGTTGGCTCGCAGCATGACTCCACCAGCACCGAGTGGCAGTGGGCGTGGCAGTTGAGCTCCTCCACAGGCACCTCCTGAATGGCCGAACAGCAGCGGGCACAGGCGTGGCAGCAGCAGGAGCAGAGGGTGTGGAGGCAGGAGGAGCAGGCCTCCAGCAGACCCAGGATCAGCACGGAGCACCGGCACGACAGGCACGCCAGCAGCAGGTGAAAACATGAGTCTGTGGGTGAGGAAAATGTCACAGAAGAGCCGATGGATGTTCTAAAAGCCTGTCAGACGCCATCAAAAACGAGGATTAACAATTCCATTAACCCTAAATTAATCTTTTACATGTTTATTTGTCGTGCCAACTAGAAGTTGAAAGAGAAACTACTCTTCCGCAGTGATCAAGTGTGAATGTGTTTACTTAATCACAGAGCTTCGTGCAGTCCTCGGGGAAAATAAAAAAGGCCACCAAGGCTGCCAGTGATGAACAACGAAGAAGAAGCTGTCACAAGATAATTGCACTCCCACCCAAATTAGTTGCAGATGAAATTGCATACATTAACCCCACTTGGTGTGTTACAGTGCATCTCTCGCGATCCTAACCGTTGCATTGTTACTCGGCTAGCGATTTCATCCGTACAAGGACCAGATAGTGAGTGAGCTCATGCAAATTGAGCTGTTTTATCCTGTTTACTCATGGAGGTAAATGAAAAGAAGATGGCAGAATTCCCTGGGGAGTGGGGTTCAGCGCATTCCTGCTTAGCCGCTCAAATAATACACCCCTGCACGTAACTTATGCTAATATCTCTACGTGTGTAGATGAAAAAGGAGCATTATGTATTACCGTATTGATTTAATGCAGAACTTCATAGAGATAACAACATGAACACAAGGATAAACAAGGAGTGGCCCACTGCACGCTTTGATAACACTTGAAGAAAGTCCAGCAGTTTGAAAGTCTTCAAGGGAAACTTTTTGTGGAATAAGATAGATTCTTTGAAGGTTACCATAGACTGTATGTATATTAACAGTCTATGCTGGTACCAAAAAATTATTTGAATGTTTCACATGATACCATATTCATTTCCAGCAATACACAGTGTAAGCAGAAAATGCAGAAAATCCATGTTATGTACTTCTTCACAAATTAAATAAATGCCCGGCTTACTCGCGTTTTTACTTGTTTTCAAGGGGTATTCACCCCTTGATCTTAGCCCTAGCCCTTGTTCAAAAAGAGTAATGAAGGGGTAAGGGGTAGGGGTAAGATAGAGAAATGAGATTTAGCCTAACTGACATGTGACGTGCATTCTTTTTTAGAAAACAATTAGTTTTTAGAAACGTCTCACGATACATTGTCTCTACAACTGTATTTTTCAACTTTTGTTTTTGGTAAAGAAGGTAAAGAAAATTGCAATACTCAATGCTATTGAATCGTCCAGTCCTGTTCAAACAGTATGAAAGTGAGCCTTATTCTTGTGCCTACCAGCAGATGTAGCAGTAGGTAGATGTGAGCCAGCCACTCTGGCCCTGCTGCGTCTCCTGCTGCTCCTGCTGTCCACCGAGGAGCTGGAGCCCTGCAGTCGGCTCAGGAGAGGGGGGAGTCTGTGTTCTGGGACTGTGAGCCCACATCGCGGGCAGGTGGGCTTCTGGAGGTCGGACTGAGGCTTCTTCGACCCCGCTGCCTCCTGTGAAGCCTGTGCTGGTGTGGCTCCAGCAGGCAGAGGCTGAGCTACAGTAAAGATTGTCTTATTGATCATCACAGAACAGGAATAGAATTCCTTAATAATCACATTTTTGGGTGAGCACTAAAAAAATTTGACTGAACATTCTCACTAAACTCATAATGTTGACTCTATTCTCAGAATTCTGAACTCAAATAAAATGTTCACACGTGGCCCAAATCCTCTTCCATACAGGAATGTATCGTTATCTCCAGATGTTTTGGTTGTGGATAGCGCCTCGTCAAGAGTCACAACATTTAAATTAGGTCATTGTGTTGTTTGCTGTAAAGGTCTCACGGTGTCCACTTACTGCTGATGAGGTCAGTGGGGATGGTATTTCCTCTGCTAACAGGCTCACGTGCTGAAGGGATTTCCCGTGGTGACTTTAAAGACGGACTACCTTGAGCCACATCAAAATAAAGTCATGTTAGCTGCAAAGCTATCATAAGATGTCACAGATTCCTCAATAATTTGCTTACATTGTGTCACATACAAACAGTAGACATTTATCAAAGTCATTACCATTTAATATGAATTTTGTAATCCCGCTTTACAGAGTTTCTAACTCTCACATCATAAATTAAGATGGTTAGATGTCCAATGATGTAATCATTGTGTTTAAGGGTTTTTACCACCCTGCCCTGATGTTTTTTGGGTGAAACACTAAAATCTTTTTACATTGTTAGGATAAAAATGACAAACTTTACAGATAAAGAATAGCAGCACAAACTATTGTCCCTTTGTTTATCAGCTGAAGGTTAAAAAAAACATCCAGAGCAGCAGTGTGTTTGTTATTAATGAATATAAGTTATTTCAGGTCGCATCCTGAGTACTTGCCTTTCGTCGGTTTGCTCTGTTCCTTCGTCCCGTCCACAGGTAAATGTTCTCCTGGTGACATGTCTGATGCTCATCACGGCTCAGGATCTCTGTTTCACTTTTTTCAACGATTCAGCTAGTTCATCCTCCTGCTTCTGTCAGCACCAAGAGGTCAGGAAACCTCCAACAACACCCAACATGCCGGCCTGAGTCACCGCTCCGGAGACTGTGAGCTGTACTCTGTGAGCTGTCCTCGGTGTGTGTTTGGTTGTTGATCAGTGACTTAATAACACTCCCCTACCCAGCAGATCCCTGAGTGGCCGCTCTTAACATTCTGATCACAGAACAGCAGCGACAGCAGAGGGCCGGTTGTGTGACTTTAGGTTGCCTTCTCTGTTCTGCTTTTAGTCACCTAACACAATGGAGACACATACCCCACAAGTGTGTTAGCTGAATACGGAGACTGAATGCAGACACACACGCACACACACTTCATGTCAAAGTTGTATTGTATACAAACTGGCATTCTGTATGCAAATGAATGCAATTACTAAATTTGCTCTGTATATAGCTCATGCCTTAGAATTAATAGTGTGTAAGTTTATTTATGTACCATGCCAAACATTTGGCACATCCCACATATTAAAACAACAACACATTTTCATGTTAAACACATACCGTACAGAAAAATTACAAAAAACACCAGTTATAAAATGCCCTTTTTTACTGTATGCTTTCAAATAACATTTGCTAAAATGCATGCAAAATGTCAAATAAATGATCATTAAGGCACACAAATTAGCAGAATTAAAATTGATATTGTTAATTTTTGTTTGGCAAAAAAACATTAATTCAAGGTCCACTTACTAGTTTTTAATAAAATATCATGGTCTTCTTCTGTGGATGGAGTTAGCAAACTCCGTGTTCGTGGGCTAACTATCTAAATGAGTCTAGTCATTTGTTACCTCTGACACCCATTAACATGCAGTAGAATATGAATGTATATTCGTATAGGTAAAACCCTATGGGTCAATTTTAAGTAACTTATTTGAGAGCATAGTATTCTATCAATCACTAGTTCTGAGTTTGTATTTCAACTACAAAATTAATTCATGCATTAATTATAATTATTAGTATATAATGACAGTCAGTGACATTTAAATCTTTGTATGTGGAGATTGTTTTCCCACAGATCTCATGAAGAAATGGGCCACATGGGCGACAGCATCATCATTACATGCTGACGAGAAGATGAACAGAAACCAGCCCTCTCCGACAGGCTGGTGACTTAGTGCTGTCACAAGTGCTGCGTTGAAAAACATGTTGACTTGCCCGCCTTACGGTGAGTATATGGCACATCAAAGCAACACATAAGTGAAGCTGTTGAAGTTGTAAGCACCATGCTAACTTTCAGTCAGTGAACGCAGCGTAGAGAGGCAGTCAGAAGAAAATGTCATCTAATAGGCTGACAGCAAATCAAAGGCAGCCCTGAGAGGCAACAGCAAACTTAAAGCTAACTGGTTATCAGCAAAGACAATTACTGACATTAGTCAAAACAGGAAGCAGAAAAATCCGAGGCCTTTGTTCTGCATTTGGAAGAGAAGTCTACAGTAATCGCTTTACTTCATGGTGTTTGTCAGTGGATAAGACCATTGTTTATCCATGTTATTTTTATTTTAGCATTTTTCATGACAATGTGATAAAAAGGAGGATCAACTAAAAGCTTTTTTATTACAACAAACAACCATATGTATTTACAAAACTTCTTTAAAAAAGATTGTTTTCAAAACTCAATCTGCTGTTTATATGATAATTAGTATTATTATTTTCATAATATTTATTCATGCATAGTTTAAAACACACATTGCTAAATAAACATTTCAAACTTGCCTATTGCAGCTATATTGTGAAGGATTTGGATTGTATTTATTAATATCTACTATGTAAATCGATCTAAAAAGATTATCTAATCTATGTTTACTTTGATTAGATCATTCTAATTTTATATTAGGAATATCCCAAAAACATAAGACCTGAACACGACCCTGCTACTGCTTTTGACATTCAGTGGAAAAAAAGGACGTTTATATTTACTGTATTCTGCTGCTTAAACAGGCATGAGCGTGACATTACAAATGTATTTACCCAAAACAAAACATTTTTTATTTACCAAATTTTAAATTTATTTTCACCCAGGCGTAACCACGCCAGGTTAGCAGCAGCTGCGGTGTCAAGTATACTATTGGGTTAGGCATACATTTTAATTCGGTATGAACGTTCACTTTAATGCCATAAATCACATATGTGAAAATGATAAAATAAACTAACAATTATCAGGTTTACATTTATTTATTATTCCATTGTAATCTGACACTTTCATACAATTACAGACAAACACATTATCTAATGTAAATACTCTCACAATGTTATAAAAGTGGAATGTTGTGTGTGTGTTGTGTGATGTTTCAAATACATAAGTCACACACAGGCAAACAGGTAAACACACAAGACAAATTGACATTGATAAAACCCATTTCAGCAGGCTGATTTGCAAAGACAACAGAGAGAAGCCACAGTACAGACTACACATGTTTTTTAATATTTCAGCAACAGAAAAAGCTCTGTCTTTGCTGTAATGTAGCATTCACTGTGTTCGCAAAAACAGACAAAACATCCCTTCTTTACATCATACTATAACACATAAATGGCCTTTGGATTGTATCATTTACATGAAAGTGTGGGATTATTTAATGGTGAAAAAGACACCATTTACCCCCAACTATCAGATCCCAACTCCTCTTTTTCATTGTGTTCATTCTCCTCTATTTTGATTCTTGTCATGATAGACATTTCTTGGCCAGGTCTCCTATGGAAAAAAAATGATCATACATTCTTTTTTATTATCTGGCTAGTTCAAATGTGACCAACATATTAGCTTTAAACACATTGAATCTCTTATTCAACAGTAATATTTCTTTGTCATTGTATGTACTACAGGTGGCACTATACTGTATTCCCTTTTCTTGTCTTTAAGGTTGAGATATTACAAGAAATAGTGGCCTGCTGCAGACATGTCAACAAAATCCGAACAGTTCTCTTGTGTATGAATATAATATATCTGAACCATATGAAAAACCACAACTCTGAATATCTCCATGTTGATGTGTGTTAGATCAAAAAGTAGTTCAGTAAGAATTTCACACAGCGTTAACATTGTAAGAGGGCTCGCCTTTGTGGAGTGTTTGAACCGTTCTCTTGTCATTCAGGGTCAAACAAATGTTCTTCATACTCTTCAGTCATGCCGTGTGGCAGGGTGGCTGGCTTTACTGTGGGCATCAGAGATTCTTGGTCATTCAGATTCAGCGCTTCGCTTTTAAGGGAAAGAGACCTGAAGGAGGTGCAACACAAAAACATTACAATCAATTATTGCATCACATCAGTAATTTGATGTTTTTTTTGGAGTTTACAATAAATAAAGCTCACTGCTGGAATCGGGGAGAGAAGTTTTGTTTACTGTTGCTTTTTGTTCCTTTGTTCTCCTGTGTGTGACTCATGGAGTTTCTGTTAACACACTCCTTGAATCCTGGCAGTGCCGTCTACAGGACAAAGAAGAAGAAACAGTGACCTCGACCAGATCAATCTCCAGAAACAGGAAGGTGTACTCGATGACGTGCAATCACCTGTAAGCTGGCATTCAGAACTGTCCCAAAATCAAGGCTGGAAGACACATTTTTCATCAGTGATGGACTCCTGCGGAATAACAAAGGTAACAGATTTTCAAATGAACACAATCCATGTCTAATTCATGGCAAGCAAATCAAAACCACGTGGTTATGAGCAATAGTTTGAGGCAAGGTCAGTTATGATGACAAATAGTAATATACAGTTGCATAAACAGTCAAGAAAGAGCCTTGAAACTGTCATCGGGATCATGTGACGATACATCTTGTTTGGCCATAATCCATGTCATGTTTTCCAATCAATTGCTGAAGCAAAGATGGGAAAGATGAGAAGCAAATGTCTTTGCTTCTGTGCTTTTTGCCAATAAATTGTACTTTATTGACTTGGGCAAACTAAAGAAATGTCCTATTTAACTTGAAATCCATGCAGATACCCTGATGCCAGCGCTGTGATAAACAGGAAGCCATCTATCGTACCCTGTTATCTTCTGGGATCTCCTCCTCTGGTATTCCACCTCATCCACTGTCCACACTGCGCCTTTCACATTCTCCACACGCACAAAACACTTGTGCAGGCTCAGGTTGTGGCGCACTGCGTTCTGATCCAGAGAAAATCAGAGTGAAGGAGATATTACTGGATACATGCGGCATAAATCAGGTACACGCTGGGATCACATGGTTAATTATCTGGAGGTGTGATACCTTCCAAGTGGCAGCGTTGCGTCTGAAATAAGCAAATGTCCGTGTGAACCAGTTGTATATCTCGTTGAGTGTTAGTTGCTTGTCTGATGTTTCCATAATAGCCTGTAGATGGAGAGGGAAATAAAAGGAACTGTAGCACATTATAGGATCAAATTAAAGCCCTGACTTTTTCACTTCTCATCCAAGGAAGGAGGAGACAGCCGCACACTCAAAACGCTGTGCAGTCTTTTTATTTTCTAATTCTATGAATCAACCGCCTTTTTTTAAGATAAAAGATCATTAACCATTTCATCGACTCAAGACAAGTTTATTTTATCGATAAAGTGTTTTCCTGATTAATGTCAGGAATGTCATAAGAAAATAGCCCAAAGCCCAAGTTGACCTATTTAAAAAATAAAACTTTTGATAAACACAAAGATATTTAGTTTTCTTTCGTGGGCCACAAGGTGTGCCAGCAAATAATCATATTCAAGCAAATGGAACCAAGGGGTTTTTGCCTTCAAAACTTACATTTTTTATTAACAGAATTAACAGAAATTAGATTTCCGTTAATGTTTTCAGCTGTAGACAGGTAATTCAGGTAACTGAATGAGAATAAATAAGGCAATCAATGCATAGAGAGGTTGTTTATCTCATTATTCACATTCTACGGACCAAAATAGGACAACACAGAGTAAAACAAAGGAGAAAACATCTGGATGCATCTGAATTGCAAATATCAAAAAGTGATTTAAATAATATAACATATTACCTTTGAGTTACCTATAGAATGTGTTAAGTATGGAAAAGAAATCACTTCTTTTCCAATGTATAGACTGTACCTGTCTTATCAGTGTTGCGTAGGTGAAAGGTGGTCTGATATCGGCGTTCTTATAAAGCTCATATTCATTTTCTGTAACAAGACAAAACACAGAAACTGGAGTAGAAAATTTGCTCTGTACTATTTATTGTTAATGGACATTAAAGCGACTACGGTATTTGTTTTACCTGAAGACAGGGAGTAGACCAAAGGGTGATGACGACATCTTATGGCCCCAGTACACTCTTCTTCACTCCCCTGGGATGGAGTGCTGACAGAGGCCAGGGGTTGTGGGGAGTCTGATGGGCTCGTTGAGGCCAGGTGGAGCTGGGAGTGACACAAACAGGTGATCCAAGTTAACAAAGGAGCCAGTGGAATGAAAAGACTGACAGAGAAAGAAAACAGAGAGGGAGATTTTAAACAGAGTGTAACAGAGCGATTTGATTCGCCTCCTCAGAGGTGATTCCACTAATATCGCAAGAAGAAGGAAGCCAATTATTGTTAATTGTAGGGTGAAATTGTTTGGTGAGTGTTGTGATTATGGTGCAATATTTGCAAGATTAACATCTGATTAGCTTCCACATTATGAGAGCATGTCTGATGTCTGGAAACACAATGGCAGCCATCTGGTACCAACAGCTGGGCACTGAAAGGAAAGACAGTGCTCAGAACTCACACCATGCGAGTCACACTCAATAAGGACGGAGAGCTCAATAAGGCAAAAGTGTGAAGTAATCTGAAATGTATGCACATATGATCCGATCTGGCATAATTTTTCTAGGCGGGTTTTAATATGACCTTCATCTCATGCAAGTGTACCCCTAACCTAAACCCTTTTTTTCTAAGAAAATGCCAACATATTTCTGCAACTTATATAAGTGTAAAAGTTCCCCAGGTTGATTTCAGGCTGGCGGTATCTTCATCAGTGCAGCAGAAGATGAAGTTGTAGCCAGACGTGTTATTTTCACTCTTCACCACATATTATAAACATATTTGGAGTTTTGCTCACAGCTCTGAAATGCTGTGCAGTTTACGGCTCATTTGCTTCGTCTCTGTTGTTCTCACAGCTATTACTACACACTATCTACCTGAAGACCGTGTGGGTCAGCAGCCGTATCAGATTGAGGCATTTGTAGACTTGCGGGGGCAGAGATCAACTGAGATTCTAAAGATGGCAGATGCAGGTGAGCCATCATCGCTCGGAGACGCTCCCGTTCTTTGCAGAGCTGTTAAAGGAGATGAAGAGGGAGGAGAAGAAATCAGATGGATGGTGTCACTTCAAAATCACTGAACACAGCTTAGCGAGATGGAATGCTGTGAAGCAAACACATTTTTTGCAAAGTACAATTTTCTGCTGTATCAAACATGAGGAAGGAGGCAGTGTTCTGCAGAACATTACATGAATATTTACCTTGAAGAAGTTGTTCAGGTGGTGAAATTTAGGAGAAGCTCGGAGGAAACAATCTAATTTTGCAGACTGTTATTGCTGCTATAAATATATATCTTCTTTTTTTTTTATCAATACAAACTTTTCACCTATACAAAATTCCTTTGTTTGACCCAAACACACATATGACAGGTTTCCACACTAGCTCACATCTAAGTGTCATTTCCAACTTTTGCTGTTGGACATCTTTTTTGGGATTCATTCCTACCTGAAGCTCAAGTTGCTGAACCACCTGCATCTGGACTCTGCACTGCGCTGTATTTCTGTCATCCAGAGTGTGCTCGCTGCCTATGTGCCTGAAACACACAACAGGGCTTTAAATGAATACTTTGCTGGGAATCTTTCTATTGAGTATCAAATACTCTGATAAGTCTGCAGCTTAGTCCATCACAGAGAAAGCAGCCGTAGTCAGGTACAGTGGAGTTCAATGGTGACCCAGAGTCATGTTAAAAAAACTAATCTCAAAATCTATCAAAACATTTATGGAAACTTTATTTAAACCACTCACTCACATATACATTTAATGATTTCTTGGTAAAATGAAGAACATTTCAAGCATACTATACTGAACATATGCATCAAGAGCAGAAAAGGAGATAATGCGCGAGCGGTTTGAGAACTTTCTATGGACGTTTTGATTTGCCATGTTTGTTTTGTTTTTTTACCATTGAAATACATTGTAATTATGGTAAATCCAAGCTTGCTGGCATTTGAGCCCCAGTTTTTGCCCCTTATGTCTTATCCTCCTACTTTTAAGTCCCAGAAATAAAGCAGCAGTAAGCTTTGTTGGCTAACTAAACTGGGGTGTTCAAAGATCACTAGAGATTTAGATTTAGAGTCAGAAAGTGAAATGCATTAGGATGGAGTTAAAACCTACTTGAGGAACTGGCTGAAGTTTTCACACACCGACTCACATCCGGGCCATTGACACACACCGTGACTGTAGAGAGCGTGTGCGGCAGCGCCATCAGCTTTGACAGCACTAGAGTCAAATCAAATCAAATCAAGCTTTATTGTCGTTGCATGAATACAGAGTATTAAAACAACAACATCCAAGGTGCTGCTCCAGATCACTGCTTTTAAAATAAATAAATAATATAATATGTAACAACCACCCCCCCATCCGCTTCATACATTTCACCCTCTCTTTTCTCTCTCACACACCCACACACATGCACATATATGTAACACATGTATTATGGAATACAGGCAAGTGTTTAACACCCTCCCAGACAACAACCACCCTGCCACACACAAACGTGTAAAATTGCAGCAGGTTTAAGCAAAAAAAGAGTCAAAGTGTTGTCATGATTAAATACCATATAGCACCCAGAGAACAGCAACAAATCGAGAGCAAAGCAGCAATAAAAAAGATATAAGGTAGCTTTTCAGGTAGCAGAAAATGACAGAGAGAGGTGGAGGGGGCACCATAAACAAATAGAAAACAATTTACTTTTGATTTGGGACATGTTGTCGTGTAAACTTTTTCTTTGCTGAACCCCTTCTGGTGGTGGAACACAAAGCAAACAAACAAGACAAAATATATCGTTCCCGAGGGGAATTAAAAGTGAAGTCCCGCTGCCAAAGCAAAACCGCTGCTCACCCACAACTTGAGAGAAATAAAATGTCTACAGATAACAAGTATTTGATGTTTAGAAAGAGGCAGTGTCATCTCAGTTCTCACAATCAGTTAACAGCACCAAACAGACAGATCGTACCATTGTGCCCCGCGAGGAGAAGAAGATTGCTGGTCACTGGTCTGCCTCCCTGTGACTTTTGTTGACATCATGTTGTTAGCAGGAGAGTCCTGATTGCCTTTCGATGTGGTTTTATCTTCAGCTATTCCATTTGTGAGCTCTTTCCATATCTGCTGCATCTTTTCAGGGCTCAAACCAGCTAAGACATAAAAGAAAAAACATATTGTAGATTTCCAATTCTGTGTGTTTTGAGTGTCTGGCTTTCCATGTTGATTTAGGAAACTGCTTAAATAGTGGATGGTTTATTATCTATATATTACGCATCAGATGCATCTGAGTAGTATGTCCTTTTTTTCCCCTCCAAAATAATACATTCGTTATAATGAGAATGTTTTTTGATCATCACACCTGCACTTTTCCATCTGTGCTCCACATTCACACAGTTTCTACTCATTCCCACCTCAAAGTTTGAGGGCAGAAACAAGAAAAACAACTCTGCCTCATGACCTCAAGTTACCTTTTCACTGTAACCAAGGAATAATTACCACAGCTAGAATATGAGTAATAATAATGATACATTAATTTTATATAGCGCTTAACAAGGTACTTAAAGGTACTTGATAAAGAAACAACAAAGTTTCAATAACAAAAATCTATAAGGATGACTTTTCTACTTTTAGGTGCACTTTAATCATCGTTTCTTTTGAGTTCAGTGCAGTTATGTAACTGAGCATAAAACCAACAAGAAGCAAATCTTGTATGGAAGTCTCTGTGACAAAATTGAAACAGATTGTCAATATTTGTTTGTTTGTATCCTAGTGGTATGATAACATAAAATAGTAACCTTACTGTAAATTGTAACCTCACATTAGCAAACATGCTCTGGATTACAACACTGAAAACAGAGATACTGTCGAGAACATTGAAACACACAGTAAACATTGGAAATGAAAAAGTTGACATCACAGTTTCTTTCAACAGACACTGCTCCTGAGGGAGATGAAACATAATGACCTGGAGAGGGGGCGGGGGAGGACAGGATGGGTCTCTGCACCCGGAGGAGCTGCTGCTGCTGCTGCTGGAGCTGGAGGAGCTGCTGGAACACGAGCTGCTGTGCAGAGAGCTGGCGGACCGAGAGAGAACATTTCAAAGTAAGTGAGGTAGTATTCATGCAAAAATCTGGTCTGTGTTCTTACTTTCTTTTCTTCTTGCAGTTGTCCAAGTACTGATCTTGAGATATAATCAGTGGCATATACTGCAACTGTAAAGGCATCCTTCATAAATGACTTAACTTCACATTGTTCTCAAAGCCCAAAGGCAAGTGACAAAGCACACAAACATGTTCTCTTCCTCTATCAGTCCTATTAAATTATGTTTGTGTTATTTCTGTCACTTGCGGGCCATTTACTCCAGACATTGAAATTTAATTTATGACATTTTCTTGATCCTAAACTTTAGAGCTAAAACACACTGAAAACCTAAATAAATAGGATGAAAGAAAAACAGACCATTGATAACTACTTACCTCTTTGACTTTCTTGCTGGGCTTTTGTTGAAGCAGCTGGAGGTGAAACTGTTGTTGCTTATTGTAAAACTCTTTCAGATGTTGCTAGAAAAAGAGTGATGGACTGTTATTATAACATTATCATTACTAGAGACTTTCACCTCACTCTCAAAAAATGTAAAGTGAAGTAAGTGAAACAGTGATAAAACAAACAGTAATTATCGACAATAAAAATACTTCTGAATCCCTTGAGTCTTTCAAGGGATCCAAAAAAAAAACTTGCATGAGTACGACATGCAAGACTTTCTTTTTGTTACTGCCAACATTGAGCCAATTTGAGAAAGGAGCTGCAATGTCAATAGAATTTATGTTTGAAGATGTGACAGTGACAAGAAGAGTGGCAAGAACAACTAAGTTACACAGTGGGGTGAAGTCAAAGAACTTCAAACAAATTGGGTAAAGTTAATAAATCACAGAAGAAACTTAAGCTCTGAAGATCTTACGTGTTGTTGTTTTTTAATTTAATGACAGTGCCCCTAAAACTAGTAAAGCTTAATGTAGTGCATTATTTTCTTTCTCATATGACGTAAAAATGTAAAAACGTATAAGTAAAAATGTCCATCATGAAACAGCAATGTCAATAAATTGAACTTGGAAGGTCAGGCACGTAAGTAGCTAAAGTTAATGTTAACCAAAAGACATACAAGCTATTTAGTCTTTTACTTTATATAAGCCTCAGCAGACTAGTTTGACTAGCTGACAGACTAGCTGTTATGTTACTGTAACATAAGCTAGTTAGCCCAGCTAGCATTAGCTGTTAACCTTTCAATGTAGCCACTCCAACGCAAGCACATTTGTTAGCTAGTCTGTCGACTGTCTTGTTGGTTCTGTCAGCTAGTCAAACCAGTCGGCTGAGGCATATATAAACTAAAAGACTAAATAGCTTGTATGTCTTTTGGTTAACATTAACTTTAGCTACTTACCTACCTGACCTTAAAGTTCAATTTATTGACATTGCTTTTCCAAGACGTGTGTATCCAAACCTATGGCCTGTGCTGTATCTATATCTATATCTTTATCTCTATCTTCTCACTTATGGCTAAAGTTAACATATTGACTTCACTCATTTAGTTACAATACTTTCAGTCCAATAAATAGGCTATAAGAAAAACTCAAACTTTATTTTGCAAAGGTAAGCTATAGTCCGGTAAACCAGAATGCAGTGTATTATTAGTAGTGTTAATATTGCATTAATTACCTGCTGGAGCAGAAGGGCGTGTTGCTTCTGGTGAATGAGAACCTGCAGCTGGCTGGAGGAAAGGAGCTGCTGCAGCTGCTGAGGAGCCATCATAGCCACAAACACCTTCAAGAAGAAGAGGAAGGATAAAATGGTAAAGGACCACAGTCTACAGAGTGAAGGCAAGAGGATGAGTGAGTGAGAGAGAAGGCAAGTGTCAGGTGTTAAACAGTAATAATAACCGTTGAATAGAAGTCTTTCCAATCCAATTACAAAACAGTGCTGTCAACCTTTAGTGAACATCATCATGCTGGATTGTGTCATTGACCTTAAATGAGATGGGAGATAGGCTGACCAGTTGATTAGCAACACAATTACATGCTTGTTGTGACTCCTAATAGAAGTGTATGGGTATTAATAAAGGCAAACACGTGCAGAATAATAACTGATGTGCACTGTTACTGATTGAGTGGCAAATAACAGAGTGATTGTCTCCTTTTGTATTGATACAGAGGTAACATTAGCATGAAAGCATTAAGAAACAACACTTACAAATCCAACATGTTGTATTACAAACTATGCTAAAGAAAATAAAAATAATGTTGTCCACTGATTGTAATGAAATACATATGAAGTAATGGAATATATTGTATTGTTTGAACAACATATCTTATTGTCAGCATGCCAAATGTCAATTGTCAACTTTAAACAGACGTATAAGGGCTGTGACCTGATGTTCTTCATCGGTGTCTGTGAAGTCCTCTAAGTCTATATTGGAGTAATATATTGGCGGCTTGCAGGATGTAATTAAAGAACAATACATCAGGGACCTCTGGGACCACCAGGGAAATCTTTCAATTTTTTCCCATTCCTTTGAGATAACACCTTCTTTGTCTTCGACTAGACTGATAAGAAAAATATTTCGACTGTTCTAAAATAATGTTTAGAACAGTGGGAATGAGTTTAACTTTGGCACAGCAGATATAACAGTCTGCATTGCTTGTGTGCATGTAGGATTTTGTCTTATTTAACTGTAGGTTGATTAATTGATAAGTCAACAAAAATGTGACGATTTTAAAGACTTTGCATTTACAACATATACCGCTTTTTAAATGTGGGGATTAATTCTTTTCTGTTTATATTTAAATTAAATTGATTTTTTGGATTAAACCAACCAGAGACAAAAGATAAGGACAGAGAAAATATTAATCAAATAAACAGAAAATGTGCAACATTTGTTTGACTATTTGCAGTACTTAATTACACAAAAGAAATCCTCTAAATGGGAGGGGAATAAAAAATGTGCCTTTGCTTAAAGCAACATTCCACCACATAGGCCTACTTCTTAAATACTCCAACAATTTTTCTGAGACAAAACAAGCAAGTTAAAAAGGTAACTTTAATTGTTTTATGTTCATTAATAACAAAAGTCTTACACTTCTTGGGTCTTTCCTGAATCTTCTTGTGTATGTACTGACATACAGATGGTTTCATTGTCATGCTTTACACATCACTGGGTAACTATTCAAGGTGTCTGGGACAAATACTTTACTGATGGATTTCCCTTTTTTGTTATGAGAGAAAACCAGTCTTCAGAGTAAATAGTGTTAATTTGCAACATTGTGCAGAGTTTTCAGGTTGAAAAACTTCCAAATCAAAAGCCATTATTATGTTTTGAACTCTGACATCACACTCTGGCAGACAGGCAACGGTGACATAATCACAATTTACTTAGGCTTACTTCAGTCGCGTTTGAACGAAAATTACAAAAACATATTTCACTCACGTGGTTGCAGACAAAGTTAGCAGACCATTAACTACTGTATACTGACAACGTTTTTAGTTTTATTGTTAGAGTCACAAGTATAGCACCTTGCACAGGTTTATAAAGTGACTTAAATGATAAGAGCAGACAAAACGGACAAGACGGGACAACAGACTGAAGGAAATTGCGGTACCAGGTATTCATTGTTTATATTTACATAGATTATTTTTTTACATAGATCCCCTAGATTAAGATTCCCAAGGATGGAATCACAACAGACAACCATAAAATTATGTCGGGTCATGCTTATTTGCTTTTCACTTATATCTGTTTGGCCTACGTCTGTGGAAAATTATTCCTGCCTGGCTCCGACTCACAAACTAATAATCAAGGACAAACAGAGTTCTGTGTGTCAACTCCCAACCCGGATCAGATGTCATATGAAATCCCTTCCACTGTCAACAGAGCTGCAGGCTCTGGGTTTGGTGTCCTGTCAGAGGACGTCCAATATGTAGCTGACATGCAGGTATTTCTCTTGACATCTGTTTGCCTAAGACAGTTATATTTCCCGCTTATGAAGAGGAAGCAGAGACGAAGGCAGCAGAGGAGGATGAGGAGGAGGTTGAGGAGTAGTATGAAGGTACCTGTTTGTGGTGGAGACTCTGCAAGTTTTCACCACTCACTCCACTGCAGGAGTCCCCATTAGCTACTCTCTCTCTTGCACCGATGTTTGTGTGACTGAGGAGGTTGCTGGCTGGGGTTTGACGGGCTGCCGTGGGACTGAGAGGAGACTCTGGCATACCAGCTCAGCTTCTAAAAGAAAACAGTCAACATAAAATAATATATAAGACTCACACATTGAGATACAGATCAGCAGCATTGCTAAATTACACCTTTGTGTGGCTTTGTGGTAAAGACATGACAAGGAAAGAAAATACCAAAGATGATGGGCATGCTTTTTGAGGTGCTGGCTAATAGGATGAACAAAAAGAAATAAAAATAAAATGCCGTCAAAAACTATCCTTTGCACGACTGACAATGTGAGGCTTAAAAACCATGAAATTATGTAGATGCAGTTTACAATACTACAGACTAGATAGAGTTAATAAATCAGTGATTTCCATGTAAGAATGTAGCTGCATGTGAGTGTAAACATCATAAAAGCATCAACATTTCCGCATAATTAAAATAATGTTTAAAAATACTGGATATTACTATCATCTAGACCTCATGCACAAATAACATTGCCATACATCAATACTGTATGTTTACAGGAGGTTCTTAAATCAAAGTTTCTACATGCATTTAAATATGTGTTGGACATGGACAATGTCATACAGTATCACCTTTCTACAATTAATGTTATTAGACCCAACATATAGTCAGTAAATGTGTCTGTGTCTTCTTATTGGCAGGTCACAAAGATCCAGTAAAACTTGCATGGAGATTTTCAAGTCCAGCTTTTTTTTTTCATCTCTTAACTTGTTTTGGCAGTGATGGAGAAGAAACTAAGAGACAAAAAAGACCCTACATATAAACACAAGAGAGCGATAAAATACAAAATCAATATTTAATTCAGAATTTAACTTTAAGTAAGCTTTTCATTCTCAGAAGAAAAATAAAATCTTTTCAAAGCTCTCCGACGTCTCTATTTCGGTCAGAACTGTATTAAAGCTACATACCATTAAGGTGAACAGTTGAATTCAGAGCGGCAAGGCAGAGTTGATATTTCCAAGCCATGCAGTTTGGAGTGAGGATGGGAGAGAACTGATGGAGTTGTGTGTCTACCTGAGTGGGGAGGAGTCTCACTGTCAGCCTTAGACAGTGAGAATAGCACTTGATTACCAGGATGTGAGAAACAGAAAAATCAGCTAGAGCTTTTTAATTTTTAATTTTGGGCTTAAAAGTAACAAGGCTTACCTGAGTGTCTTCACATTGGTAGTGATGATTTCTCTCTTTTTCAAATAAACTTCTACTTCACTTGAAAAGGTCCTCTATATTTTGCATTAAGAAACACCTACATTGCAATAATATAAGATATAATGTATATTTTTACATGTTACCTAGACAAATCCTGATGTTGTGTTTTCTGGTTGCTTATTATGAAGTAAGAATCCATTTTTCTTGGCATTAGCTTTTCTTTGTTGATATTCATAGACATACACAATCCAATAAAAAAAAGCCTCAAAACAAGCATCATTTATTGTCTTTCATGATTGAAACAAAGGGTTTTCTCTGAGAAAAGACAAATGTAGTTGTCTGTGACTTTATTTAGATATGCAGTATCAACAACAAAAAGAACTCTGCAGCTACACAACTGTCAAACTGTTATCAAAGTGCTACTTACAGTGTCGTCAGCACTTTTATTTGAATAGCATATCAGTACATCTGTTAAGAACAAATGAAAGTGTTTTAATTTTGGCTGTTGATAAATGCTGTGTACCCTAGAGTGTAAAACTTCAACACAGCTACACTGACAAACATTACCTGAAATAACTCTGATGTAATAAACTTTGCACAGGACAGTTATACAACTCTTCATGATTTTAAGGATGTTGATTTTACTCTTTTGTTGCTCTTTTCTTCTTTTCTTCTTCTGTTAAGCATAGTATCTTTTTCACACTCCTGCAGTAGCTTCTTGTACTGTCAGCTCTTTATTGCAAAATGTTTAACGGACTGCAACTACATGATGAGGGAAGATGAGGAGTGGTAAAGGTCAGGCTGCCATAGCATCAGGAGTAATCATACTTTGGTGAGAACAGAGGGATACCAAGGTAAAGAACAAAACAAAAATCAATTTTTTTGCTCACACACAATGTTAAGGTTTTCTCTTTTATCATGGCATCAGAATGAAGAAATAACATGGCTTAGCTTTGAATTTACACAGCAATGATGTCACACATTTTACGGGTGAAATTGACACCATGTAAATGTGGATAAGTGCTGTAAACAAACGTGACGGGGCGCAACACATGATAAAACATGTCTTAAAGCAGGACCAAGCAATTACTGATTGAATTGTTACCAAGGTAACTTTCTGCCACCTACTGGATTAGTATTTACCTGCCCACCAGTTTTTATATTAAAAAAATGTCCATTTAGTCTTCATCTTGTTTTACTTTTTATTATAATAATTTAAGGCAGCTCAGGGAGGAAATTTAAAGTTGAGATTGCAAGGTAAAGGTTTTATTAACTCTTTGGTGACTGGAGACATACACCAGCAATCAGGGAACCTGAGCTCTTGCGCTGGTGGTGTCATGGACCTGCCACCGTATGTCTCTTTCATGCCCCAATGGAGAAGTCTGGAAGTCATAGGTTGACTGCCGTGCCCTCTCCCAGCTACAGCCCTGCCATATGAGTCAGGTAGCCTCTCTGGAAAATAGTAATGTCTCAACCAGCTGGGGGATTGTACCCAGCCTGCACTGAGGCTGCAAGGCTGATAACGAGGTCGGGTCCAGTCCAAAGAACTTATCTGATACTTCCTTTGTTCCTGCAGAGGGCATTGTGGCTCCACACAACCCAAAGATCTGCTCTCATAGAACCTTCCCAGGAAGCAGCTGGTCTCCGTCCAAGCCAGACACCCTTCCTCTACTGCCTTAAGTTTCCCTGCTGGAAGTCTCTCAGGTGAGCGTTGTGGACACCCCAGTAGTGGCCCCGACCGCCCTCGCAGCGGCTCACCTTCACAAAGCAGTCATTCACAGACAAGCTGTGTTGGACACTGTTCCTCCAGCCCGGGCCCCGGCTCCTGAAGTAGGGAAAACGCTCCCTCATTGCTCTGCAAATGGACGCCAGGTTGAGTTTTTGGGCGGGGGATGGCAAGAGGACTTTGGCAATCAGGGCATGTAGGAGAGCGAGGGCTTTGAGAAGAGCTGTGAGTCCTCTGAGGAGGGACTATCTGTGGTGCTGCTCCCGTTGTCTGGTGGATGAGCTGGGTTGGTGAGGATGCTCTCATAGGTAGTGACAGCATCTGCCATTGTTGCAGCCATTCCCTGTGCATTCATTTCTCTGCTGCTCTCTTCTGTCTCAGATGCATTCATGAAGCCACATACCGCTTTTTCTTCTTTGTTATATGAAGTATCTGTGAGATGTTTTCTTGTTCTTCCATTCTCTCTATCCATTGTTTATTTTACTTCCAAGTCCTAGCACTGCAGTAAACTTTAGATCACACTGTCCGTATCAGATCACACATACTCTGAGTGTTAAGTTATTCCCTGTTGGACAAAACTATTATCTTCTAGACAATCTGACATGCTTTTATACTGTTTATATCAAATTCAGGTGGGGGGTAAGAGTGTTGTGACTCTTACTCACTGTTACAAATATGTATTTTATTTGCTTAGCAAGATTATGGACCAACCGCTTTGGTTGTGGCTGGAGCTGGACATGCCACTTTATCACAGCTGTGAGATAAACACAGGAAATAGCACAAACACAAGATACATCTTGATATTAGATTAGTTTGGAATGGTTGTTTCTTTCATACTTTATTGCACCATCAGAGAGTCAGCGATTGGTCAGTGGAAACTATTTTGGAGGCCTAAACAGTATGCAGAGGCCATTTGTTCTGTTTTAGACATCATGTGAGCCGTTGTGGGCCAAAAGCAACAACACACAAATAGCTGCCATGGTAAATCTCATGCTTGTTATACAAACAGCATTACAACTCTCTCCTGGGAGAAATTACTACAGTTACAGAAAGACAATGTCCACAACACTTTAGTTTTGTTGGATATGTTTTCTAGTGAGAAAATGAAATGACCATCAATCTACATGATTTGCTATCTCATGCAAATGTTCCCTCTCAAAGAGACAAGATTATATTTTCTCCTCCTGAGGTTAGACTACTGTACATAGTTTAAGTCCCTTCTGGCCTATTTATAGTGTTGGCCCTTGCAACAATGTCATCTGTAACTCGATTCCATCTGTTAAGTCAGAGCATGTTCAATGTGAGTTGCCAGAAGCAGAAGCGCTGCAGTTCTCTTCCCGCTGACTCTCCTACAGGGAGCCCCATGGAGTCTATGGGACAAGCAAGACCTTCTGGGGCTTGTAACCTCTTAGAAGTACCAGGCCTACACTCCTTGGATGTGGACGATGATGAGCACGAGGTAGTGAACGGCATCAGGCCCAAATCTTCTCCTCTCCCACGTAGAAAGAGCTCTGTCAGTGACGAGGACTCAGAGCCTGAGCCGCCTCTGTCTGGCTCCAGGAGAGTGTCCTTTGCAGATGCCAAAGGCCTCAGTTTGGTGCATGTAAAGGAGTTTGACACTTGGGATGTACCAAAGCTGCCACTATGTGACTCTTCTGAGGGCAAAGGTAGAGATGCAGAGGAATACTTCCTATCGCCTCTCACTTTCTCCCTTCCATTGTCTAATAAGGAGCTGTTTGTCAAAGTCCGTGAGCAGAAATTGGAGTTAGAGGCTATCGAGTTACTTCCAGGGACCACAATACTGAAAGGAGTGATCCGTGTCCTCAACATCTCCTTCGATAAGACGGTATATGTCCGAACCACTTTGGACTCGTGGTCCAGTCATTTTGACCTCCTGGCAGAGTACATGCCTGGTTCCAGTGACAGTCTGATGGACGGTTTCTCGTTCAAGCTCACCCTGGTGCCTCCATTCGGGGAGCAGGGAGTAAGAGTTGACTTTTGTCTGCGATATGAGACTCCAGTGGGGACATTCTGGGCTAACAATAACGAAAGTAACTACGTGCTTTTCTGTCACCAGAGAGTGAAAGAAAGGAAAGAGAAGCCAAAGAAGGAACATGTGAACAAAAAAGGCTGCCTTAAGACTTTCAGGTGAGGATCGTTGGTAGGGATTTTTAAAGGTCAACACTGGTTATGTTTTCAGACGCAATGGTCAGGAGAAAAGCCAGTTGTACTTAAGGTGGAAGTACAGGCTGGAAAAATTCTGCCGTGCAATTTAAAAAATATTGGCTTCTGTTCAACCTGTTGAGCAAAAGATAAACTAGCCAACAGGTTTACGTATAAGTATAACATATATAAGATTGTGTAAGGTCATTCTTTTCTTGAATTATTTGCTTGAAGGTAATAATTTAACGTAACTGGTGGAAACCCTCTACGTTATTGCTGAATGAATATTATGACCAAACACCACGAGCAATATTATTTGAAATAATCTTTTAATCAAGAGGATAAATTTTTCTCAACTTGGTCACCTTATGCGGTTTGTTGATTGGTGATAGTCACATAGAAGTCTGACTGATCACAACTTTATTGATTTACAGTCAGAACTTCCCCACTGTGGAAAACATGTCTGCAACGGAAGATTCATCTGAGAAAAACATTTCACAAGGTACTTTGTTGATTGGGAAATAAAGAAAATTATTGTGGAATTTTAAAAAAACACAGCTGTATTGGGGCAGCCACCAGTTAAATTTAAATGTCTTTTTTTCTCTAGATGTGTCACAACATGGAGAGGAAGCGGACGCTATAAAAGATAAGCAAACCTCTGATTGCCAGTCAGGATCATCAGAGGAAGATCAAAAGAAATTACTGGTGAGTTAAAAAAAAATCACACCAGTCCAGTTTATTTAGACATTTTATGGCTCGCCTATAGACTTCCTAGTCAAAAATCAAGACTTTGTCTAACTGGTGTGAAATCCTAAATCAGACACAGCCGCAGAATATTTTTGACCTTTTAAATAATCTCTCATTTTCAAACTTGAATTGACAAGCATTATTGTCTATGAAAGGTAGACTTAAATCCTCTATAGTGTGTCTGTGAGGCATCAGAAGGAACAGAAAACCTAACGTGACCCCTGGGGCACGTTCTGAGAGAATATCACATGCCCAGAACATGAGTAGTACCAGCGTGACAACATGTACTGAACACCTAAAGGACACTCAGGACATGCTGTTTGCAATTCCTTAATGTCTCATATGTTGTCATGCTTGCTATTTTAGTTGTTTGTCTTTGATTATTTAATTAAACAAAAATGCAGTGAAGGATATACTTCAATCTGGTTTGTGTTTGTGTGTGTGTGTTTGTGTGTGTGTGTATGTTTAAATGTCACCCATCCCTCTTTTTGTAAAAACAGCATAACTGCTAAAATTAATCTTTCCCTGTTGTTGATGGACAGACCGAGAACAGACTGAACTGCAGCCGAAGACGTTGCAGAAAGGCTGCACGGTTGGCTCGGACGAGGGACTACTTTTCTCAGACAAATGATGGAGCGGATGACACTGAAAGAGATGAATCACCTCCAGAAGCAAAACAGGGAGCTCAAGAAGAAACCCCGGAGGAACAGCACTCCGACGTGCGATCATTTCCTGAGGGGAGCTGTAAATCAGAAGGTTCTCACTTTGTTTCTGAATCTCTGGAAACATGCAGCAAACCTCACCTTGATGTTCAACAGGATACATCACCAGCACACTACTGCACGTCTAAAAACGAGACAGAAGAATCTGAGAGGATCAATGTAGTTGACTCAGCCACATTAACAGGAGGTGAGAGTGTCACAGATATTCTAGACAACCCATCAAATGATGGGCTGGCTCCCGCAGAATGCCAAAATATCAACAAGTCCATCTCAAACGCTGAGGAATGTGACATTGCAGCTGGACCAGCTGACAGAGTTATTTCAGCAGTGATCAGTGAAAGCCTTGTTAGCCAGACAAACAGCTTCACATTTGGAACCGTGGTGGCTCCGCTGTATCATCAGGTGTTTGGCAGGTTGGAAAGGGAAAGGTTTCAGGCAAATCCAGTACGAGCTGCACTCAGTGCTGGAATGTTAACTCAAAGGTACACTCACAATGAAAACGCAGTCACCAGCAGCACTGTTCACGCAGACGCTAATGACGGCGACGTTCAGGGAAACGGTACCGAGACCCAGGAACCAAACAAAGAATGCTTAGATGCCGCCACAAATAGCACTGCCATTGAAGAAGAAGAAACCAATTTGAGTGTGACAGCAGCAAACAACATCACGCACTATGCAGAAACACTGCAGGATCCAGATGTTATACATTCAGACCAGAGACGCACTAACACACCGGAGGTTCCAAAAGCTATTTCAGGAGAAAGAGTCATACATGTACGTGCTGTAAACATTTTAAACACACATTTGTTGAATCCACATATACCCTCTGAGAATTTACATCTCCAGGGAGAAGCACAGGAAGACAGTCTCACTCATGACCTGCCAGAGCATACATGTACACACACTAAAACTAATCTAGATGTAACCCGTGCACACAGTGAAACACAAGAAGTCAAGATCAGTCAAGAAACCTCATTTATGTCACTTCAACTTTCTCAGAGTGTATCAGAGTGTGTTTGTGATGACGAGATCAACCAACAGACCGAAGCAGCCCACTGTAAGTGTGTACATGAATCAAACAACAATGATCACGTTGGCAAAACAGCAACTATATCATCAACCAATGCCATTACAGAGGAGGATAAAGCTTTCCGTGGTGTCAATCCTGACCACGTCATTTATTCAGCTACAAAAGAATCCGACAATACTAGCGACACTTCTAGTTTTGAGAATGTGGAGGAAAAGAACATCACAACAACTCAGAC
This sequence comes from Etheostoma cragini, assembly GCF_013103735.1. NCBI lineage: Eukaryota > Metazoa > Chordata > Actinopteri > Perciformes > Percidae > Etheostoma > Etheostoma cragini. The sequence continues at coordinate 16,871,640 of NC_048414.1, forward strand.
ATCTTTTGAAACTAATAATGTGAAAGAAGGATATAAACTGGTGAACAGCTTGCATAAAGATGAAACAAAACACTCTGTTGAAACGAACGTCATCGGTGAGGTAGCAGAGGCAACGACAAAAGCAACGATGAGTAATCACATACACGGTGACACGTTCTTGGAGCCCAAAGATGAAGACACACAAAAAATAGAGCATCTTGAAATGGAAGCCACTGTCGCAAAACAGGAGAATTTGTGTTTTGCAGACACTACTAAAATAAACTATGAAATGATGGTTGAAGGAGAGGGGAAAAACGTATTGACAGAAGAAGAGGAAAGTGAGGCACTAAGTTTAAAAACAGAGAACAAGGCGGAGGATGAAGATGTTTTAGAAGGAGAGCACAACATTGTAGAGGAGGACATTGGGGAAATTGTGGCTGGAAAAAATTGGGAAGTAGTTGTGAAAGATTTAGACTATGTTCAAGACACAAAGACAGCTAAAGAGGAAGAAGTAGCTGAGGAGATTCAAGTAGAGAAAAGAGAGGAACAAAAGGAGACAGAGTTAGAGAAAGAAAAACACTTTGGAGAGATGCAAAAGGTCAATGTTGAAAAGACAAACGTCCGAGATGAAGAGGAGATGGAGGAGGAGGAAGAAATGGAAATAGACTTGACCAATGAAGATGACGCAAGTGTGGAGGGAGAGGATAAGGGAAAACCAAGAAAGCAAAATGTAGAAGAAGAGAATCCAGATTACAAGGAGGAAATTCTAGTTGCTGAAACAGGAGAGTCCGAGATTGTAGATGCAGAGTCAGAGACCATGATAATCGACAGGGGAAATGAAGTGGGGTGTTTTGAAGAGAGGTTAGACAATACACAAAACAAGGTGGATGATGGTTTATCTGCTCCGGTGAACAATGTGCAGGGCAAGAGAGTAATAGACAAAGAACGTGACGGACACATCCCAACTGAAATGCATCTTTACAAGGAGGAAGACTTCCAAAGCAACAAGAATGTAACACATGACCTATCAAAAGATGCCATAGAGGAAAGCGAATGTGTCGCTGCAGCGGCCGGCTCGTGCGATTTTACAGATGAACCTAAAAGCGACCCAACGAGCCATGACAGCGCTTCAGCAGAGTCCGACTCAGACGATGAGGTGGAGTTGTACATGCGTTGTCTGAGGGCCGTTCACACCGGGGCACCGGCCCAGAAAGACACGAACAAAGATACAGGTTTTAGTGCGGGCAAAAGGCCCTCTATAAGCAGAAGCAAACTGTTGTCCACACCCATGCCGTCCATCAGTGAATCTCTGGATGAAGAACAGCACCTGAGCCATCTGACGGAGAACAACGAGGACACCCAACACACAACTGCAGCTCTGCCAGCGTCAAGTGGACAGGAAAGCATCAACAGAAATGTTTCATGGTGGAAAGAAACTTTGTCCTGCAGCAATATTTCAAGAACATTGTTATACGCCACCTTGTTAGTGGTATTTTTAGTTGTGGCCTACCGTTATGATTTTTTGGCCTGTTTTGGGCTCTACTTGATATCAGTGGTTTGGCTCTACTATCAAAGAGAAAGGCAGCCAGAACAACAAACATCAACAACAAAATAGGTTGAATTAAACTGTAAAAATCTGTTTTAGTTGTGGTATTGTTTACCATGGACTTCAGAGGTTCATGGGTGTACAAGGGGCTGACATGACACCCACAAAATAATAACTCTCCCTTTTTGCTACCTCATACCACAATTTGATTATTCCCATGATACAATATTTGGGCAAGACCTACAAAATACTATTGGTTTAAATAGAAGAAGTAGAAATAGAAAATACATGCAACATTGAATGATCAACAGGCATTACAAGTATGTATGACACATATCTGAATAAATGCTGTGCATTCCCTATGGGAGGACGTTAACTCTCTGTTGTGAGAGTATAAACCCAATTTCTTTTTGCATTACTGTTCATAAAACTAGTGTTGACAACAGTCTGCGAACCATTGCTCACACGGATCAGTTCTGCACAGCGGTAATGCATTTTTGAGCTGTAAATGAAACCTATCAGTCTTCTGTGTGTATTTACTTTACATAAGTCTGGAATGAATAAATTGTAGGCCTACTAAAGACAAATAATATAATGTGTTCAATGGCTTTTATTACTGGTAGTGGTCAAATAACTAATAGTTGACTAACAATAGTAGCTGAGTGAATAACAGTAGGAATAGATTTAATTGTTTTAATTTCTGCAATTTCGTGTCCACCGTGTACATTGAAACCAAGACTATAGTCCACAGCCATGCTAGCAGCTTTGAAGCGGCTTTGAGCTAAATGCTAAGCTAACATGGTCATAGTGACAAGGCTTTTTTTTTTTTTTTGAAGGTACAATGCTTACCATGTTCACCATGTTTAACATGTTCTAACACATTCTTACAAGCACTAAACACAAAATGCACCTAAGGCAGATCGAAATGTTATAAGTTTTGCAGATATTGGGTCACAAACTAATAAATTGTACAAATGAAAATGTTTACCAGATGGTGTTACTAGCTGAAAAGTTATTATAATATATATCTTGAAAGGAGGACAGTTTTTTGTTTCAAATTTCATTGTTCCAACCACAATAGAACAAACCATTTCATTAAAACTTGGGTTGTGACCAATAGACATTCCCCTCATGACCACTAAAGTGCACCTCATGGTGGAGCTAGTAAAAAAGTCATTAGGAGTCATCTTCAAGGGACCTTGAATGTCTGCACATAATGTCATGGCAATCAAAAGATGCTGAGATATTTTAGCCTGTTCTCTGAGTTAATGCATCACGGAAAAACAGATCATAGACTGACATAGTCTTCAAATACGCATAACATTTCCCTTTAATGAGTTGGACTGCACTTTACTCACTTACAAATGAACAGAATAGGTTTTGTTTCCTCTAAAAATGTGCAGGTTAGTAACAGATTATCTTAATCTGTAATAAGGGCTTTTCTAAAGAAAATATGAATGCCATCAGTGTTATGTTATGTCATAGATCTGTGGTCTGAAACTCTACAAGAACACAGAAACCAAATTCTTACCTGGATTCTTATTTGTGTTTTTGGTGTGTTGAAATGTTTTTGTTTTTTATCTGGGGCTGCATTCCGATCAAATAAGGTCTCTTGTTATCACCACTTATCAGTATTAAAACATGTTTAGTATCAAGCTGACTCTCTGGGAACGAGGCACACTCCTTCATTAAGTTGTTCCAAATAGAGGGTAAACCTTGAGCCAAATCCATGCGCATTTTTGACATGCCCTCTTTAGTGTGAGTCCACAACAACAGTAATGATAAAACAGATACTAATAAAATATTTATAAAACAGAAGTACTCTTCTGACTGTGTTCCATGCCTGTGTGATTTTGAAGGAACACAATGTCAAATCAAGTCACTTGTAGAGATCCCTGCTCCCTATTTGAACTTTGGCTTTTAGCTGTGTTTTTAGTTGAACACAGCTGCAGTAATACACTCGCCAAGGGAATTCAGTGACGTTCACAGGGACGATTCCCACTCTCTTTTGCCAAGTGTACAGAAACATTTTTAGCCAAAAGAAACACAATACAACATGTTGTGAGACATACAGAAGCGTATCTGTGCAAAGAAATGACTGACTATGCATTCCTTAGAGATCAAATTCCAGTTACTGCCTTCAGGGACAGGGGTTTACTGCAAGTATCTTCTTTTTAATAAACTCGTAATGTGCTAGTTTTGTAATTCCCCCCAGCCGGCCTCTGTCTTTTAAAGGTTCTAAATAAGACCATGAGGTTTAAAAGATGAGTATCAGATCACACAGGAACACACTTCTTCTGTCAGTGTATTTGTATAATATACTTTTTAAACATGATACCACAAAGGTGTTGCCCACAAAGCAAAACCCATGAGAGCAATTACAATTAATTTGTATTAGCTGTGCAGATGGAGCTTATGTTAGCCATAGATTACCAGAGCATGTTGGCTGACCCTACACCTGTTGGACTGCATATTCTGATAACACAACTGAGTTGAGTAGCTCCTGCAGTCTGCACCAGCCAACTGTCTTCATTTCCACACCAACACATGCACGTCTGACCTCTTTCTGCTTTTACTTGCATTACTCAAGTGCAGTGATGAATCAAATGTACCCCAATGCAGATCACATTTAAAGAAGACCTGGGCATTTTTTTTAATCATTTAGTGCTGTTTTTATACATTTAGATTATAAGAGATATTTTCATGTTCATTTAAAGAAATGTTGATATACAAATTAAATTATTGATGATCTTTTGCACATGATTACTTTAAAAGTATATAATAGGCAACATGAACACACCTACACCAAATAGTAGAAAGGATGAATTTTATATGAAAACAATTACCACGGTATAGGCTTTGTAATTTCTTTGTTAAAAACAGATTTTCCCCGTTCACTCCTGGACTCTTTTTGGAAGACCTCACGGTATGGTGTAATTTTATCCTCCACGTGACAGCATTAGGCTACAGTGTGATATGTTAAGAGAGGAATAGTTGTGTTCTGTAATAATGTATAAAGACTGTCGAATGACAAAAGTTAAGCTACAAGAAGATTGTCTTTACTTCGCAATAAATCCAAAATTAAACCATTACACAATCAATGCATCAAATGTACAATAGTAATCTTTGAAATCATTTTATTTTCAATTGCAACAACCGAACTCCTTAAAAAGGAATCCTGCTAATTGTAGATTTTTTGACACGTGTAGAGTTAAATGCACAGTCATATTAACAGTGCCAGCTGACTAAAAAAAATGAAAAGAAAAACTGTTTTCGGAGATCTATTTTCGGAAATGTGGCGTCCATACATAGACGGCGTTAAATGGCATACATCCTGGACCCACATAACACTGGAACCATTGGGTGGCACTATACTACAAGTCAAATTGGTTACACAAGAATGAAACACAAAATGTAACCGTTTTCCTATATGAAATCCTTTTAATCCTTTATGGGTTTTATGCGCTTTATTTTTTTATTTTGACATCACGTGCATACACTCTGGATGCTGAATTATATCACAGAAAGTGTACAGTGGAGGAGCACTTGAACAACATTTAGCTGAACCTACATGCATATTTATTTCCATTCACCTTCCATCCCTGATTCCTCTGATCGTCTGTGGAATATTCGTCTAAGGTAGGAAATGTGTCTTTTTCTCACATATAAAAATAATAAACACATCACAACACACCGCAAATCCTGAGTCTACAACATGAAATTGTTGCATTCACGGTAGAAGTTGGGACAACTTCAGGAGTATTGAGATTTACAAGGTGCATGTAAACGCTGCATGGCACGCACGCACATGCCTATGCGCACGCAGGCTTAAGTACTCTCCCAGGCCTGTGATTGGACGACGGACTGTCAGTTCTAAAGCATGTCTGTCAAAGTGAGCCAATCAGCTTGCGTTTTGTTGGCCGGTGGAGCGGTTCGCCGGTCCGTTTGCTTCTGGGAAAAGGGGAACCAACTGGCTAGGGCAGCATCGGCGGTGCGGTGCTATGGACCTCAGGGACAATGTCGAGACTGGGGAGACGGAAAACCACACAGAGATGTTCTACGTGCCGATTCCAGACGAAGCACCGTGCAAGAGGGAGCAGGAGAAGCTGTCAGGGGTCGTCAAAAACGTTCACAGAAAACTGCGGAGGAAATACAGAGAGGGTAAGCAGCCTTAGTGGGCCCCTCTGTCTCCCTGTGGCCCTGCAGCCGAATGGCTAACACTTTTAACACGTTAGCTCTCAAATACAACATTAACTCCTTTCCGTTAGCAGTAATCCCTAGTAAAGACAATTTATTCTGCTTGGTAACGTTACGCCTTCTAGCTAACGGTGTTGTGTGGCTGGTTAGCTGTCGAGGCAGACTGCAGTGAGTGTTGCATTCAGCAAACAAGGCCTTTCAAGCTACTTAACAAAAGCAATAAACACTGCAAATGTCGTTGCCGTTTATTATCTTAAGTACTAGTGTGAACATGAATCTCCTCTTTTCTCAAACCAGTGTACATTAGTGCAATAGGTTTCTTATGAAACACAAACAGAGTCAAGCTCAAGAGTCAAGAACTATTGACAGTAAATTACCTTCTATTGCCTCTGTATTGCCAAAAAATGATAACTCTGTGGACTGCACAAACATTTGGTGAAACTTTAACAATGTAATCTAATTAAAAATTTGCTTTATTTCTGTTTTTCTGAACTGGACGACATAGAAAAAATAATTTCTTATAACAGATATTGTAAGGAAAAAAAAAAGAGATCCAAAATAACACTTCGGATAACACTTTACTGTAGATTTTCTTCTGCTTTTGCAATTTGAGGAAGTATAAAAAGGCAAAATGTAACACTTAGTGGGAGCAGATGATTCTGTACCTCTGAATCTGTGAATTCTTAGACAAAATGTTCACCTGGGATGTTGCTCTCTTGAGCACCTCATCTGTCTTAACTCAGAACAAGCCCACAACTATTTGCAAGACTATAATCGACCCTATCAGATGCAAGAATGAAAATTAAATGCAGCTTTATTTTCTAATGTGCTTGTGTTCCAGTGACTAAATTAAAACGAGTCAATGGATCTTTTTAAAGCTGTAAAGAGAGCCTGTATCAGGATTCAAATTCCACCATAGTCAGTATGTGTTTTTGTCACCAGCTGTCTGTCTTGTGAACAAACACATCAGTCTTATTTCCTGTGATGAATCAATCTGGATAACGTCATGATGCAAAATGGGAAGTTTGGAAAAACCCCAACCCGACGTATGAAATCTGAGTGTCAGAGGGCTCAACATCTTCATTGCTCAGAGACGAAACTGACATTTTACTTTGCGGCAGTGATATAGGGGTTTATTCTAATTAGGAGCTTGAAGCGTAAGACCGCCAATGCTGAAAACTTGCTACAATGCCTAACCACACTGAGGCTTTGTGCTGTTGATGCTTATTCTCTTTTTGTGAGGAAATGCGCAGTCCTACTGAAGAGTGTGTGGGAGGTGAACAGAAAAAGGCAAATTCAAAACAATAGGTGCAAAATCTTTATCTTGAGCCAACTAGGCTATTGGATTTATCTGACTTTTCAAGTATAAAAACTACAAATATCATGCTTTAGGTTGTCTCCTGCTCTAATGCCAGGCTGGTCTGTGACAAAAATATGCATTTCACCATGTCACTGCTCACTAACCTTAACACAAAAAGCAAAAAGAGAAGAGGCACATCAAGACAACTTTTACTAGTTTAAAGGTGCTCTAAGCAATGTCCTGCGAGTTTTAGGCTAGAATACCCCAGAACACACTGTAAAAAAAACTCTGTAGACAGCACAGGGTCTAAATACTTTGAACGTCAACAAGAAGTAACGTCACCCAAGATCGCTTAGAACACCTTTTAAAAGTGTTAAAGTAATATTTGTGGCGTCAGTCTTGTGCTGGTGCAACATTGTCTACTATCAGTTATGTAGCAAGCAATGCATGAAGGTCATGTTTCACTGTTATTTGTAGGGGTGGGGGAAATAATATATTCTTAGATGCATCGCGATTCTCTCTAGAGCAAATTGATGCTCAATTCTGATAAGTTAATAATCAGATTTAATGTGTTGATTTTTATTCAAGGTTACTGTCTCCTGACGGGCAAATCAGAATACAGAGAGACTGAAAGCGGGATAATGGACAACAACTTAGAGTTTAGGCAAGAGTGCAGAAAAAAACACTAAAAGGTTCAAAAGGAAAAAAATACATTTTGTACATACACATGATCTAATAAGACATACATAAAATAATTAGGCAAAACACATATAGGCAGTTCATCTCCTTTTATCCCACTACATCTGAGCACCTCATGTTTCATGTTCTAAGAAGCCATTTCTCCACATGAGCCTCTGACATGGATGATTACTGTGATAGAAGGTGACTTTAACAAGCGTGTTTATGGCTTAAGCATGGAATGATTACAAAAAAAAACTCAGCACACAAAACATTTTATTAAAACTTGTGTGTGTCAAAATCTAAGCTTGGTCTAGCTGCTTTGTCTAGGAAGGGATTAGTAAACTCTGAGTAACAAACTCAGATTTCTATGTATATTTTTTAAATCATGCATGGAAATGTGCAAAGAAATGGATGCATTGATAATCGGTTTAGAATCGAATCATGAGGTGCCCAGAGATCCCCACCCCTAGTAATTTGTGTGGGTGCTGTCCAACTTTTCCACCTTCAAATCCCAACATAACTACAATGTTATGTTTAAATAAATCTAATTCCCAAAATATTTGGAGTAAGAGAGACTAGTGGGTTGTTTTGGAGACTAGAACTGCACAGAGCAGAGAACAGAACAGAACAGGGTTCCTGCTAGCGGACCTCATGAGTGCTTAATAAGTAAAGCATGATCGCTAGGCTTGGCATTGAATCACCATGGTCATGCTCCTAGAGCGCTGCTGTTTACCACCACTCCTCTTGTTGTCCTTTCATTTCTGCAAATCTGAATCAGAGTTTTTCCTTGTGGTCATGGGATTCCTCCTTTATCAACTTGTTTGCCTTTGCTCCAGGCTGTAAACTGTGAAGATGCCCTGGAGGGAATTGTTGTGGACTTTATTATAACTTTGAAATGGCTATTTGAGGATGATTTCTAGAGGAACAGTTCCACTGCTGTGCTGGCAGAGACAAGTAAACATGTAGGCTACGGAGCAGTAAATGTGGCCTGAGCTTTTTTAGTAGGTTTTTCCAAAAGAAGTTCCGGCATGGTTTGGTGTTAAAGGGGATTACCAAAGTTGGCAAGTAGGTTGAATTTTTGCTACTAGTTGTGGATGGATGTGTCAGACTAAAACAAAACAAAAAAGGACTTTTGCATGATCATACCAGTAGTTTAAGCTGACTTTGAAGTTGTGAGGTGTGTAGTTGACGTTTTGTGTTGATTTTTTTATTTGTCAGCTCTGTCCTGATTTAAGATCTTTTTCTTTAGTGGGAGACTTTGACAAGATCTGGCGTGAGCACTGTGAAGATGAGCAGACGCTGAGTGAGTACGCCCTCGCCATGAAAAATCTTGCCGACAACCACTGGACCAAAAACTGCGAAGGAGAGGGACGCATTGAATGGTGTCGCAGGTACAGCTGACTTCAAATGTCTTTCATCTGTAGGTTTAGACCTCATGAACGTGCAGTCTTAGTCTTCTAAACCTGAAGGTTTGGCCTTTATGGCATTTTGTTGTCACTTGCACAGTCAAATTTGAGTAGTGTCTCGCTTTTACTTTCACAGTGTTTGTCAAGAATATTTTTTGGATGGCGGGATAAAAAGAATGTTAGAAAAGGATGAGAAAAGTGCGATGCTTGCCATGGGTCTGGCTGCAGCGTCTGGAAGTGCCCAACCATACAGCACCATCCCCAGGTAAGAACACTCTCAGCCATTACCTCGGAAAATACTTACAGTAACCTAAAGATGAATAAATAAGGTTTAGTTAGGTTTGTTTTTCTCTTGTTTCTTATAGAAAGCATCTTTACTCATATTTGTAAGTTGTGTGTGGACCTTACTCCTCATCAAAAGCATCTATCATTTATTTTGTTAACACACTGTGCTTACATAACTATATTTAATAATATATTTCTGTAACAGTCGGAAAGCTCAATCGGAAAGATGTAATGGGCATGTGACGTGTGGGATCATCTGTTGATTTAAATTTAATGATACGGTTTTTACAAAACAAAGAGGCACTGTTGGATGCACATGTTGGTTTTGACATTGACGATCGTCATTAACGATCGTTCCACTCTGTATTGTAGTTCTATCTCTCAGCTGGGGAAAATGCGCCTTCTTGACGTGGGAAGCTGCTTCAACCCTTTCTTGAAGTTTGATGAATTCCTGACAGTTGGTATTGACATAGTGCCTGCAGTTGAGGTATGCATGCTTATTAATTTTTTTAAATTATGTTTTAAATCCTTGTTGACATGACATTTTCGGATGTCTGATGATTCAGTGCTGGCATTAGCAAAAGCATCACCAGCCATTACTCATGCAGGGGTATTGCAGTGTTGTGGTTAGACAGTATGTGGGAACAAAGTCTGCAGAAAGCAGAACCAAAAGCGGCTTGCTTTCTGCAGTTGCTAGTAGAGTACAACATAAGTGAAATGACGATGACAAGTTTATATAGAAATAGCAAAAGATCGCATTAGAATCATGTGAAAGTGCTGAATTTCTGCCTGTTTCCTCACCACCAGAGCGTCTACAAGTGTGACTTCCTCAACCTTCAGCTCCAGCAGCCTCTTCAGCTGGCCAGTGACGCTGTAGAGGCCTTTCTCCGCCAGCTCCACAACCCCATCGACACACTGCCTGCCCAGCTTTTCCACGTGGTGGTCTTCTCACTGCTCTTGTCCTACTTCCCCTCACCTTACCAGCGCTGGATCTGCTGTAAGAAGGCCCATGAGCTGCTGGAGCTGCACGGCTTGCTGCTCATCATCACGCCCGACTCCTCCCACCAAAACCGCCATGCCCTGATGATGCGCAGCTGGCGCGTCGCGGTGGAGTCCCTGGGTTTCAAGCGCTACAAATACATCAAGTATTCCCACATGCATCTCATCGCCTTCCGCAAGGTGTGTCTGGCCACCACCAGCGACCTGGTGTCACGCAACTACCCAGAGATGCTCTACATCCCTCAGGACTTTCACTCCAACGAGGAGGAGGAGTGTGCCGACGTGCCCGTGCAGGTGCGCTCCGACTTTGAGGATGACCAGATGGCTTGGGGCTTCACCGAGCTACCTGACACGCCATATGATTCAGATTCTGAGGAGAGCCAGAGCAGCTCGGTCCCTGGCTTCCAGGAGCTAGAAGACCCCATCCTTCTTCAGAGCTAGGCTAAACTAGCTAAGCTACCCCCCCCCCCCCACCCACCCTTTTTCAATACTGTCACCACCCCTTCAACTGCTGCGCTGACTAATTTAACCTGATGCATTCTTCTCCCACATCTCTTCCCTCTCCTCAAAACAATGCAGTTTGCACAGTGTGAAAGAGAGAAGTTTACAGATTATATTCTTGTAGCCAAACTCCTCTGAGAGTACACACACACACACACACACACACACACACACACATACACGTATATATATAAACACATACAAACACACACTAAGATGGGATATATTTTGATAAATATCTAGATTTTTTTAGGAGTTGGCAAGTGAATGCCCTTAAGATGTCTAAACTCCCTGCTCCTTGATTGCCACACCACCTTCCAATCAGCTTTCAATAACAAAAGTCAGCTTGTTTATATTCTGAACTCAGTCTCTATTTGAATAAGCTAGTGTGGCAGGCTGCTTAGTACAAAAGACAAATACAGCAGTCTGACAAGAGTTTGATTGCACTGGAGGGACTGAGAGTGAACAACTGGACTGGTACGCTTGCTTCTGTCAGTCATCCAGCTAGACTTTCTGAAAATTCTTGATGTGCATTTAGTTTTCCAAGACAAAAAAAAATATATATATATATTCTCAGCATTCAAAACATTGGTGTTGTCCAGTGTAAAGTGTGGCAGTGCCATTTTAACTTGGCATCCTTTGAATGATTTCTGTATCTTTTACAAGAAAGTGGTATTTGTAGCATTTTAAACATTTTCAGAACCATACAGTAGGAGTATTATTAGGTTTACTAATGTGAAACTGTAAATGTGTTTACTCATTGTGTAACAAGGTACGAGTGTTTCAAAGTAGGTGTTAGACTTCGTTCGCTCTTCTCGTCCTCACAAATATTCAGACTGAATTTTCTCCTGTTAGATTTCCAGTACATGTACTGTATGTTCTCCTGCAGAGAAATGGTACAACACTGCAAATTGGTGACCCATATCAAATGGACTTTAAAGCACCAGTATCCTTCGACACAATTTTGTAACTTTGATGTGAAACTACAATAAGTACTCTGTCTCCCAAAAAATCCAAATCTGAGCTTCTCCCAGAAAATGCACCTTGACAGAACAGATTTGCACTAATTTTCTGTTTTGTCACACAAAACCTCTGAAACAGGTGAGAAACTATAGATTTTAGCAATAGCAAGCGAGACCAGATCTGAAGATACAGTATGCCGGGCGGTTTCAGCTAAAGACACTACCAGTTGAATTGTTAGTTAATGATGACACACATAACTGTGTGTGTCCTGCCTGTCCCTGAATGGGCTAAATGTGTGTTTGGGTTTGTCAGTGTGAATGAAGGAATGAATTGACGTTAATGTGTTAGTCAGTGGCGTCTATCATTGATCCCAAAGAGTGTCACAGAATGTAATTATTTTCCTATGATGACAGTTGTACAACCAATATGATGGGCCCGTGTGATGATGCCAGTATGTCTAAGGTGCCTTCTTTGTGCACATTTACTGTATGTTGCAAGCAGACGTTCATGCCCCTGGAGAAAATGAAACTCCTTTGTCATAGTAATGGATAACGAGAAGCATTTCTAGTGTTGGTGTAATGCAGTTGTTGCCATTCTCATATCATATTCCAGTTAATGCACATCTCTCTACTGATACCTTTCCTTTTTTTTTTAACAGAAAAAATATATATTTCACAGTACCACACATCTTTAGACTTTAAGGTTTTGTGATTTGATTGGTGCATTTGTCTTCCAGTGTGTCTTTGGTCCATTTGCATGAGTTGTTTCATCTTCATTATCAATATTTTCTTCAATGCAGAACAATGTGTGCTTACAGTATGGTTGTAATTTTTTTCTTCTTTTATAAATGAATGTAAATGTAAGGTGTCTGTGTTTTTTCCATGTGTATTTTGCACCTTTTTATTTTTTAACATAAAAATGCTGTACTGCTTATGAAGAGATGCCTCTAACTCAGGAGATATAATGGGTCATTTATTGACGTTTGCTACACAACAATATTTATCAGATGCTGTTGAACACATGCAGGTATCTAGACGTTGAGGCCACACTATGATCATGTCCTCTATTTCTTTCAGGGGGTAAAGGTTTACATTATATTTTCCTCTATAATACTTCAAAAAAGTAATAACTATTAATACAATGTAAAATACCGATATTTAAAATCAATTTAACAGACCTTTTTCAGATAGGTGGGATTGCATTTAGGAGACAAGAACTTTAAAATCTTGGCTGCAACCCTTTACTTAAATTTTGAACACAGACTTGTCATTTTACAGGATTACTTAATTGTTTTGTTGACCAAAGTGCTACAGCAGTAGGCAGAAATATTCGTGATGTTAAAGCATTTACATTAATAAAGTAAGCTCAATATTTTTCCAGTTTTGTTCAGTTGAAATGCAAACCTTTTTAAGTTTAAAAATTAATTATTGACCCTTAAAAAACAATCTTAAAGGTTCAATATATAATACTGACAGCTAGCGTAAAATAGTTACTGTAGTACAAATTAAAAATAATAAAGTTACAGCAGTGTGTCGCGCTTTGTTTACGTTAGTACAGACAAATATGGCGGTCAAACAACAAACATTCCGTCACGGAATGGAAATTTCTAAAGAAGAAAATATATTTTTGGATTCATTACAGTAAATATATTACATATTGGACCTTTAACTCAAGGTCCATGTGAGATGCGATCAAGGACTAGGAAGTAATCTTATAAGTGATATGAACCTTGAACATTTTCCGTCAAGGACATTGTCCATATACATGTAAAATGCGGATTGGTCCTTTAGCCTTTGCTTTAACTTTGGGAAAGCATTTTTGACGCTTAGCACTTGCCGTAGTTGAAGCCAGCGCCATAGCTCCTGTCAACTGACTCAAAACTTTTGACGTTGCAAACTTTTGAACGGATATGTAGCTATCTCTAGTGATAGCTGATTTCGGGCGCTCCTTTGTAGAGCTTTTACAACCATATTGGACATCACATGAAAATAACGCAAACAACGATCTCCAAGATGTAAATGTTTCTACGTGCGAGTGACCGGTGCAAATATGCATCGCTATTAGCTATTAGCTAGCTGACGTTTACGTTAGCTAGTTAACGTAAACTAGCTACTTTCAACAAGTTAGCTAGCCAGTAATACTTAGTTTAACCTAGCTAGTTTCGGCGTCGTCGAATTTAAAATGTCATAACCGACAATAAACCGAGTATAACTAATTAGAGTGCCTGCTTTAACTTTAGATATTTAGCCTTTCGTATAAAAATGTGTCGTTTTCTACGCTACTGTGTCACCCACTGCATTCATGCAGCGATGACCCGGCTGGAGGAAGTCAACGGAGAGGTGAGCATGTGGTCGTCAGTCCGGTGGCTGGGCTACCTGTCCGGTCTCAACCTGCTGGTCGCCTTGTGTTTAGGGGTCTTTGCCCGGTGGGAGAGGACTGAGGAGCCCACTCTTCTTGTCATTTTTGTTCTGGCTCTGATTGTCCTCGGAATAGCAAGTGTAGTGTACTACTACTTCAGCATGGAGAGGGTCAGCCTCAGTCTCCTCCACCTGTGGTTCGGTTTTTTGCTGGGACTGCAGTGTTTCCTCAACACTCCCGCCCTGGAGAGCGACGTGAAGGAGCAGGTGGCCAACTACCTTCTGCTAGCCAGTGTGTCTCTGAGGACGCTGTGGGCGCTTCTGGAGAGACTGTTCGGTGCTACTAGGTACCGTCCTGCCTTCCTCACCTCGGCAGAGCGGCTGGAGCTAGTGGGCTTTGCCTCCGCCAGCACGGCACTGCTCGTCCACAAGTCTTTGAGCGTGATGGTGCTGGTGGTGGCGCTGGCCACGGTCATGGTTGCCCTCCGGATGAAGGCTCTCTTGGCTATTCCCAACTTGGCCTGCTTCGCTGTCATCACCGCCCTGCTGTTCTTCAAGTCTCTGAGCATCACCATCAACCCTTTCGCTCTCGCGTGCTTCTTCAGCCAGCTCATCTGTGACCCGCTGCTGGATGTCTACTTCAGTGGTCTCTCTGTTACCGAGCGCTGGCAGCCTTTCCTGGTGTGGCGGGGCCTGTGGCGTCGGCTGTCCCTCCTGCCTCTGCTGCTGGTGGAGGTGGCCTTCATCGCTCTGGCCGCTCGGAAGCTGAATGATCTGGACCAGTGGTACCTGGTGATCCCAGGCTTTGTTGTCTGTGGGCTCTTCTGGGCCATCTGCCACGTGGTGTTGGTCGTCACAGTGTGGGGCTTTCACAGCAAGCTCAGTGAATGCCAGAGGCTGTGGCTGTCCCAGGGGCCAGGGGTCAGTGGCCTGGACAAGGTTATGGCCTCAAAGGGCATGAGACATTTCTGTCTCATCTCTGAACGTCTGGTGCTCTTCTCGCTGATGTCAACTGTTGCTGTTGCTGCTCTTTGTTGGCAGGTAGGGGCGGGCAGCCAGACAACACACACACACACACACACACACACACACACACACACACACACTCACTAAGATTGCTTTCAAAAATACAAATACTGATTTTATCAATTTACAAAAAGCAAATTAAGCGATCAAAAGAAAAAAAATAATCACAATCAGTTGCAAGTGAACCTAAAGGAGTCGATGGTGGTTTGAAGGCAAAGGGAAGTACCACCAGCTATTGATGTGATTTTTTTTTTTCTGTTTGCTCACTTTTCATTTTGTAAATTGATAAAAAATAAACAATCAGTATTTATATTTTTGAAAGTTTACAGCATTTTTTCACACCTACCTAAGACTTTTACACAGTAATGTGTGTGTGTGTGTGTATATGTGTGTGTATATATATATATATATATATATATATATATATATATATATATGACAGGTAACACACAAGATCAGCTGAATATCACTAGGATTTGTTAAAACAATTTGTGCTAATTTGTATAGCAGAATGTGGGTATTTCTTTTTCACCAGAAGTTTTCCTTTTTTTAATCTTGTGACCCACTGGTTTGGACTTTTTTGGTCGTGTAAACCAATATTTAATTGACTTCTGACTGCTCCACAGGCCTCCAGCAGTATCTTTGTGAGCATGTTCCTTCTTGTCCTGCCTCTGGAGTCTCTGTTCCACGGGCTTTTCCACGAGCTGGGGATCAGCCTGGGAGGAACCTGTGTGGGCTACGCAGTGGTCATCCCCACCAACTACTGCAGGTAGGGTGCAATGCATACCAGCTGGGGAGTAGAAACAAATCCCATAACATGATGACTGTTTTAAGAGAAAAGTAAAAAACAAAAAAAAATCTCCAGCCTTTAAAATCAATATTTTGTGTATTATTGTGGATTTTTTGAAGTGTCAAGTGCATCTTGCCACAAAACAGTGAGACATAGATGCTCTGTGCTATTTTCAGCCCAGAGTGTGATTAAAGTTTAAACACGGCCATATCCATAATTGAAATTGTGTTTGCAGGCAAATACTACATTCCTACAATATGTGTGTGCTGAATATTTAAAGTCGAAGAGCTGCAAGTCATAAAGTTGTCTTTTGATTTGACGCTTCTTAGTCCATAGCCTTGATCTTCCACTTCCAGAATTGCTCTTGCTTTTCCTGAAATTCCACTTTTGTGATGACTACGGTTAACTGCTCCTCAGATCTCTGCAGGGTACACCGAGACAGCTAGCGAGACTATCTGTTCAATCTGAGTGTTCTGTTGCACAACTAAAACAACCTTTGAGTGTACACATGTTCCACCAAAACAAGTTCCTTCCTGAAGCTGGTTTGCAGCGGCACCGTGGCGCCGCTCGGCGCTTAGCACCGTTGAAGACCATTGTGGTCGGTTTAAAGTAGTGCTGTCAGTTAAACGCGGTATTACAGGTGTTAACGCATACCCATTTTAATGGCTTCAATTTTTTTATTGCTAGATTAACGTTCTTTTTGGCCTAGCAAGCTTTGTAGTTTTTTACACATGCTATTGCAACAACTAATAACATTAGAAAAACTACAACACCACACCGGATCTAGCTAGACCGGAAACAAAACAACAGGCACGCCGCACGTTTGTTTGGGCTCCAAGCCGGCCAGAGAAGTAACGTTACGCTTTGAGTGGATGGCGAGCGTGAGACGCCGAAATGGATGCCGATATGGAAAGTTTAGTTTTAAAAAGTTGCTAAATCCCCCCCCCATCCCTTTTACCCTTCTATTGATGGACAGTGTCACTCTTTCCTCCTCTGTTGTCTTGTGGTCTGCCTTGCAGTCCAGACGGCCAGCCCATGCTGCTGCCTCCAGGCCAGGTGCTGGAGCTGAACAGGCGTTCCACAGGCATGTTGAACAGTGTGCAGCACTTCTTCGCCCACCACTTGATTGAGCCTTTTGGCTGCGACTATTCCACCAGCGGGGTGACCCAAGAGGCTCTGCAGGCCAAGATCAAATCCTTCTTGGAGCTTCGCACGGCGGACGGGACTCGCCACGACACCTACGTGATCTTCTACAGCGGTCACAGTCACCGCTCTGGGGAGTGGGCGCTGGCAGGTGAGACGGGCAGCAATGTTAAGTAAGGGTTGAATAATAGACTGTTTTAATAGTGATATAACCGTTAGTTAGGCTGACAAGAGTAGAGCTCTGCTAAATTCTCTTGGGGGGGGGAGAAATAGCTCCTTTTAACTAAAGCAGTTTTATAAAACCTCTACAGAACCAACACTACTAACTTTGCAACAGACGCTGGAGAAGCGAGAGACAGCACTAACATATGAGAACATATTTCAATTTTCCTGCTGCAGTTCTACTTTATGGCTCTGAAATCCACTGAATGTGTTACAGGTTACACAACGTCGAATGGTAAAATTTCGGCAACAGCACTTTGTTGTATATTTAATTCAGTACAGTTAGAAATTGAGGAACATCTCATGAAAATAAAACAGGTTTGCAAAGTCATCACTAGAACTGTAATGGTATTAAGTAATCATATTTGTACTCTGCAACAGCAAGTACCAAAATGTAAGTACTTTTATTTGGTCTGAAAAGAAAGTGGTATAGTATGCTCTATTGGTATTTTTTTGTAATCTAAAAATCAAATAGTATTGTCCTCATGTGTAGTTTGTTCTGTGAGATCTGTAATCCGCTGGTTTCTGTGTTGATCACCAGGAGGAGACACTCTCTGCCTGGATCAGATCTTGGACTGGTGGAGGGAGAAGAACGGCAGCTTCTGCTCGCGCCTCATCTTGGTGCTCGACTGTGACAACTCGTTGCCGTGGGTGAAGAAGGTAAGGAAGGTGGAGGGTCTGTACGTGGCCGTGCAGGGAGCGACACTCGCTCGAGTGACAGACGTCGAGCTGCAGGACCCCCCGCAGCTCGGGGACTTCACCTCTCAGTGGGTGGAGTATAACTGCAACTCAAACAGCAACATCCAGTGGTCTGAGAGAGGCAGGCCGGTGTGTGCCGCCTACGGCATCTCCAAATACTGGAGCGACTACACGCTGCACCTGCCGACAGGGAGTGATGTTACCAACCACTGGAGCCAGAACTTCCCTCGGGTGACGTACCCGGTGGTGCAGCTGGCGCTGTGGTGCGGCGGTCTGAACGTGCTGTGGTTCTGCAGCATCTGCCTGCGATGTCTTAAGAGAATCAAACTTAACTGGTTTCCACCAGCGATACTGGACACTGGCCAAGGCTTCAAACTGGTCAGATCATAGAGAAGTATATTTCCCCCCCAAAAAAATCGGAATATATTTAAAAACGGAGTATTTTCTAGAAGTCAGCGAGTGTCTTTCGGACCCTGAAAATAGGCAGCTACTGGACTGTTACCGCATCGCTAACTAGTGTCCTGTTAGTTACTGCAAAACTAATCGCTTAGTTACTGATTGGTCCGTTTTTTTTTGTTCCAGTTTTTATATCTATATTGTAAATGTTTCTATTAATGTGTGTGTGATAAGCTTTGCTTTCGCGATCTGACCATCCATGTCAAACAGATCAATCAATTTGTGGGAAAAGACTGACCACATTGACTATATTTTGCACATTTTTGCATCATATTTACTGTTCGATCTAAAGTGATTCCACATTGACTTTAAGAACATTTGTGCCTTTTACCGTAAACTCGCCAAAGAACATCCAGCTCGCCAGGCTGATTTAATCACCTTTAACCAAAGTGGCTGTGGTACATTTTCAGAGGAAGATCTCAGCCATAAATCATCTAGGCAGCAGTTAGCCTAGAACTCAAGATGGAATATTGTATTTTGATTGTGAAATGATTCCTTTTACAGCCCTCTGTGCTACACTAGGCATTTCACACTCCAAGCATTGAGTACATCCAATGCCCTGCTTTGTGTCTGTTGTAACAGCATTTTCCAATGCTTTTAGGTGTAATTTTTAATACTCTCTCTTTGAAAGTTTTTTTTATTTTTAACTGTACTGACTAATGCACTACACACAGAGATGTGTGCAAACTACAGTATTTATGTCATAATAAACCCCAGGAATGAAATGCATCACATGTAGAGATCCATTTTCTTCCTGAGTTTTATTGCAGTTTACTGAGCTATGCAACATTATTCAGGTGAAATATGTTTGAAACTATGCAATAAAGGAGAAGTGGGACTCCAGTGCTCAAATCATGAATTTATTGGACTCCTCTGTGGATACATTCTGCCAAAAACTAAATGAAACAAGTTATTTCATGTGTCTGACACTGGGTGAATAACGAATCTATCTAAACTTCTATTCACAAATTACATACAGTGGCTTGAGAAAGTTGATTTAAAAGGAATAAAAAACATCTTTTGGAAATTGAGCTTAATGCCTTAACTAAAAAAAATAACCTCCTTTTAAGGACATCAATTTTCTTTGTGAATCATTGTGAAATGTAAATGTTCGTCCTTAAAATACAGGGTGTAAATATACACACCCCTCTGTTAAATTCCCATAGAGGCAGGCACTTTTTTTATTTTTAATGGACAGTTATTTCATGGATCTATTAAGCTAACTGAAATAAAACCAAGCCAATCTCTAGGTCTTGGTCAACCTTTTAATCAACTTTAGCATCTTAGGAAATGAGGATTTGAATAACCTTTAAATTGAAAAAGACTACTAACCTGAAACCAGAACAAAGCACCCATGCACACAATAACCATTAGAGGCAGCCTACTCATCGGGAGTGGTGTAGGATTTAGTGTCTCGGCTAAGGCCACGAACGCTCAGACCGGAGATTGAAGCACCAATCCTTCAGTCAATGGGCAACCTGCTCTAGTACCTGAGCAGATACTTGCTCAAGAATGAGGAAGGCAGTTGCTTAAAGTACTGCTTCCCAGAAATGGGGTCCTTGAGGGTATTCCAGGGGGTCCCCACCAACAAGGGGAATCATTTTGTCACCTACAATGTCACTGTACTTCCTTGCAGAAGCAACACAATGACAGAATACCTTGGGGTGGAAATCACCATCCGCCTCCCAATACGATATCACCATACGATATTGCGATTTTAAACATATTGCAATATTCTGCAATATTTTGCAATTTATTACCTTTTTTCCCAACTTTAAATTTTTCCCAATTTCAAACAATGTCCCCAAAAGGAAGCTTTGTCAACATCTGTTTTATCTAAAATGATACATTTCTGTTTGTTCATATCACTTCAGTTTTATTGCAGCAAAATGGAATTGTCAAGAAGACAAACTGGCGAACACATATATTGCGATATATATATATATATATATATATATATATATATATATATATATATATATATAAACCACTGGATTAAAGCATGAGGAAAGTGTTGCACTGTTGCAAACATGCAGCGCCAAAATAAATGGACATCAGTTGGATAATGTTTGAATAGGTTACCTTTTTTCTGAATATTGCCATTGGTTTAGTATGTCAAATTTGTAAAGAAAGAAAGAAAAAAAAAAAAAAGCGAAAGTATCTGCTAATTAGCTCCAAGGTTTCATAACAATCTCATCTGCTCAAGGTTGTTCAACCGGTTGGCCTTATCAGTGGAACATGTGTTTGCATGGTGACAGTAACCAATCATCATGGATACAGCTTCTGTCCGTTTAAAAACATTGCATCTTTGTCCATAAGGAGTACATTATAATAGTCAATAGAGTTAGAATTCAATGCATTCTAGGACATAACCAAACTAGATGAAATGCTGTTTGAAAGTTCTTTACCACTCATACTAACCTCTTTCTGTGACTATGATGAGACTACATTCAGGTTTTCAGTTGATTTTATTGAAAACATTATAAAAGTAGGTGGTGCAGCAGCATATTTCAGTTTTATGATCTTCAGCATGTTTACATTTTGAACAACCCAAGTTGACAATGACTTTTACAGCAAGTTGGAAATGATCATTGCCAAATAGACAAGAGCACAGGTCAGAGACGGTAACAGAACATCTACCGCCCACATGTGGCTGCAAGGGACACCACACTGAACCCTACAACAGAAGTCCTTGTTCTGGGGACCAGGTCCTATTTTGTTCCACAGCTCCAAAAGTTCATTTTCTAATTCAATATTTTGTGATTTCAGAGCTGATGTGCAAATTCATGACTTGGGTTGATCTAAACCTTCAAATATTTCAAACAAAAGCACTTCAACCAATCCAAGGCATGGGCAAATGTGTAGAGTAATCCCACAGCCCATGTCTAAAAAGCTTTAAAAAGAAATTTAAAAAAAGGGGGATGAAAACACTTCCTAAACTTCTACACTTCTAGGATCACAAGCAACTGAATTAGCACAACAGCATGGGATATCATTGCTTTTAGGGTTTTGAATTTGCTCAGTAATCTGTGTTCAAAAAAGAGGGTGAAATATGGTTACAGCCTAGCCTGGAAATCCAGACCCAAATCTGAAGGATTAAGGGTCTAGTATCAAGTAATGAAAGTCAGCCATCTTGAGGGGCGGCACCAAGCGTGCATTTAGAAATCTCACCGCACGCAATTGGATAACACTACAACCAATCACAACAACACACGGAGTGACGTATCCAGAGCCCCCTACGCTTAGCTACCAGTGGAGCTAACTGGTAGATTAAACTGTCATTTGTTTAGCCTGCCTCTGGCCCGCCTATATCAGATACACCGATGTGATTGGTGCAGCTCAGCTACAAGAGTATAGATAATGAGCAGCATTACTCAATGCCAGAGTAACTCACGGAAAAAATTCAAATTGTGCTCTCGCGTAAACTCTGGGTTTCCAGGTTAGTTACAGCCTGGATGAGCATGCGAATGAGCCTTGCTGAGATGGCAGACTTCAGATCAGTGTTTATGGCAAATTCAAAGTAATGCATGACGAACATACCCTCTCATTTGAACAGTAGATTTTGCTGTATTACATTCACAAAAAAATGACTATATCCTTAAACATCAGCCTAGTTTACAACAGGATAATCTGGATTTAGGTTCACAGACATCTTCTACTTTGTCTTCAGCTATGTGGTATGTGACCACTGGGACACAATGAGGGACACAGACATTTACAGCTGACTCTCTGACAGCCACGAGACCTGAACAGGACAAGACTAAAGCGTTCTGAGGGACATGTTCCAGAGTGGATCACAGGTGTGCTACATAGTGTAATTTTCAGTTGGACCATGTTGGACTTAAGTGTAACGCTAATCTTTGGTAGCATTATGGAAAGTTCAGAGCACATGAGGTTCTATCTAACTATTTTGATTATTGATTAATCTGCAGATTATTCTGCAAAATACGGAAAATTGCCATTATGAGTTTAATAGTTTATATTTAGTTGTCCTTGGTTTGTCTGCACAACAGTCTAAAATCTAAATATACTTAGTTTACTACCACATAAGACAAAGAAAAGCTGAATTACCACATTTGAGAAGCCGCAACCAGAGAATGTTTGGCCTTTTAGCTTGAAAAAAAACAAACACAAACAATGAATCAATCGTCAAAATAGTTGCAGATTAAGTTACAGTTGACTAATCGATACCGCTCTACATTTTGTGACTTTTTTTTTACTGATGAGGAAGTCTAAAACTACTGAGAGGATTCAATATTTAGACTGAGAGACAATCATTGTCACAGAAATAAGGGAGTTAAGGTCTCCATATTCTTCACATAAGGAAATTTGGTTTCAATAATAATTTGCCTTTGTAATATAAGCATTGTACGCTGACATGACTGATCCCGATGGCTTTGGGACTCTGCTTTAGTTGAAACGAAAAGAAATCTAAATGAGGTTTAACAGCTGTTTGAGTGGCTCATGTGTGTCTGAGTGGCATGTATGGCTTTAGCAAGAATGGGATCTAAGCTTTGGCTTGGTGCATGTGCAATATGGCAAGCGCACAGAGCTGGAACAGGATGGTTCTCTTCCCAAACCAAAAAACACCTAAACCTCAACCATCATCACCCCCCCCCCCCCCCTTAAGAAAAGGCTGTATTTTTGTTTCAGCTTATTCAGACACTGCAGATCATATTTTGACCCAATTTAAGGGTCAAATATAAAAACATTAGGCATGCAAGGAATCCAATATTAAATTTACATTCTGATGTGACTGAATGAGCCATCAGTCTAGCCTGTTACAGTTGAGGAGCACATGTTTGTAGCATAGTGTGATTGTCATGGGTGTTTTCATTAGGGTGCTGCAGATTTCTCACTTCCTCGGTTCACAAAAATGAACTCAAGTAAAATCTAGTGTTCATGTTCGATTTACCCTTAAGAAATAACAGTAGTGATAACAAAACATCTTCAAAAAACACCCAAACTATACCCCATTTATAATGTATAATAAACAGTTAAATAATTTGAATATGGTACATCTCCTTTTATTAAATTAACCTGTCCTTTTTTAAAGAATGAAGCCTGAAGGACAGAGGCTTGAGCAAGGATCCCGAAGCGGTTCCAAGGACCTCGATGCTCATTGATCTCAGGAATGAAAACCCTCAGCTGTAAATAATAAAGCTGACGTTCTCTCCCACATGTAAAGTAAGTAATAATTATCAGTGACCTGCACCTAAGAAAAAAGTACTCTGTACTGTGAAGAAAAAACATGAACTAAGCTCTGAACATCAGTTACCTACACCTCATTACTGCTCCGAATACGCTCCCTTTTCTCATCTGAACTGAACACAAAGCTAATTTACAGCGGCGGACATGTTTCTGACGCAAACATCTTTTTTGCTAAGACAAAGTGTGCAGCTGAGAAAATGGAAAAGTGCTGTCATTGGATCACTGTTTCCCACCTTCAACTGCTATACTCTTTGATTCAGCATTTTCCTTTTTCCCTTCTTAAACCAAATTTCCGAAGTAATGTATAAATAACACAAATGTATCTTGTCCTGGGTAACTCCCCAAAAGCTCCTAAAAAACCTCCTGTATGAGGTAAATCCATGTAGTACTGTAACAATAACTAGACAATGCACCAGATGAAAACTGCCCCCCTTGCGTCTGTTGACTACTTAGTTCATGTAGGCACAAATAAAGTCTACACAGCACATACATGTGTCCATCTGTTGGCCTCTACATGTTTCTTTGTGTCACAACTCTCCAGTCTTCTTGTTTTTCGCATCAAACCTTGTCCTTTCCCCTTCCCTTGCTGCTGACCCACGAGTTATGTCTCGCGTCTCCCCTCTCAGGACTTCCTCTGCCGCACGGTCTCGGAGCTGCCGTTGAGTTTGCTCCGCCCAGACGGGACGGCTGTGCCGACGTTGCCAAGTGGGCGCTCCCGGTCCGAGGGGACTTCCTGTTTGCGTCGACGGGTCTCTTTATAACGGAGTGTGATGTCACTGTGAGAAGATCAAAAGAAAGCACATAATATTGAGAGGAAATCAGACACAGGAACTCTTCCCCCTAACTAGACTCTGTTCCACTGGCTTTGCTTGCCATTTGTCCATTTCTGAGTTAAATACCTACCCTGTCTACTTTGTGGGGTAATAACATTTTAAACCTCACCACAAGGATAAAAAGATGACACTTTACCTAAAATGCAATTATCTGCAGGTAAGGAAGCTGTTTTTAGTTTGTTTCAGTCTGTTCATTTCTTGAAATAACCCATGAGCCCTGACATTATACAACACAGGAATCTTTCTGCCATGATGAAACCTTACCAAAAGTCAACACTGAAAGGAGAACAGACAGGGATGGATGGGAGAGGGTGTGTGTGGAGAAAAGCCCCAAGTCCGAGCGGGTATAGAGCAGTTGGCCCGGAGCACTATACCCGCTCTATATATTATCTGGTGTGTTTTTGGCTTTACTTCAGTGCATAATACTCTAGGTTCAGTTGTGAATAATGGATTAAAATGTCTAAGCTGTCTATCTCTCATACATGTGGCAGCCCTGGTGAAATACCATTTATGTATGCCAGATCAGGAGGAGGGTCAGTCCGACAACAGCCAAGCACCAAAACTCTTCAACATCAATGGAGCTGAAGTGAAACATCCCCACAATACTCACCTAGGTCTGCCGATGCAAATGCAGCATGTTGGATGAGGGAGAGGGACACACCTAAACCTGTGCAACCGGGTCAAATTGTATTTGCAGATAGATCTTTGCTGGGTGTGTTTTAAGTTGGGTTTGCAGCAGCAGCGTCGTATAGTCACATTTTTCGAGAGGGGATGTCAGGCTATGGCTTAGGTTTAGATCATACACAGTGTAGATTATACGCAGAAGTGTAAAACATTCTTTAGATCAGCGAGAGTAACAATGACATATGTATATGTCTAATCTTTCACCCAAAAAACAATGATGCTTAAAGTATCAAAAGTTATCTCTTGGGGTAAAGCTGACTTATTTGTAACCAAAGCAAGCTAAAACAAAGATTTAAAACTATTTGCAAATACAATCATGCCGGTCTTTCTGACTATACCATGACATGCTTTAGTGTCTGGTGTCCTTGATGCACTGTACTGTATGACTGTAGGAGGTGCACAATGAGAGGTGGGGGATCTCATTGGCTCTCATCATAAAACTCACCACAGTAAAAAAAAAAAAAAGATGAAAAGTGCCATGCGGGAGAATATCTGTGAGTAATATCTGTGTGTAATATCTGTCTTGTCTAGAGGACCCCAAAGATCTTCTGAATGGAATTCTGGATCCACGAAGTGATGTATTAGATGGGAAATAAAACAAAATACAACACGGCTGGTAGAAGGGAGCGCCTCTCCCCTATACCTACCTCACTGGACATTACTGCTGAGCATGAGCAGGAAGGAGAGAGGGAGGGAGGATGGGGAGTAAATAGATGAGAAGCTTAACATGCTGGGACATGGCAACGCTTTACAGGAACACTACTCAAACCAAAAGTGACCGCTGTATGGAGGTCAAGAGGAAAAAGACAATCAAACAGAGGGCCTATGGATAACTAACAAGTTACAGAGTGGGATCACGTGCACAGTAAACCATAAAATTCAATGGATTATTGTGATGTCATTTATAACAATGCAACCGTGACTGAAAACAAATAGTTATTTATTAAACTGCAAAAGCCAATGTTACCTGACTGTAAAACAGCAGTAGTGTGGCTATATTGATTATAGTCTCTGTATTTAACTAATTACTGTGTTAAAGGTTCCTTTATAAAATAGCAATTTGACCCCCAATGAAAGAACAAATGCTATTATAATCTGTCAGATATCAACTGAAAACTAAATCGAGATTATTAAATCTCAGCGGTATCTCATTAAATTTCATCGTTGCAGACGAAGGACTATTTGCACCAAAATAATGAATTTACATGATCATGAATGCACAGATTTTTACCAATTATTTTAGGCATTCCTGTCCTATATCTGTAAAGCAGCTTTGCTGTCAATATTCTCTTTATTCCCAAGCCATTCACCTCCTGCTCCCCTGCCCAGAAACCCACCCCACTTCTTACCGGATGAAAAACCGCCATAGTGTCCAGGTAAAGATGAGGAGGATTCCTAAGAGCCAGCACTGCATGATGAAGAAGGGGATGGGCAGCATGATGGTGTTGGGGTCATACTTGACCACTATGAGGAACTCCGTCACCGTGATTGCTGCCACCAGCCACGCCTGCTGGCCAAGTTTCTTGTAAAACTTCCTGTAAGGACAATCCATAAAATTAGCCTGCTACATGTGAATGCCGCGGGATGTCAAGGAGCTAATTTTGTAGATAGAATCTTGTTTCCCCCCAGCAAATACATTAGTAACAACAAGATTTAGCTAACAAAGCACTTTTGTGTTTATATGAAACATGTTTTAAACAGTTTGGGAAATCCTCCAATCTCTGCAAAGCTAGCATTAGCTCAAATGGCTGACTGAGTAAACACGGACCAGCAATTGTCTCTGTTGCTAACAAGCTAACATTAGTAAGCTCAAGTTGGCTGGCTGACGAAACAGGAAGGGACTAGAAATAGTCTCTGTTGCTTTATTTTTTTATTTTGAGAGTGTATTGCAGGTATAGGAATACTGTTTGATTTTAACTTTTATTTTGTTGTTGACGTTGTTGTATAAAGCAATATTACACTCGAGGGTATGATTTAACCTCCAATTATTAGCAGTTAAGTTATGCTTATTATATATCTATCTCATTGTACTGCTCAAAGTTACACAGCTGCCTGAAATGTTCTACACAGACACATAGTCTATATATAATACACTGAAAGCAGCAGCAGTTACACCCGTCAATTAAGACAAAGCTGATCAGTCATTTTTCCATACCCAGTTTACCTCCATTGCTAACTTAAACCAAGTACCTATGCTATACAACGTGGCCCTGGTCTGTTTTTGTTAGATTTGGTAAAGAATAACCATCTGTGTGACAGCTGGGAACTTTCTTCAAGTAAAGGACCACCATTGTTTGGCCTGCCATTCTTCACTGAAAACAAAACTGTTGTCAGTTGTTGAGGCAATGCAATTGTGTTTGCTTAGAAATGCTTGCCATACGTAGGCGGATGTGATAAGAAGCTTACACTAACAGAGAGGTAAATACACTCACTCCCTAAGCTGCTCTGAGGGTTTCCCCAACAACAACAAGCTCACATGCAGCGCATACTGGTACATCTATTGGCACTGAACTGGAAATGGGTTTTAATGGCATACAGGGATAACCAGCACAGACTGAACATCCATATACAATGTTTGTCAGCAAAATGTCCCTTTAAAAAACACTTTATGGGAATTATGCACTCTCAAAACTTGTTTTTGACCATTCATTCCCTAACTGCAATTTTACTTATTGTTTTTTTCTGAGAAGGTTGAACTATTTGGGGGCAAAAATCTAATAGCGATATGTCTGCCAGATATTGCGATTTTGATACGATTCGCGATTTTTTCTTAAAAGCTTAGCTGAAGTTCAATATTTACTCTGTAACAAATAACACATGTCATGGAGCATTATAACATGAGACACCATCAAAACTGCTCTATGGTCTTATGTATGATGAGAACATAGCATTCTCAGCATTTTTTGGTTTGAATAAGCTTGGGACATTGAATATTTATCACAAAAGCTAAAGTTATAAAATAATAAATAAAACAATTCCAATATAAAAAAAATATCAGCACTGTAAACAGAAATTTCTTATATGCCTCAGTTCAATAGCTGCATCCACATATTGCACCTTCTAAGATCATGTTAAATAAAAAATTTAAAAAGAAAAGAAAAAACTAAAGTCTACAGAAAATAACACTGTAAACAATCTGTGATATGTAACATTATTCCAGCATTTATCTTATGAAAAACAGAAATAATAAAAAGAGGTATAAAAATGTTACACCAAACATTCAACTACATTTCGATTAATTGCGGTTTTCACGAGTAGGTAATCACATTCTTTTATATCTTGATTTTAATTTCAAAATCGTTCAGCCCTGTTTCTGACATTTAAAACTGTCAGCACCAAGCACTTCAGTCAAACTTAGTATAAACTGTAACACAAAAAGACTTGGATAACAGCTGCGTGGTAAACTCTTGAAAAGTAAATCAGCAAGTTCTGAATGCAACAGTCTCCACAGTATGGTTTTACTCACTCTGCATGTGATCAACTTATGAACCCAACACACCCCTGAACCCCCAACCCGCCATCTTTACATAGCTGCTACTCACGGGTCATCCATGAAGTCGTAGATTTCCCTCATGGCTACGCCTCCTACATTGACAAAGAAGACCAGGCGAAGCAGCACCAGGTAGTGTTCAGGAGGCATCCACAACACAAACTTCAGGTAGAAGGTGTTCAGCTCCGCCAGGAGGAACTGGGAAGGGACGAGATAAAACAACATGGGTCTTCATTCAGGAGCACAGTAAAAAATTACAAATTTTAGGTAACTGAAGAGGACATTGCTGCACCAATTACGCAAGTATATCGCCATGTGTAGATCGTGACAAACATTTAGGTTAAGAAACTTAAGCAATGTGGACTAACGAGATCATATAGAGTATGTTGAGGACATCTATGATCAGAGTAGAACAGGTTTAACTTTCACTATTTTTCCTTTGTATTGTAATCTCTTGTTTGCCATTATTACAAAAAAGTCCCCTGTTTTGATTTAAATAAAAAAACGGAATATTTCTTACCATAAAGATGATGCCCAACACTGCAAGCCAGCGACGAAGGTTTGAAGCAGGCTTCCACTCAAACTTCACCCAACTGTACGGAGTGAACTGGAATGCTATACGCTTTATCTTCCCCCTGGGAAAGGACACAGCAGAGAAACAGCAATGTTGGTACTTCATTACTCCTCTAATTCACTTTTTTCAAAGGTCAACAAATAAGTTCTGTCAAAAACTAATTAGTATCTATAAACGTCAACATTATCCATTATCTCTTATATTTGTCACTTAATAGAGACAATCCGTACAGAAGTTAGAAAAATACTAAGCATAATTAATTTTTGTAGTTTCAGATACAGTATAAGAGTAGAGTTCTAATAGGGGGTTAATCTTATTTTTTGAATGAATACAATTTTGCTGGAGAAGAGTAGTAGTTGTTTGTAGTGCAGCGAGTGTTAAGTCATACTTGTATGTAGGAATGTTCCACAGGCCCTGCCACTGGTAGGGCTTCATTGACAACCAGCCCAGGGTCTTCATTCCACAGTAGATCCCCAGACCGTTACACACCAACACATCCATGATCCACTAGATAAACATAACAATTTTATGAAAGGGTACAAAAAATAAAAAAGGTCTAGTAATGCCTACACAACTGTGATCCTACACAAATTTCTTAGATTTGACCTTTTCTTAGGACGTGTGGGTGTGTACAGATCTTCCTAACTCTATTAGTTTTGTTGAACTAGGAGGGAAAACTCACACTTCAGCACTCTTTTAAGACTATAGTGTTTGGTGACATTGGTGAGAAAAAATCCTGGCACAGCTCCTCACACCTTAAACCTGACAAAATGTCTGTCAGACAGAATGAAATGAGAACATCAATGTGTGTGTGCCAGGCCTGGTTTTTAATGTACATCATAAGAATTGTTTCTATGTCTGTTAAAATTATATATATTTACATGCTATTATGTATAGCATGTAATTGGTCCGTTGTTAGTGTGTAATAACTTCAGAAACTGCCCTTACTTTCTATTGACGCAGTCTACCTAATATGTTTGTACAGTCAAATTTATCCTCACATAA
The DNA here is from genome assembly GCF_013103735.1 of Etheostoma cragini. Classification (NCBI taxonomy): domain Eukaryota; kingdom Metazoa; phylum Chordata; class Actinopteri; order Perciformes; family Percidae; genus Etheostoma; species Etheostoma cragini. Next base: position 16,901,987 of record NC_048414.1, read on the forward strand.
TATCCCCACTGTTTAAGTAATAAAAGATTCTTATCATACAAACAAATGACCACTTAATTGCTACCATACATCTCCACAGCAGCTTTAATTCTGAACAAGCGGGCATATAAAAAACATATGTGGCACAGTGCTACGCAACAAATGACAGCAATGGTGAAAAGAGAGAGATTCAGGGACACCTGTGTCCTGACAAATCTAATCATCGGTGGAAGCGTTATCTATTGACTACTTTATCGATCAGAGATGTTGAGGACAACCAAGAACACAATGACCATGGTACAAACATGCATCAACAGCTGATTAAGGCGGATCTTGAGGATCCACTGGCCAGATCCCATCAGCAACAATCTCTGGCAAAGAATGGGCCAATAACCAGTGGAAGAAGAGATCAAGAGAAGATGGAGATGGATTGGACATACATTCCAGAAACAAAACCAAGCACCACCAGGTAGGCCCTTAGATGGAACCCTAAAGGTACAAGAGAGGACGGCACAGGAACACCTGGCGAAGGGACATCGAGACAAAAATCAAGCAGCACAAGATGACTGGGAAACAGCTGGAAAGACCAGCTCTGGACAGAAGACTATGGTGAGCTGTGGTCCCAGTCTGTGCTCCATGAAAAGGAGCGATAGGCGTAATGAATGAAATGAGCAGGCATCAGATGCCAGGATATCAAAAAAATACACAATGCTTCATTAACTCTTTATGTAGGACAATGCACATTATATGTATCACTGTACTGTAGATAGTGCTGCACAATTAATTGAATTTTAATCACGATTTGGGCTTACCAAGATCAGATTTGCATAATCAAGCAATATTTTAAAGCAGCATTCCGTTCATAGAACACTGTGAGTTTTTTGCAAAGTCCATCTACCGCTCCGTACACCACTGTCTGATCATGTGCCAGTCAGAGTTGTTCCCTGCACCACGCAGCTTAGTGTCTAGATAGAAAGTCTCAGAGGACAGAATAACGTGAGGAAATTCCACAACAGATAGCAGTTGTCATACGGCGACACAAGTTTACTAGTAAACGCAACAAGTTTCTTCCTGAGGCTATTTTGCAGAGACACGCTGTGTGGACTTGCCGGACCCTCCTTTGCAGCGCTGTGGAGGGAGGTCAGGCAATGCAAGACTACCGGCGCCCCAATCCTCTGATGTCTGCATCTGGTCAAATATAATGCAGCTATGTTTTTGGTTTACTTTTACAAATGTGTTGTATAACTGTTAAAAATTGCAACCATGGCTGTTCTTATGGTGACTCAAGAATTTCCACCAACTACAGACAACAAATAAATACATTTCAATAAACCTGAACACCTGGAGTAACACATATATACACTATACTGGTGTTTGTTTACTGCAGCATATTCATATTTAACACCATTCTGAGAGCAAGCCTGTTGATTCTTAGGTACGCAAAGGTGAGGAGTGGTAATATGTGTACGTACGTGGTCCCACCAGCACTCTGAGAAGTTAGGTAACTGGTGCTCCAGGCTGTATTCCAGGAACTCAAACATGACGCTGATGATCATACACATCCACCAATCCCGAATCACCAGAGTCTGATGGGAAAGAAGAGAACAAAAGGGGAGGATGAGTAAGAGGAAGTGAATGGTGTGGAGTGGGAGGAGGTCAGCAAGATAGCCTAGAAAGAAACTTAACATTTAGAGAGTCTGACAACAGGGAGCGGACAAGACTGGGAAGGAGTTGGAAGATTTGTGAGGCATTTCGTTTTAGAAAGAAAAAAATATTTTTTTTAAAATATGAAACTACAGTGTCATTATTGAATCATAGAGACAAGGAGAGGTAAAGGCTATAATAGGTCTATGTGTGTGGTTAACTCAACTGCAAAATGCAGTAATAGATCGCTATCTTTGTTTCGTCTCAATTCCTGTCAGGTCTACCTGGCAAAACGGAAAGTCATGCATTGTTGCTATGCCACCTGGGGAAACTAAGTGCCGTGATATCTGACTGTTTGAAAGCGTGTAGCTTAATACTAGTTAGGTAGTAGTCGGATGAGTCTAGTCCATTCATGATGTGGATGTAAAAAGACGTGGAAAAAGGTGGGCACACAACAACAATGCAGGATACTAATTTAAAAATCAGGGACAGAGGAGACAACGGATAGAAGGTAAAATATTAATCAGTCTCTCCCCAGACTCATACATTGGCATAAAAAAAACTACAGGGGGGCAACAGAGTATGCAAACTTGCTTAGACAACATAGGGAATGAAACGGAAGCGGGACGGGATCCAGGGCTCTTTCTCTCTTTTTTTTGGGGGGGGGGGGGGGGGGGGGGGGGGGGGGGCTGTCAAGTGTTCGAGACATGCAGGGAGATGGGGTGAGAGCAACAATTGGTTCCCGTGTCACACTCTAGTCGGGTTGCGTTTTTCCAAAAGTTGACTTGGTCTCAACTTTTTTGCCTCTGGATTTTTTTGTGTCTCCCCCCTGCAGCAAACCCTGCCGCAGCCTGAACGCACCACCCCCATTCAAAATGAATGGAAAGACGGACGACGCAGGCTGTGTGATGGCAGGCTTGGTATTAAGTCTGTTTTCCTTTTTTGGGTTGCTTTGCAGTATAGGCAGCTGCTGACAAAGCTGGAAAAGAAACTTTTTTTCCATCATAACAATCATTTGGAACACCCTCTCTCTGAAATTACCTGTAATCGACCAAAGTCTTCCATCACAGGCTCGATTTTCTAAAGCCTGAGGTGCGAAAAAGTCTATTTTTATTGCGGACTGCTTGAAGTACAATATGCTAAAAGGGTATTATCGAATTTTTGTTGTTTTGATGTTGGATGCTCAACTGCATTATATGTAAATCAATTAATACACACAGGTGTATAGTTCTGTTATGTTAAAGCTTTAGTGCGTAACTTTTTGATATTAATAAACGTCTGTTACATTCAAGATTGTGCGCGATCACGTAAGGCTTGTATCATGTGGACGCACCAACAGTTTTGTTGTCATTACTAAGAATTCCTCGTGGGGACAACAGAAACTACGAACTATAGCTTTAAATCTACTTCCATACATACCTTGATATACCATCCCAGGAAGTGAGCTGGAACAAAGCCATCCATCTTGTCCTAAAGAGACAAAACAACCTGTAAATTTAACAAGATTCAGATTCAAGTCAGCAATAACGCACAATTTATCAGGCATGTCTAACCATTTTCTGACATTTTATAGACAAAAAATGAATTGATAAAATAATCAACAGATTAATCATTAGTGAATATAATACTTAGTTGCAGCCCTACTCCTAACTACAATTATCTGTAGTATATATTCTCATTAAGTACCATATCTATTCATGTTGGTACCAACCAGAAATGAGCACACGGAGTACTGAGACACTGAACAGGACAAAACTTAGCTGGAAATTATTAGCACAGAAATAAAATGCATCCCAACCAGTTTCCCATTGTGTTTTCTTTTTAAACAGCTTAGTTCAACCACATAGCATGTGTAGTCATTTCCTTCTGCCTAGTTATTTAGCACATTTTAGTTTGTTTGTCTAAAATAGTCTACAATTCTAAATCTTTTTTATTTTTTTCTAAACATGTGGTCATAATTTGACATTTTAAAAAGGTTATTCACATAAGTTGCCTGTAATTTAGTGGAGGATGTGGTGAATTTGACCCGCTCTCATAGACTGAAATGAGGCCAACAGTAGAGATGGGTCTGGGTCCTCGTGGCAGCAGCAGCAGCAGCAGCAGCAGCAGGCTGCCTCCCCAGGGGGGAAGAAGGCCTGGTTCTACTGACGGGCTATAACCTTCACCAGACACAAACCTCTGGAGCCAGTCAGGACACAGTCAGACTAACTATGAGTTTGTGTGTGTGTGTGTGTGTAGGAGAGAGAGAAAGAGTGAGAAAAAGCAAAGGAGGAAGAAGCAGGGAGGGAGAACTATTGTCATGCGAAGAATGAGTGTGTGCCTTTAGGCTGCCACACTATTTGATATCTTGGTCATTTTGTGGTACAACCGTACCACGATATAAATAAGAGGACCAATTCGCAAATTTCACTTCTTGGAAGGTGGCTCGTTACTTAACAGAGAGTCAGCTTTCAATATGAAAATTAATGGTACTGCATATTCAAAATATGTTTCTAACTGAATAACATAGCGTTTGCCCCCAATGAAAAATATTCACTATTAAATTACTTACTTTAAAGTCATAAACTTTAAAAAGAAAAAAGTGCATGGGTGGAATCAAATAAAATAGTCTTACCCAGATGTTGTGGAAGGGGTCGGTGGTGTTGCCTGGGTCGTAAATGAGGCAGTTTCCTCCATAGTCCCGCTCTGGGAGTGGTACCCCAAGCTTGGGATCAATGTACTTCATGAACTGTCTTCCATCATGCACCGTCTGGATAACAGGGTGAGAAAAAGTATTAAAAAATATCAGTGCCTATTCTCCCTAAAAAGGAGCTTTTATGGAGACCATATCAGAGCCATATCGAGACTTAAAGGTGTATGTTGCGATGCAACTTTCCACCACTGATTATGGAAAATGGACATATTCAAAATATGTAAATAAATAAACTGGTGTAATTATAAATAACTCTAATATTGTCAACTGCTCAAAACAACCATCAAAAAAGCTCAAATAATTTTTTAACAATAAATAATACTTTTTCATTGCATATCATATACAGTATTTGCACGAAATGTAAACAAAATATAGATTAAATACCAAATATACATAATCTAGTCAATCTTTTTTTCATATAGAACTTGTAAAACTGGAAACTCAAGTTCTAATTTACGTGTTTAAACTTTCTTTTAAGTTGTCAGGTTGTGTGTCTCCAAAAGAATATATTTCAACTTTTAGCCAAAGGATGCTGCATTTCAAGACGGTTTGCCAGCCACAAAGTGTTTCTATTTTTAAAGAGTCTGGCTCAGAAACCTTATAATTTAACTGGGACAGAGGAAAGAGGCTTCCAGGGTTCCAGATGTGGGAGGATCAAAGCAGAGAAAGTAGCAGAGATTGGAGCAGACCTCTGGACAAAATCCTATATTTTGGCCAGTGTCAAGGCCTGTTTTATGATGTGCTCTCCATGCTTTTTCAGGTTGTAGATACTTTGCTTTGGCAAAAATCCTTGATTTAAACCAAAAGGTCAAAATTGACTGTTATGTCACAGGAGTATTGCGGCCTTGTTCTGGAGACTGCATTACCAAAATAGGTCAGAACATCACCAAAAGAAGAAAAGCATGTGGTGTAAATGACATACTTTGTGTGCATCTGATTGCTATATGGTTTACAGCAATGAATGTTTTAATGTGAGTGTTTCAGCACCTCAAGGCATCAATATTGTTAGCAGCACACTAGACTGGATCAACGGAAGTACATTTCCAGGATAAATGACTGGATGTCCCTCCTCTTCCGCTCTATGTGTTGCCTTTCTCAAACTCTGTTTGCTTTGAAAAAAAAAAAACTAACACAGACTTTGAGCTAGCAAGCTTCACGTTGAAAATAGGGTTCTTTTAGAGGAATGATTGTAAAGATTTACAAGGAATAAGGAATATGTTTACGGCCTTTACTATCTATCTGGGACGTTTTGGGACCGATTACCGCGGATTTTACTGTGGACAAAATACACACAATGTTATAATGGTAAGAACAAATTACGTTTAACCATGTATCCAGCTAATTTAAAAAACTCACAGTACTGTATAGTGTGAACAGTTAACTTCATTTTATATTGTATGTGGCGATTTCTTTTGTCCTTCCCAAAACTATTTTGCAGAGCCGCTGTTGCTGCATCCTGTGAAGATTGTGGTTGGTTTAAAGAAATGCAATCAAGTCAGAGCTTTTTTACCTCTCCTCCTAGAATGTGTGTGTGTTGTAGCCAGTCCTTATTCCACAGTGCTGTGGAGATAGGTCTGGCAAAGTAAGACTAGCAGCACACCAACCTGGAACAGGATGAAGATGAGGAACAGCTCGTAGACGACAGTGACACAAAGCCAGAACCTCCAGTATGCTACAGAGAGAGAGAGAGAGAGAGAGAGAGAGAGAGAGAGAGAGAGAGAGAGAGAGTTGTAGCAACAAGTTACACTGGACATCAATGTGTCCCTTCTAAGAAATGAAAAATTAAAACATGTTGGATGGCATCTGGGAAGTAATATGACTTCAGTTTAAAGATTACACATGTTATGTAGGCGGAATAGAATCTAAATGAAGGTTTATTTTGTGTTGAGTACCATTATGTCTGTATCTTTCACAAAGACCATGGTAACAATCCTATTTAATATTGTAGTATATACCCGAATCATATCATTATCAGTTAGTAGTCAATATGTTTTTTTAGTTTGTTTTCTATTACCAAGAGTACAGTCAAATTCAGTAAAAATTTTCTACTACAGTCATTAGGGTTTTTATCGGTACCATGAAGAACACTTGCAACCGCTTTATTGACACTCCCTGTGACTCAAACAAAACTGCAGGGACAAAGTAGTTTGCTCTATCCGCACCTCTGCGTGTGTGTGTGTCAGAGCTGAGCTCTTCTCTCTGTCAACATGCAGAGAGGACAGAGAAGTATGGTCTCGGGACCCGAAATTTGGCACTGTTTGATTTAATGTCAATCGGCTCTCGGTAGCACCACCATAATTTGGCCGGTGCCGAGCTCGGTACCCAACCCTAACAGTCACAGGAATTGTAACTATGTTGCAATTCCTGTGACAGTCTGGCTTCCTTTCAAGTTTAGCTTTATCAGGAGATTTTTTTAAATAGTCACGTGGAAGGACTACTCGTGTCTGTGGTAAGAGTTTGAAGCTATAGTAGAAGTACAGTACCTTGTGATAAACAACCCATAAATGGATTAAATTCAACGGTCACTGCTATAGTAATTTCTTGTGAATCTATAAGATTATATCAAGTGTATAAGCTCAGTTAGCTGTGGAACTCCCAGCCAGACCCAGTTGTGAATCTAAAACTCCCTCTGGGCTTTTTCCAGGGCTATGAACCTGTAGAGTTTTAAACAGAACTGCAACACAGCAAATGAACTGGCTCAACAAGTCAGATAATATGACGCAGTCAGTTAACACACACAGAAACAAAAAAAACTTGTCTTTCAATCCACAAAAACAAAGGGTAAGAAGGCACAAGTAATGCAACAGCAGCAGCCCAATTTCTACACCATGTTCCTTCTGGAGTTAGTAAGAAAACATGTTGTTTAATAGATGACATGCATCTTTTGCATGACTGACCTTGTTGAAACCTTAAATAGCAAACTACTTTTATGAACTCTATCATTTAAATAGAAGGATTACTATTTAGGGTGCAGCAGATTTTTATACTATAATCACCGCCTTGCGGTGTATGCCTCTCAAGAATTCACTGTGGCCTTGGTATAAGGCCATGTAATGCTGACTATTATTTTATCTATTCATTTTAACTTATAAAGGAAAACTTACACCTGGAAGGGATCAGTTAATCCATTCCATAAAGTGTGGCAACCATTCCTGGACTTATATAACGATGTCTTAATCTAACGATTTGACTCCTTATTATTTTATTATCCATAGTACCATTATTGATATAAGCAAGGCATTTTATGCCTCTGTATATTTATATTTACATGGTGGTACTTTTTTGTCCGTCTGCGCTCGCCAGTCTCCGGGGAGGCAAGGGTGGATGTTGTGGGATGATTGTTTGTGTTTCTTGTTTGTTCTGAAGATACCAGTAAAAATAATTGAATGATTATCAATGAAAACTAGTTTGACATAATCTGGATATTGTTCAGAGTAGAATAAAACAGCTCTGCCAAAAGTGAACCTACTCAAATTCTTTAAAAATTGAACCTGCATTGCTCAAGATGTGTGCTGAAATCACAAATCAACCATCATTGCATTGACTGAGATACGTGGAATGAAGACGATTAAATGTTGCCATAAAACTAGGAAAGTTAGGTTTAGACTGTTCCATTCTTACCTGGATGTGGTCTGGTGAAGGGTCCATCCTTGGCTTGTGTCACTCCAAAACAGAGGAACACCAGAATGCTTGCCACAATCCCCCTACAGGACCACAATTAGAAAGGCAGAAAAATGCTATGTATGGTTGTGTTTCACTATTCTAATATTAAAATTGATGAATCAGCAGCCGCTGACCAATGCCAAACATTACTGCAGTGGCAAAGTGGAACTCAACATATTTACGCAGACAGTGAAGGCAGAGCTGTTTGATCTAATCATAGTGACATGACAGATGAAGTAGTCTGTGTTTGAGTTCATGTTTAGGAGATTATAACATTAGTTTAAGGGAATTCAATACAGGACTCTCACACCGCCTCAAAACTGACTGACTGACAAGTCTGATCGACGATTATATGGCCGGGTTGTGAAAATAATAAACCATCCTATTCTATCTAAATCTATAAGCACAACCAGTAGAGCTTTCCTCTCCAATACATATTTTGCCACAAACAAAACTAGCCATAACAAACAGAAGCAATTGCATGACCCACAGGTTTGTGGACTTTTGTCAAGCCTATGAAAAGCACATAAGGTTTTAAATATATATATATATATATATATAAAAATATTCATTTAGGGGTTTCAGGGAAATGTAGTCTAGTCAGCTTTCAGTACCACTAACTTCAGTATGACTGGGCACTAATAAGGGAAACAGGGTCACGCCTCAGTCATTTAGCTTTTGTCCAAGTCTCTATGATTCAGTAAATGTACTGCATACTGTTTGTATTGAAAGAGTGAAGCATAAAACCCACTCACTCAATCTTAATCTAATCCAATGGTTACCGGACATTCATGCTATCCCTTTTCATGGATTTTTCTGTGAAAAGCAGTGACTTAAACAGAGGGCCAGCTGGGTTCAAGGTAAAAGCTGCTGAAGGAGAAAGTGATTCAATTAGAATTGATGAAGTCTGCATCACATCCATGTTGCTGTGGCAGTTTGTCTTCATGCCAAATGGTGTTTAAGGTGAGATCAAAATGGGGGTGCTCACTGGCTGGTTTTATTATGTGACCTATTCATCGGGCGTTGAATGAGTGTGACATTACCCACAAAAGATTTACAAACACACACACAGACACACTAAAGGCCTTTTTTTTAATTTCACACACAAAGAAGCACCTCATTTGTAATCTGGTGGCTCCTCGGTACTAACCACAACAAGAAGACAAAGTGGTGGTCAATGTATGGTTGTAAGGGGCAATAAAAAAAACTAAACCTAAATCCAGGATGGCTCATTATCAAGGACCAAAATTAGAATAAAACCTAAATATTTTAGTGATGCTGATTACTAATAAAACAAATCTTCTCTCATGATAAACTGCTACCAAAGTTATTATCTCAAACTTCTGTCAAATCAACAAGCCACAGTGGATTAAGTGGATTAAGCTCAGCATGCTGGTTCCTGCAGGGTTTTGGCTTTAAGCTCACTGAGGAAGTGACGCGTCCAGCCGACTGACCTCTTAGTGTTGTAGGCAGTGTCCTGGGGGGTTTCTTCCAACAGCGTGACGTAAACCAGAGCACAGGTCAGAATGAACAGCACAGTCACAGTATGGGCTCGCCTGCAGAGAAAGAGGGAGAGCAGGGACAGAGAGAGGGATATTAATTACATTTGTTAAGAGGAAAATTCAATAAAAGCCACTGGAGGAGAGAAATGAATACCTGAGGTCACCAAAGGAGAATGTTTAGAAATACTAATGCACTCATTTGAGCTGAGAAAACATCAGTGATTGCAAAAAAAAAAAAAAGCTTTTTAAAGTGTTTTAATAAAGCTTTTAGACATCCTGTGCATGTGACAGAAAAAGCTTTGGCTCGAACAATCAAAAGTAAATATAGTAAAGGAAGTGGATGTGAGATAAAACAGATGAGGTGAAACAGATACCTGTTGAGAAAATGGGTTGCTTGAGCTGAAAAGTTACAAAAAGGGGGTGTAACTAACATAATAAAACATACACAATGAGGTATGGATTGTATGAGTCAGTTTGACATTTTCTGTCACTTAAATGGACAAATAGAAGTCAAAAATAGCTTTTGAGGACAGTGGAAACCTCAGCAGGGAGTATCTGGCCTGTTAGATTTATATTATTGACATTAACATATTATATTTGTTGGCTATAGGCGCATATCACCAAACAGCACGGAATAAACCTTGGTCTTTGTTGTACGACAGTTACACAACATAGTGGTTCAGATACATCCATGCTCAACTTATCAACTCAAGGGGCAAAGTTTTATTTGTCTACTTCCTGGCAGAAGTTACAGGAAATAACCCCGGGAATCCTCAATTAAAAAAAAGGGAAAATTATTACTTTTTTAAATGATTTTTGGCAAACGGACAAGGACATAAAGGCAGAGAAATAGTGTATGGTGGGAGCAATGGCAGAGTCCGTTTAAGGTTTATTATACTCTAGATGATCAGACTGATCAGACGGCCATTGGAATCAGATAAAATGTATTGTTATCTGGGCTGTGTCCCAGGGGTAGGGATCAGGGTCGATCAAAGCACGTTTTAACGCTTGACCCATTGCCTATAATGTGTTGTTGCCGAGTGTGGCCTAGCTGTTGAAAAGGCTCCATCGTGGTGCTCAGTTAAAACACTGACACCAAACAGCATTGTGAGCAAGTGACCTGCAAACTCACTGTGAAGGAAAAAATCCGCAGCCAGCACTGTCAGTTAATCCTAATGATACGACAACGTGCACTAATGAGCATTGTGAGCAGTGTTGCTTCAGGTTAAGACAAATATAAAACAATTTTGTTTGAATTTTAGCAACATGTTGCAGATGCACTTCAGTGTTTTGATTCACTATGCAGCACCAAACAACAGACAAAGTTAAACAATGGCTCTGTTATTCCCACTCTGCGCCCTGATTGCTAGTCCTCGCACAACATTACTATCCCGCGGAAAAGTGCGTAACGTTTGACGGCACTACCGCTGATTTTGGTCATTTATAGTTTCCAGATGGAAAACTTTTACGTTACTTGTTGCTAAAGTAAGGCTAACCGCTAACTGCAGCTGCCATCAAAGATGGATTATTAATATGGATTATTAATAATGTAATCGTAAGTAATGCACCTGTACAGCTCTTATTATTATATGGCTTATTTAGGACAGCAGTTTAGAAATTAATTAAACTCTGAAAGTGTAGGGGTGCCAAGTGTGACCGATACATGTTATGAGCTAGACATTTTACAGTTGCAAATTAAATTTGTTCAATAAGTGTTCGATAGTGGACAAATTGCAATGAACAATGGCATCTAAATTACCTGAAACATATCTCTCTTCAGCAATTCCTTGTTACTTTTCAACCAACATAAACGGATATTATGTGATAAGCTAAAATCAGACGACAATATCAGTGATGCTGTTATCTTGGATCCAGGCTACGGTTAAGACACCAAAACAGAGATAAAAAGGGCTGTGCATTTTGGACTTGTATTCGTCAGGTGGCCAGAAATACAGCAACATTTGGAGGCTCAGCAGCTGACCATGAACAGCCGGACAACATTGCTAACAAGTAAGCCTGAACAACTTTTAAACATGATAGTTTATGGTGGCTGTATATTTTGCAGCTTGTTTGGATGTTGTTTTCCCCCAGTGACCAAAATAATTATGAGTATAGCTTTTTTTTTTACAAAAAACACGTGTGGTGTAGTTTATTCCTGTTAACTCATCACACTAGCAATGCATAAACATGAAACCACGTCGCCGAGCATGCTCAGTGACGTTTGACTGACACAGCTCTCCAGAGATTGACACTGCAGTAAGTAAATTGTAACCTGGTTCAAAAGTATGGCTCTTTTAATGTGTTTTTAATACTTTTGGGACAGCAATGGAGGCCAATGGCACAGAGGCATTAGCTCTATCAGACTGTAGCTACACGAGCTATGGTCACTTCAAGGGACTGTATATAACACAACACTAGTCTTATTATTTAAGGGTAGCAACTTAATATGGCAATATAACAATGTGTTTTTTTTTGTTTGATTTTCAAACCCAATAATTATAATTGAGATCAATGCTGTAACCTGTCAACCTAAAGAATGTCACCCCTCTGCCAGCCTATTGGCTCGGAATCTGTCACAGAGACGGCACGCCAGGTCCTATTAGCATTTTCTCCCTGATCCATCTCCTTATCCAAGGGATTGGCAGGAGATACAGGGGAGGGCCTGGCTCCTCTATTCATCACCGGGAGTAAAAAGACAGAGCAGAAATATCAGCCTGGTGCAACTGAGAGGTAGGCTAAGATTAGAGCAAAATGTACCACCAAGACTGAGGTTGAACATCAAGATAAAATGAGCTACAGGTTTAAGACAGAACAATGGCCAGACAAAGCAGGCTGAAATAGCCTTATGTTATCCGACAGGGTTGAAAAATGCTTGACAAATACAGTTTGGGACTTTAAGAAGCTAAAAAATGTGACTTATATTTAACAGGACATGATCAATTGTCACTTTCATGTTTTTGCAGCCTCTGGTTTTGATGATCTCAATTAGTTAACAATCACTGGGTCATTGGCCTTGTGGAATCCTGGTATGAGCTCAATTTTCTTTAAGGGGGTGTTACTACCCTACTTTAAGAGTTCTTCTCCTTAAATACATTTAAAAACAAAACCTTTTTAAGACACAGTCAGTATGCAAAAAGCTTTCTCAGAAGCCTAGAAGAACTGAACTGTGTGGGCAGCAATGCTATTTAAGGAAACATCAAAAGTGGTGTGCCAGCACAACATTTTGTTTCATCGGTCTGATTTCTATATAAATGTCTATCTAAGCCATTCCTTTTGTCCTAACAAAAAACTTTCCCCTATCTTAAATCTGTGCTAATAAGGGTGGCTGCATGCCTCATGGTTACTCTCCTTTAACAACTAGAGGACGCAGCCACCAACAACAAACAGCTAGTCGGTGTATCTCTGTAACGCTTAGGAGACTCCCACAACGCGGCAAAAACAGCTTCTGAACTGACTTAACACTGAGAAATTCCCAATAAGCAACCAACATTTCCAGAGCCACTTCCTCTGTTTCAATGCTGGCATGTGGCTGACCACAGTCAGCGCTTAAACATTGTCAATTATTGTTTAGCCTGTGGTGGTGGTGGTTGGGATTAAATATTGTTACATTATATTATGTATATTATAACTGCTGAATGGCCATTTTAATGACTTATAACAAGAAGGAAGGAATAAAATGCTACACATATGATTCATAATGGCCACAGGTTTCCAAGGTGACCACAAGGTCAACATTGTGACTACAACAGATTGGGAGTGGCAACCTTCACAGCCATCACATAAGCCTCAAGCAATAAAAACCAGAGCTGGTTGTTTTGTGACTAAATTGAGCTAGCGTCAGTAAAGATCATAACAAAGTTCTGATACTATATCTCCATATTGAATATTGTTGGGTTATACTCAGCAGCCAGTTTATTAAAGACACCAAGCTAATACAAATGCAGTCTTAAACAACAACCATGCACTAAACCATGAGTCACAATCTTCAGTATGTGTTCTAACAGGTTTATAGAAGTGTTGATTCAACTGTAGTTTGTATTGTGTTGAATTATACGGCATAAACTAAGCGGATATTCTTGTTAGTCTACCCTAATTCATGTAAAAGGGGTGGCCACACATTAGAAACTAATCTACATACTGCGTGATGTTGGCTTACTTTAATACCTTTAATAGACAAACGTATCTTAGCATCTTAGTTCCTGTTAATGCCTCCATTTTTAGACTAACAGGAAACCTGGATTTCAAGGCTCTAACACAGTAGTGAGAAATTATCATTAGGGTGTATCCCTGGAAGGACCAGTCTCTTGTGTTGTCAACGATATTGAATAGCTTAGCAGATTCTTACTGTACCTTGCTTTACACACAAAGTAGAGATGAGACACACATAAACTTACTCAGGCTTAAATGTGCGACAGGTTGAAGGACTATGGTTGCTATGAAATTAAAGCATCTCGCCCATGCCGACATGCTCTGCCTGGTTGTGTGCAATTTATGTCAGTGAGTGCATACGGAACTCCCTCCTCCAGTAATCCCATTGACAGAATATCTGTCTGGACTTCAAATCTGTCGTGGATCTCTTTCTGCTGTAGGTGCAGACTGGGATATTGGCTTGTCAACAACAAGCTCTGCGCTTGGGTGTGCAGCGTAAGCATCCATAACATCCTGGCCAAAACACCTTGATAACGAACACCTTGCAGACCTTGGTGTTTCTTTCTACCACTTTGCATTTGAAGAATTTCACCAAAAGACATTTCAGCTTGATCTCAGACTAACTATTTTATATAGTATTTAAGTATGTGTATATTAAACGATTTTGAACAAGGTCACCGTATTTGTTGTGATTAATGGAGGTCACTTGGGCCTTCCGGTTCACCTTGAAAGCTATCACAAACCTTGTTCTTATGCCCTATTACTGCAGGACATGTTCATTTGAAGGATTGTCTTGTAGTCAGTGACGAAAACACTACAATTACCTCCAATGCTGCAGCGGCCAATATTTGGCAATTTATATTGCTGCAATTTATATTGCTGCAATTTGTATTGCTGCAATTTGTATTGCTGACATTGCCAGAAAGTACTCACCAGAAAAAGGTGTTGGTCCCGTCGTCATATACTTCACACTCCGTGTTTCTCCGATGCATGCTCTCCTTAGAAGTATGCTTCATCACATTAGCTTTGATATGTGTGCTGTGGTCCGGACAGTCCGGCTCGACTGAACCGTTGTTGACCTGCTCGGCGGCGGATGTGGCGCATTTGCCGGTAACGTTGATCGCGGCCACGCCGCTTTTCTTCGACTCGGGCTTGGTCATGGCTTTACCAAGCCCACTGACCTTGTTGCTTTAAACTGATGCTGTGCGGTTTGGTTTATCCCTCGGTTCTCCTCCCGTGCACTGTCATCTGCGTCAACCCCACCCAAATGACTGACAGCATCCTGGGGTGGTAGGAGGAAATGAACGTTATTAAGACAATAACGTAACGTACTCGGGAGGAGAGAATAACCTGTGAATCACGTCTCGCAGTTTAGCTATAGATGGTAACAGCACGTCACAGTACAGCAAATCACGGGACGTGTAACGTTAGTTTACTAGTCTTCAAGACTTCTTCTCTGACACCACCTACATCATACTTACATCAACGCATTTCTACTAAAACGAGCGGGGCAAGACTGTCAAGACAGCAATGGCGTCCCCTTTCTGACAGCTGTAACGTTAAAGTTATGTAACAATATTTAATTGATGGCTTTTAGGTGCTAAACAAATCACAGGAGTTAACTGCAATGCCATGAGTGGAAAGCCTTGATGTCAGACAGATTGGCTAACATTAACTGTGTTAGCTATTTTTATATGCAGCAAGCTATTCTTTGACCTTGGTAACAATGCTAAGTTAACGTTAACGGACAAGCTTGTTAACAATTAGCTAGCTAGCTAACCCGCGTAAAACTACCACTACTCGATACATTGTTTTACTATTTAGGATAGCTAGCTCGCTAGCTAGCTAGCGTTAGCTATGTGTTAGAAATTGTCTGTTAAAGTTAGCTAACCTATCCGTTAAATGTAAGCTACCATTAAAAATACTAACCAGTTGGATTTATGGGATTGAAATCCGGATAAGTTCTGGAGCTGCTAACGCTACATCAGTACAAACGTTTGGAATCCGTGTTAGTAGAAAGAAAATCAATTTAGAGGTAAACTGTGTCACGCTTCGCCTGGAGACTGCGTCTACTATAGCAACAGACAAACCGCTCTAGACCATACACTGTGCAGGCTACACTCCAGACACACGTCACATGGGCACGGAGTGTGTGTAGAGTCAAGGTAACAGCAGCAACCATACCAAATCCGGTATATGCTATTCATACTAAAAGAGGTCCGTTTAGTGTGACATGAAAATAGTTTTATTTTGAAATCAAAATCTTTAGATCGGAACTCTAACTCCTGCAACTTTCCTAACTTAGTTACATTGACAGTCTGACCGTAGATATGGAACAATGGCCTGACCAACCGGTATGTGGCGGGTTTAGCAGAGGACGCTTTGTCTGTTACAGTTAATTAATATATTTACGTAGGCTTTATATCTATGGTAGTAGTTGATGAATTGATGTTATCTTATTAAATTCCAATGCAACAATAGGTTTCATACAAGCAAATGCACCACAGTGCGTTGTTTAACGGATTAGTACAGTTTAAGTAATTGTTTCAAAAGCCGCTGCTTTGGGTAATTTGTATGTCGTCACTTCCGTTAAACCTAAACCTCAGTCCTCCTTAGCCATGATAAATAAAGAAATAAGCAAAAATATGAATAAGAATGCATTCAGCGTTTTTTTACTATAACAGACTAATTTAAAAACAATTATTGTAATAATTTTAATAGGTAAGACATGATGAGCTAACTAGTAGTTTGATAACAAAACATTTCTAAAAGATAGTAGTCACGTTGTCCATTGCAGTCGGCTTCTGGATTAATTAAAGAGTTAAAACCGAATGTTGAATAAATATATATATAATATTAAATATAGTATAAACATCAGTCAATACATGACAACCTGGTGACCCAAATTTTGTTTTTATTAAGGCCTCATTACTGATTTATAAAGCATTAAATGCGTTATTGACCATTAATAAATCTATTAGTTATAGTTAGTTTTTATGATTTAAAGTTGTAGTGAATGTTTTAAAAAGAATATTCAACAACACCAATGTGGTGGCCTGGTAAGCATTAGTAAATTGCAACAGTTACAGATTTACTGTAATTATTCATATCTTATCAGCTTATTTCTTTCTTGAAACGTCATGTTTTCCATAGTTCTGTAATCACATAATGTATTCAATTTTTAAGAGGCTGGTTACTTTTAAGATGCATAAGATCTCATCTCTGACAGCCAAACTTCAAGAGCTTGCCCATAGACGGAGCAGCCGCTTTCTGTTCTTCAGTGACAGTAAGAGAAGCCTTATAGAGCTTTCAAAGCCATTTGTTAGGCAGTCATAACCTTTGCTTGGAGTCTACTACCAATTTTGAATTATCAAAGATACAGTCAGAAAATGTTGGACTTTTTTCAGATGAGAAAATCCCTCAACTGACTACACATGGCAGCTTAAACCAGCTTTTATCTTGCTCCAGTGTAACCTTGTAGATGTGGGAAGGCCGGAGATAAAACAAAATAAAAATAAACTTTTGGATTTGGAGTCTTCTTTGCACATTGTGTTGACCCATTGGGTTTATTTTGTGAAAAAGTAGAGGAAGAGAAAGAACAGTCTGTGTGTGTGTGTGTGTGTGTGTGTGTGTGTTTGTGCGTGTGTGTGTGTTTGTTGTGTGTGTACAGCCAAAGGCAACAAACCCTGCCGTGCGGATGAGGCACACATAACGCCCAACGTAGGTCATAAACTGATGTTATAGTAAGGGTTAATGAATGGATGGCAGGAGTAGCCCAAGGCTGTGTATAAACTCAGTTTATAAAGTATGACTTTATAGCATGTAAAACACTTGACACTGCTCTTTTTAAGATATTGTTTCCAAACAACAATCTATTCTTATTCTAACAATCTTTGTGATTAAGGACAAACAATGTAAACCCCACAATTACAAAGACATGTAAAACAAAGCTTCCAAGCATGCAAATCTGACCATTACAAGCCATAAATTGCAATTGAAATAATGAAGAGGAGAAGCAAAGGTCAGATCTAGTTCAAGGGAAATCCATGCAAAAGCACCTATCTAAAGACTTATCTTGAAAGGAACAGTACATCATGTATTGTACTTCAGGTCCTTGCTTCTGCAGAAGTATTACAAAAACATTCCAAGTTCTATGTTTAACTACGGAACTAGCAACTCTGTAAAAATGCTTTCCCTGGGCACAGGTTACTGCAGTTCAGAGCTTTTTTCGGCTGAAACATCACCTCATTGCTGTAAATGATTGATCTATAACTGTTGGGAAATGTCAGTGTATAAAGAGTTTTTACGTAAATGGTTTGTTAAAGTAAAAGGTTGACTTTATAACATTCTTGCCTTTATCCTACAAAAGAAGAACACTATTTGTTGTGCTTATTTCACATTATTTTGTATATTTGTGACGTAAATTTGCTACATAGCTTTTGGAAGAGACTTAGACTAGATCAATAGAAGGTAAATATATAAACAATTACAAATGCAAGTTAATAAATTACAAATGCAAATTGTCCAGAAGTCCATCGCCAAACATGACTGTAGTAAATAAAAGCTATGAATATAACAGCTGCCATCTATCAGCACATCTTCCAAGTTGAAGAAATAAAACCAAGGGAGTCCACAATGCCACAATGTGTTATAATGAATATATCCAGACAAAAGGATATATGTTAAAGTCAATATCAGTGAGACATGACTGGCTATTACAATTTTTTTTAGATTTCTAAACAACAGTTCGCACATCTGTAGCTACACGTGCAAACCACTAACTACAGTCTGCATTACCAACAACCTGAACTATACAGTTCACATCTCCTGCAAAACTCATTCAAAGCAGCACAACTCTTAACAAACTTCTCAAAACAGGCTCAGTGTAGCCAAACACTATGAACAATCGTCATCTAGATCACACACACTGTCACTCAGAACACACTGAGAGTAACACTAGCATCACAAAACAATACAAAAACTACAAACCTTTCATCTTTACATTTTGAACTATTTGAGTGACTTCACATTACTCAGTAGTTTCTTTAAAAAAAGATATAGATCGTATGATATGCCATTTTAAACAAGAAGAAGGAATGAAAACCAGCAGTTTGTGTCAATATAGTATTTTGTCTCTAGTAATTCATGGAATTACTGGAGGATAAAAACAAAGGTGTACATTACAGTAACATTAGAATAGTTTCTCTGCCTCTCTCCAGCATCATGCAGCGAGCTTTCTTCATCACGCTGGACGTCTGCATCATCTCTAAATACTAATAAATGTGGTGTTCCCATTGCTTTCTTCTCCATAACTTCCTGAAAAAAAAATATGAATGCATTTTATATATATTTTCTTTTTTCTTTTTACAGCTGTGTATGTAACCTCAGACATCTTACCTGGACATATTGGTATGTTTACTCTTTTACTTGTTTCTCTCAAACGGATAATTGTTACATTCTTACTGTATTTGGTGTTTGTATACAAAAAAGGTTTTTTGATTATATTTTTTTCTATAAAACACTGAATATGTTCACAAAAAACTAAATCAAGACAATTGCTTAGGCTTTCAGCTAAAATTTCAATCAGCAGTGTTTGATATAGGCACCAGACTGAGATCTATGTTTTTTTTTTCAGTGTGTGGATAACAGTTTTTGACAGCAGTGTGTAAGCATTGGAACAAAGTGCTGTAAATCCACAGTGGTGTGCAGGTTGTGGTTGAAGTCATGGCATAAGTGTGTAGAGTTTTGAAAACTGTGTTCAAGCAATGAAAAGCGAACTAGAGTTTGCTCTACATGAATTACTGCTGTGCAGACTGTAGTAAGAGTTTTGCACATGTGGCTCCAGTTGTGCCCACTGTCGTCTGGCTATCGAAAAACACTGTACAAGATGTAAGACATGTCACCATCATATTGTGTGTATTCTATTCTAATGAAATGAGTTTAGAATGTAAATCCATCTGTTGTCATTTTGTTTCTGCTCTTTGCACAACTCAAGTTTTATCAAACATGAAGACGTAATTAACCAATCATGTGTGTAGCTCACCAATGTTAAAAGATATTTTTCTGAAAGGTCTGATGAGCTTACAGATACACACCGCATACCGGTAATTTGGTGAGGTGTATAATTGGGTGGGAAACAGTGGCTAATTCATCCAGGAAGTCACTCCAGGTGCGTTTGTCAAATGATGGCCAACTTCAAGCTTAAAGGCAACATGCAGAGGTGTAGCGTATGGTTATGGGGTCAAATTACCATTTATCCTCCTTCTAAAGGGGCCTGTGGTGAGGCCTGCAGCCCCTCTGTAACATCAGAAGGATGAGTGTGTTCAGGTAAGTGGTCTGGGTGGGGGTGGGAGGACAGCATTGAAATGGAAATGACCTTTGGAGGTTAAAAAAAATAATCCAACCACAGCAGCAACACTACAAAGAGCACAAAGCGCTTCTCCTGAATTTCACTGCATGCGTTTTAACAGCAAAAAACATGTAGTTGACAAGTAGTTAAATTGTATTCACAGTAGTCCCGCATTCGGCAACCTTAATCCATAGCACTGTGAAGTAAATTGCATCACTTCAATTATTGACAGACGTATCATTTGCAAAACTGCTGTAATGTGACCAATGGAAAAAAACTTTAAATTGAATAAAAAGAAACGGAGTTCAATCAAAAAAGAACTACTGTTGATACAGAGCTTCAATAGACAGTTTCATTTGAATTTAATCTAATTTACAATTTCTTTCTCAAAGATCTTTGACAGCAGCTGCAGCACATTAAAGGCTGTGTGTGTGTGTGTGTGTGTGTGTGTGTGTGTGTGTGTGTG
>NC_048414.1:16922846-16929626 GCF_013103735.1 Etheostoma cragini
AAACTTTGAAAAAATCGGCTAACATTTTCAAAAAGTGACACAAAGTCCAAAAAAAGGACAAAGACATTGGGGTAAAATACTAATACGACTAAATACTATCTGTATGTGAACAGAAGTCTTTTGACAACTTGTCAATGTACAAACTACAGAAAAGTATTCAGTTTTTGTGAAAGAAAAGCAACAATACATACAAACTGTTCAGTACTCTAGAAACCCCAAAGCCCAAAGACCCTTAATATATGTAAATTTCTTAATTGACTAAACTGCAGAATTTGTTTCCGTTTCTTTGTTGTCATGATTTACTTACCACTTAATCCCTGGTATATACTGTCCCTACTGTATGTTAAACAAATTTTGCAATAAAGACTAAATAAAACAATTGATGAACTGAGGTACTGCTAATCATCGTGGCATGTAATCTACTTTACTGATTACAAGGAATATTAGTAAGATAGAAGTGGGAAACTTTATTCAACAATTTGCCTTCTCTGCCTACATACAGCTTTAAAACCAGACTACTACAAATGCCCCATTTTAGTGAGTTCTTTATCCACTAGAGGGAGCCAACAAACAACACATGGAGCACAAAGATTTAGAGAGAGAGAGAGAGAGAGAGAGAGAGAGAGAGAGAGAGAGAGAGAGAGAGAGAGAGAGAGAGAAAGAGAGAGAGACTGAGAGAGAGAGAGAAAGAGAGAGATAGAGAGAGAGTGAGAGAGAGAGAGAAAGAGAGAGAGAGAGAGATTTTTCTTTCATGTTTAGGATCATGGCTAAAATGATGACACTGATCAAGTAGGTGTGGCATTAATCAATCATGTTTATGATTAAAAGAACATCAACAATCAATATAATCGATATAATGCTTTAAAATGATTTGAACAACATTTGAAAAATCCCAGCTGCACAGGGACAATGTTTCAAGAATGCAAGAAGTCATTTATTGTGGCCTTGTAATGGCTTGTCAGCGCTCACCCATTATTTTGATTTAGATTCTGTGTTTACAATTTAGGTAAATCCGGAAAAAGTATCGATCACTAAGATGTCTTTTTGTGTGTGTGCAGGTGCTGCTCACCAACTAATGATACGGCGTGCAGGCGATGTCAATGTAAATTCGTTTATAGCATCACTACAGACAATCACTTGTCCAACCCAAGGGACGGAACATCACCTGTGAAGGGACATCACTTTCAGCGAGCACCTTTAAACAGGCTGCTGCATTCAATGCCACCCTGACTCCCCTCCACAGGTGGTCTAACACTTAAATTCATCAGACTCTAGCAACTCTCACAAGTGTATCGTTGTGATGGATCTGCGCGTTTAGCTCATGATGCAGTACCACTTTCGAGCCACTACGGGTCACTACGCTCTTATTAGCCACTGCTAAGGCGTTGTCTCCCTGTCCTCTGAATCTGCGGACAGACTGAAGACATAATGCACTCCAAGTTAATAATATTGATAATGTTCCGATATTAGGGAAACTTATAGTAGCCCACGTGACACATTTTACGGTACTAAATAATTATGCATGACTAATAGTGAATAAGCTATATGCTACCAATTCTTCCCAGTAGGCCTGTGCACACACACGCATGTGTGCGCAGACGTGACAGCTTGCTTACTCATGTTTGCAGTGATTTATGCCTTTGAGCAAAACCTCACTTTTCCATTCTGAAACTGAACACCTGATAGTTTTTACATTAAATGGAACACGACACTTTCCTCCACGACAATACGTTTTATTTGCTCGGGGCTTTTAACTTGATTTTCCTGTCTTTAAAACATACAAGTGTAATCAGTTAGAATATAAAAAATAAACAATTCCATGCTAAGAACAATTTCACAACAAAAAAACGAGTTGAAAACTGCTCAGCTGGGCTGAAAACATTGTGTACGTGTGACCCTGCCTTCTCTTAATGTTGTTTGCTTTGCTCGTGTGCGTAAAACCAAAGAAGCTTCCTCACTGCAAAATCTAAGTGAAGACGCAACACGAGCCGAGGAGCTCCTGGTGTTATTGTGATGAGAGAGAAAAGAAGGGACAGGAGAGTGCACGTATAGTGAAGAAACGTTTAGGTAACCAGTAGGCCGGGATTGCGTTTCCTTTCCATGCATGCTCTATTAGCATAAAAAAAAACATTATTTAGAATATAACAACCATTTAGTGCTTTCGTGTAGACTAACATAGGATGATCGATCCCATATTAGTCCATTGTCGAACGAACAACAGCAGCAATTGTGCGGAAGAAGGAGAAAAGACAAAGTCTGATAATAGATGCACAAGCACCAGCTGCTTGTTTAAGTACCCACACGTGATCCAAAAAGCAGCTCCATCAGTTTGACGCTGACATAGGGAAAGTCTGCTCAGTGTTATCAGAGGGTTGAAAAACCAAATCGCTGCGCTCTGCTCGGCGCACAGCCAAATGGGCACCAGGGGCTTATGGGAAATCAGGGTGGGGCCGTGCGTGTTTTTTTAAGAGGGCAGGACTTAAGGCAACCAATGAAAAAGTCGCCCGAGGTGGCTGCTCACACTGAGGAGTTGTTGAGAGGTTATATACTCCACATCTCACTCGCAGAGAAGGTACATTTAAACAGAACTGTGTGGTGGAGAGAGACGGACGAGAGAGGATATAGAAATACACACTGTAGGCAAAACAACAACAACAACACCTGATACTCTCTCAGCAGGGATCATTTAGCCAAATAGGGCATCTGATATTGTGTTTTGGGGCTTTTGTCGCGAAGATTTTGGAGATGACCAACGTCCAGTTATCGTGTAGCGCGCTGGATAGGCTGGTGGCCAGGAGGACCTTCCCTCTCCACAGACGCACAAGCGTCTGCCGCAGCCTCTTCGGACCAGTGGATCACGACGAACTAAACCGGGAGATGAAAGCCAAGCTGCGGGAGATTTCCGAACGGGACCAGCAGAGATGGAACTTTAATTTCGAAGACAACACCCCATTGGATGGGGATTACAAATGGGAAGAGGTGCCCGTGGATAAGACCCCGGTGTTTTATCAGGACTCTGTACAGAATGGCAGGACCAGGGTGCCTGAGACACCCATCAAGCAGAGGCCCACCTCGGACTCTGTTCTACCTGAGACCCCTGATATGGATGTACTTGAGCGCTTGTCTGTGGCCGAGAGCAGCAGCACTCCCTGCCCGGTGGAGGTTAACCAGGAGAACCGCACAGACAAGCTCAATTCAGGGAAGCAGGCTCACAAACAGCTCCATTGTGTTAGACGGAAAAGAACGGCCTCTACTGACAACAACACGCACATCACAGGTAAATACACTATACGACTATATTCAATCTCATGTTAAGTATGTATGTGGCTTCAGTGCTACAGGCCCTGTATCCAAATTGGCCCGTGTCTGTCGCATGCGTAATTTCGGCTCAACTGGATTCATGTGTATTACATATTTTTTTTTCTCTCCAACAGACTTCTTCGTGAAACGCAAAAGGGCTGCTGATAAAAAATCGAATGATGTGAGCGCTTGCCACCACTCAAAGTCTCCAATCCCGCTGGAACAAACTCCACGAAAGAGGATCCGTTGAAGGTATGCAGATTTTTT
Source organism: Etheostoma cragini (assembly GCF_013103735.1). Lineage (NCBI taxonomy): Eukaryota > Metazoa > Chordata > Actinopteri > Perciformes > Percidae > Etheostoma > Etheostoma cragini. The sequence goes on from NC_048414.1 coordinate 16,926,414, forward strand.
TTCTTCAATTTTTCTAAACTACCAAATCGTTAAAGCACGTCTAATATGGCAGTTCTGATTTTTTTTTTTACACCTTAATGAACTGTCAACTATTGAGAGTTAATGGTGGCTGCCTTAAATGTGATCAATGATTTCTGTTTTGTTTTTCCTGGGTCAATTGGGAAAGATTACGCGAGTTAAAAAGCGCAGACAGTGTTATCGGGGAGGGTGGGGCGTTCGTGGTGGCGAAATCGCAGTAGTAGTGTGATAGTAGTAGCTGTAGTAACATCAGTGGTTGGGGGAGGGGGGATGTGCGTCACGATGTGGCGGGAAAAGGCTCGGGTAAAGGGTGACGCCAGAGACGGTCCAGTATAGAGGATCTTTGGTGACGCCTGCTGCTGGGTTTCCTGTTTCATCAGAAAGCTGACTGCGTCTTTCTTCGGAATCACTCTTTCCTCAGATAAACTGATCGTGTTTTATTCCTTCCTCAGGTGTTTTGCACTAGCCTTTTTGCCTGCATACTTTGAGGATCAAGATGTGGATGTTTCTCCCTGGTACTACGCCGGAGAGGGGAAAACAGGGGGCGGTGAGGGAGATTTTAAGCCCGACCAGCCGGCTGCTCCGGCTCGATGCGCCCCGGCGGAGCGCAGCCTGAACACCGGACCAGACTCTCAGGACTGAACGGTTTGGGGGGGGGGTGGGGTGGGGAATGGACAGGAAAGAGAGGACATTTCGCTGAATGACTTCTATCCAGTACAAATGTAGCATACATTGTTGCTTTTGCATACAGCCACTCGACAGTGTTAAATGTTTTAACATCTGTGCAATGCAATCCTAATTATACTTTAAAATAATTGTCTACACTGGCCAAAAGTGTACAGCTTTATAGAGACAATAGCCTATAAATGTTTATTTCTGTTCTGGTTTTTCTGTTAAATGTATATTTTTTAAGACTATTCTAACTTATAATTTATTTATGTTTCTTTTATATTTGTTAAATGCCTGTTGATTTAGCCAAAGGGCATATTCTTATTTTATTTTAATATTTCCATTTGTCATTGTGATGTTTTGCAATCATGTAGCTTACCCATAGTAGTCCACACTTGGAAAAATAGGTTTCTGAGCCGTTTTTTTTTTGTGTTTTTATACAAGTGCCCTATGTCTTGTAAAAGATGAGAATAAAATATTTTTCACTTCAAATTGAAAGCAGATTTGTTGGTGTGTTTTTGTCCCGTTTATTTGTTTAGTTTTTGGGAGGTTATGAAACTAGATGTGTGTCAAATTAGACCCGAAACTGAAACTTTGACGTCATTGTGTTGTCTGGTTTCTGCCTCGTGATGTTTAAATTTAGAAAAAATAATTGGTAACAGTTGTATTGTTCATTCAATGAAAGCTGGCCATATTCCCCTTATAGGTCTTAATACGAGTTTCACAGGTGATTTATATTTCACAAACCTATTGCTGAAAGGAAGACATAATAAACCAAGAATCCATGCCGTGTTACTGCACACAGTGATACAGTAATGACTGTCCACCTCCCCGGGGGCGCAGGTATACATTACCTTTGACTGAGCTCCGCCTGTATCTGTCTGCCTCTGTGGGCTCGTGTACACCTTGCGGGGGGAAACGCATTCAGACGTGCAGCCGTGGGCCGCGTAGCAGCTGCGGGGTATAGGCTGGGATTTAAAGGCCCTTTCGCCCTTCTAAAGAAGCAGCAGCTGCCTTTGGATCCCCGCTTTGTCCGCCACGAAGACACCCCCACATCCACCCGCACTCAACAAGCCCTCTAAAGACCCACTCACACACACTGTTTACCCCGCCGTGGATACACCGGGCGTGGAGGCCACCTGCCAGAGCTGGAAAAAGAAAACTACTAGTCTTTGTAATTGTCCTCGTCTATTGAAACAAACTATTCAACAGGTCATACTTGCAAGTTTACCCTTAATTGAAAGAAGCCAAATGCAGCAGTGTCTGAATGCGCGCGGGGCTGCGCCGCCTCTCAGTGCGCAGGAAACAGGCCCATTTTTTAAATATAATTTTCCATAAGTTTCTTCATTTGTTTGAATTGCTTTGACCAGCTGACATTCATGTTTTGATGAAAATGGGGACTTTTGATGGCCAGAGTGACTTTGTCAGCTCCATGCAGCCATAAGCTCTGACGGGCTTGTTCTGATTTCCAGCACAAAGCGCTCTTCGGCTCCATTCTTTCCTTTTTGTTGCCATATGGCAAATCCATGTAGACATAGCCAAGACCCATTCAGTCAGCCACAGAATGTCCTGCATCAGAGAACAAAAGACACTTTGTCTGGCTGCTCTATTGATATGAATGGACGAAAAAAATATTCTAATTAATCTATGGCTATATCCAGCTAATTAACGTCCATATGCCCACGGGGAGCTGCGCGGCCATTCAGTGTAGTTTTAAATTCTCAATAGTTTACATGTTAAAGACAACAGCTGTTCATGTGTTACTTTAATGAAGTTCCCTCTATGTTGGAGACTGGACAAATTCAAGGGCTCAAGTCGCCCCCCCCCCCTCCCCCCCAAGAGTTAAAGGGGTCATCTTCCTTTATTTGTCTCTACAGCTGTGCAACTATATAAAATTTGTCCCAATAAATAGATCTTTAAATCACACTCGTTTTCTCAAAAAGGTATAGCGTTTGAGCCATTGCGGGAGAGGTCGTAGGTTAATTCAACTCAGTAAGCTTCTCTTTGCAGGTAAACAAAAACCAAAAACTAATCTAAACAGTTCCATTTTTTTTAATTTGACTATCCATGCATGATAAGTGATAATTTTCACCCCAAATATGAGCTTATTCCGGGGCATTGATATTGCCTGACCGGATGGATATTTACCATTGAAATTGGCTCCACAGAATATGTTGCATGACAATTATGACTTAATTCAGCCCAGCTGTACAGCATGTTTGATGGACATAAAGGAAAGAGATGACAGCTAACATGCATACCTCATTAACAAGCCCACTACAATAGAATATAATGAAACAAGCAGCTGCTGATGGAGAGAATCAGCCTCATGAGCCCTCCAGTCTCCCATCTGACCTTTAACTTACACAGTTTCATTTGTCCAAGTCCTCATAAAACCATGATCAGCTGTTGCTTTAATCAGTTAGTTCAATCAAACTAAACAAAAAACATGTAACATTACTGAGTTCAGTGACTTAATAAAAATGAAGTACACCGTTAAGGCTGTGATCCCCTGAAAAAAAACAA
>NC_048414.1:16929726-16956308 GCF_013103735.1 Etheostoma cragini
ATAACCACAGATTATATTGTATTGGCTGAATAGCCTTATACAATAACATAAATAAGTAAAACTGTGTCAAACCAATAGATTGTTTTCAGTTGTGATTTGTGACCTAATGGTTTTCATGCTCATTGTTGAATATATACGTGCTAGATTGACCGAAATGGGTTTAAATTGATTTTTTAGTGCAGAGCCCAGTTATTCCAGTACATTTACTCCCCACATAAGGTGAAGTTGAAATAGGGACCAGCATTTACAGTTTTATCAGCTCTAAAAATAGACAGACTAGAGATCCAGAATAGTCTGTCAGTATCTTCTCAAGAACACAAATAATATACAAAGTCTCTCTAATCATATTGTAATAAAAGACAAAGTGAGCTTTTACTGCAGATATCTTCATGCAGCTGCTTTTATTAAAACTCACAAACTACATTTATAATACAACAGCTCATTCATTTTTTGCTCTATAAGATAAGATGGTTAAATCAGACAACAATCAACCACAAACATGAAAGGTCCATTTAACTTTAAAAAGTAATTGTTTTCTGAGTACACAGTTAAACCTTATATCTCTCAGGATATCAGATATCTAATATTATAATAATACCAATGTTAATATTAAATACTACGTATTAAGGTACACTGAGGACACAGCAGAGGTTTAGCATTAATCAGTATTTAATGGGATTTTCTTTCAATATACATGCCAAATATTTAGAATATCATGGTGACAACATGAGCAATTTGGACATTTAATACTACAAAGAACAGTAAGGGACTTCCAAAAGGCACTTTAACCGATATTATAGACATTTTGTAAGTCGAGTTATTTTTATTATGGGTTCTGTTAGACGCAGACGTGCCCCAATGTTTTTCCTCTTTTCCACCTCTCCTGGGCCTTTTTCTCTTCGCATCCACTCAGTATTCATGCCCGTGGATAACAAAGAGCACGGCTCAATCCACGCTGGAGGCGGTGTGACAGGGAACTCGTGGCAGCTATTCAAATATCTTCTTTCTGTCTCCTCCTTTTCTTTGCATCGCGACTTTGGTCTCGGTTGGAAGGGGAGGAGAAGGAGGGAGTAGGGGGGGCAGAGGGGGGGGGCACCTCAATCTCTAATTCACTTTGCTCTCCCCACGCATCAAGGGGATCGGATTTAACACTAACCAGAATAAAAGCAGATCCTTTACAATGTTGTGATTGAGCGAGCAGCTTAATGTCTCGTCTGGGCTGCCCGGCTGAAACACAGCCTAGGCTACTGTATGTAGGCTAAATCGGTGTAATTGTTGCATGTGTCTGTTTTTTTTAAGAGGAATGTAATGGGAAATGTGTTTTAGTTTTTTTTTTTTTATTATGGGAAAAAAACAACATGCCTGGGCGTTGTAATACTTAGAAACAAGGTTTCGTCACATTTTGAGCTTGTAAAAATTAACGTTTTTATAACGTTTTGGCCAAACTTCATTTAAGCAGCTGTCCAGTGAGCAGTCTGTAGGATTTAAATGAAGGATTTACTATTGACCTGCAGCTTTGAAAAAGGTATGCCATGCACTGCAAAAAACACTACAATTTTGACAAGTAATTTGGTCCAATATTGACCAATGTTTGGTCCAATATTTTGTTAAAACGCGTGTCTTTCATACTATCATGCAGTTTTTGTTTGCGAGGAATAGCTTGACAAAATATTGAGGAAGACAGATTATTAAGATAAACTTCTCACCTCAAAGACATTCATTGCAAAGCAAACATGTATTCTCTCCCACTGGGGCTGGTAATCTTCCCACATTTACAATGAGAAAAAAAAATTAACAACCGAAATTTGACTAATTGACTTAAAGGGGCTGTACTCGATGTTCAGACCATTAATATAGAACTATCAGCTATGTATATTGGTAAAATGGAGTCACAGTTACAGTGCCTCTTTTTTTTGGAAACTAAGGTTCTCTGTTGTGTTTTTGAATGGTGGTCTGGCCATCTACATTTTAGTGCACAACGGTGATGGTTGTGTGTGTGTGTGTGTTTGTGTGTGTGTGTGTGTGTGTGTGTGTGTGTTTGTGCATGTTCGTCAAGTATTTCCTGCATTCTGCTGGATTTGTGTGAAACCATTTGGGCCTTTTCTTCCTCAATTGATGAAAAAATGTCTTGATTTATGTAAAACTAATGTCTTAACTCTCTGCATATTCCAAATATCACATGTGTTTGGTTTTCTTTAGGAATCATGTACATTTAAACAACACATTTTTTAATAAATAACTTTTAGTTAAGTTTGAATCAGCTTGAATCTTTATTTTTCACACTGCGGCTGTGTTGTTGGAGCAATTGATTTGAAAAACACTTGATCAGGAGTTTGAACACACACACACACACACACACACACACACACACACACACACACACACACACACACACACACACGCTCACGCACACAAACGTTCATGGGATCAGGATTGAACAATTGGACTTCATGTAACTGTGTATGTGTCCATTATTTAAAACAACCATATGTTCATACTCTGTTTTGCAGCTCCACATGAGAGATCATAGCAATAGCTTGTAATTCAGTAAAGTATTATAATAGTGACATTTGTAGCATGTCAAGCAGAAAACGTTAAGCAAAAGTCAACATACATTTTTTTTGTCCAGCTCTTCAACAATAAACAAACAACTTTAGTTGAAGGACCAGGTCATTCATGAGCAAGTGTCCAAGCTGCCAGTGTGTCCTTGAGAAAGACACTGATTCCTGTTTGATTGATCCTGTAGCTGACCCTGAGCAGCAGTTACACAAACAATGGCACCATCAATACTGTCAACATGTGTGTGTGTGTGTGTGTGTGTCTGTGTGTGCAGCCAGTGATGCTATGTGATTATTGAATGCCTTTGCAACGCAGCTGTTGGAATTTCAATATAACAAACTGTCAAGACAGCTTTAAAACGGAGGTTGTTAAATTTGAGTCTGTAAAAACTTGTCCCATGTTATTTCCTGATGGATAGCTCCTCTTACTTATTAGATAATTTATCTTAATTAGAAAAAGAAACATATTCAATTTAAATTTGAAAATGTAAATATAAATCAAACCGCTTTTGGAATCAGTATTATATAGTACTTTATCAAATTATCAAAAAAGTACTCAAGTTTCCTTCTTATAAGTCAGTTTACAATACAGTTATAAGAAAGTGAGATTGTTGGCATAAGAGAAAACAGACACTGTTGAAACTGGTAGTGGAAGATTTTATCCTGTTCACCATAGGTTGTCTGTGATAGGCTGGTGGCATGTTCAGAGGAAATCATGTTGAACCACCTGTCAAAGCAGCGGCTTACACTCAGTCAAACAACAACCTACTGTGGCTCTTTAAGTTTCATACATACTGTACCTATCAAAAACTGCATGAGTGATGGCTTTACAACCAGAGAGCCATATGCAGCTCTGCAGGAAGGGGCCTGTTTTATTGTGGCAGTAATTGGACAGAGAGGAGAGAGGAGGAGACACAGATAGTACAATGATGACACTTGAGAAATGAGATCTAACTCCAGCCCAGCGCCAGTCCTGACAGCCAGAGTCCTCCACCTCCATTCTTCTACTCTCTTCCATTGTCTGCATCCTTTTCAGTCCCCATGAACCAAACCTGTTCCCCATCACATCCCTTCTTGCATGGGATGTGAGTCCTCTGTTGAGCGGCTGCTGTCTCTGTTTTATCTGTCCATCCGTCCATCGATGACGCCTCTCCTCGCTCCTCTCCTCCCTGTCCTTCTCTGTTGGACGAGCAGTTTTCTTCTCCTTCAATCATCTTGGCTAATAAAACTTGGGAGGAGGGCTAGCAGGCTGTGTTTTCAGGGCTGGCTTCACAGCTATGGGTGCACTGACTCGGACTAATGCTATTCACGTCTCACATTTGCTCGCCAGGTCCTATAAAAAGGGATGGCCACGGCAGCCTTTATGGAACACACAACAAAGGACCATCATTCATCAGGCTGCAGAGCATCGAGGAGTGGCAGAGTCCGGGTTCATCCCGCTAGCCCTCAGCTGCTTGCGTTTGCTAGCATCATGTTTGGACATAGTCGCTTTATTTTGAAATAACAGCTACTTGCAAGTTGAGAAAAGTTGACAAGGAGAAGCTGAAGTGTCAAAAATACTTATTCAAGTTTGATTTTTTCTTTACGTTCAAATTTTCACACAGTGTTGATGGTGTCTCTGATGGTGTTCTATGTGTCTGTATGTGTGTGTGTGTGTGTGTGTGTGTGGGGGGGGGGAGACAAGCGTGCACTATGACTAGGAGCGTCTGTTGGCGATATAGATTTATAGCTGTACTCCCAGGTCACCAAGCCACTATTAATCTTCACCTTTCCTTGGCTGTTCCTTCACATAGGGCCAGAAGCTTTAGAGGTCTGTTGGCAGCTCACAACAATACCCAGAATGCCGCAGGGCCTTGTCAGGCTGTCCTAATTTGTGGCAGTGGTCCTGGGGTTGAATTCAGCTGCTGTTGGCTGCTTGACCTGCTATATTCTGTTGGCGGATTAGCAACATCTCTTAGTCTCCATGCAGGGCAACGCCAATGGGCCGACACACAGCCTGCAATAACCCAGCAGGGAAGGCCTGTTTACAAACACACACACAAACACACACACTGATGGATGATAGATGGAAAGAGAAGAGAAAGCAGAGCAGGTGATGTGGCGCTAGGCTGCTTTGAAGAAGACTTAAGTAACAGAAAGGCAGACTGAAGCAAAAAGTAAACTGTCTCAGTGTGTGTGATGCGGTTTTGTACTCACACAGTGGGTATTCAGCCTATATTGTGTACATGGAAATCAATGTATTGAGGGTTTATCTTCATAAAGCTGGCACTGTACCCCATCAGACCATCACAATGCCAACAAAGGCCTGACAAAGATAGAAATAGCCAAATCTTTCCTATTTAAATTCATCACAGGGTGTTATTCAGAAAGTGTGGCCATGCAATTGTCCTTTAGTGTCATTTTAGTTTGATAAAAAGGGTTAGCATTGTTGGCAAGTGACTTATATTGTGCAATGAAAGTGCAATGAACGTTCAATGTCTTTTGACTATTACTGATCATCTGCGTTGAGTTTTGTTGTAAAGATGGTTTTAGAAGTATACATAAATAAATTTGAAAATTACCAGGGTGGAATGTCCTAATGAGTTGTGTTATGTTCTTCACTCTTTTATGTTACTAGATATATCGATGATAACCCGGACTACAACGGAATATTAACTGTTTTGTTAGCCCAACAGTAAGTCTTTACAGCAGCATGGCAAACACCAACAATGGAAGCCAAAGTTACCAACAATGCATCTCACTACAGATCTAATAGTAGCCCCAAATACACAACAAGTAGCATTTGAGAAAGTCTAGAATCATGTATTCCTTAAGGTTAACCCACACTAGTGGTACATACATCTAATATGGACCATGCCTTATCAAATATGTCTCTTCCAAGACTACTTTATCATTTGAAAATGTTGGAGTAACCTTTGAAAAATAAATATGAATGAACTTTCTACTGTCCGGGCTGAGTGCTCACGTTTAAGTTGGTTGGTTTTTTATCATCTTCTACCAATATAGTATGGAGTGGAAGTTGTAGTAGTGGCAGACGTTGTGGTACAAGAAGCAGCAGTGTTGTAGATGTATAGATAAAACGTTTTGTGTAAATTCTCCAGAACTGTGCACACAGATGTATTTGCACAATGTTACCCTTGAGTAAAAAAAAGAAAGACCTAAAGAGAGATAACAACAGGCAGATATGCAGCAGGTCAAGCGCAGATCAGAACTGGCAGTGCAGCGCAGCATCTCACAATGCACACAAAGCCGTAAACGATGGGAATAGGGAAATTGGCAAAGCTAACATGGTCCCCTGCCATCATCCCTCGCTCCCTCCCTCTGTTTCACAACAGATGCTATGTTCCATGAAGACACTGTCAGCTGCACAAGAATAGACCGAAATTTGTTGACAATGATGGTGAGGGCTGGAGGACAAAAAAAGGACAAAAAAGAAGGAAGAAACAAAAAAACATTGTCAAATTCAGCATCTGAGGTAACAATGAACACACAGCACCACAGAGGAGGGCAGCGTGTGAGTTGATGCACAGACCTCTCTACAGGAATAGGACCTATTGCTATGGAAACACACCACTACCCCTCCCCACTACTTTTACCATGGTATACACATGCACACACTCTTGTCAGCTGCAGGCCAGGCGCTGTCTGAGCCCAGATGGTGGTGAAGTGCATAACTCACTTATCTGTCTCTGGCCTCTAAAGGAATGCCTAAAGGCCTCTCCAATTCCCAGTGGACATCACCAAAAAGTGAGAGGAAGAGGCACGCCATCTGCTCCCAGACACCGTGGGCATCCCACTTTCCTGTCCGTCCCCAAAATTCATCCCCCTTTTTACCTTCAACCTTCCAAAACCCTCCTAGTAATCCCTGAATGAACTTTAGAGAGTCACTGGGGACGTGAGAGTGGGCACTAGGGACAATCATCATACTTTGTTAGGAGCAATGTAACCAGCAGAACAATGTTGTCTTTTTGTGACCCCTCATCAAAAGAGATTATTCATTTTTTTTCTGCTTCAATTGAAGGATTTTTAGAGGTTTGAAGAGATGAAAGTCTCCAGTATTTCACATCACAAAGTAAACCTGTGATATTTGTATGCCTTTAGGTGAGAATGGGTCAAATGTAAGGCAACCTCTTTCTTAGAGACTGTATTCTCAGTACTGCAAAAAGCCCACAAAACCTGAAACTTTGTAGTATTATCTTTTTGGCTGCTGCTTTTTGGCTTGAGAGATAATTAATTGCTTTGTGATTTTGGTGAGTCTTACTGTAAGAATCTGGTCATTCAATTTTACGTAAAACTCGACCTGTTTGAGTCTTAACTGTGCATTGTTTTTGTACATGCACATGTTGTACGTGAAACATCTTTTCATAAAAATATGTACAAACGTCCCTGTGTTTTGGTAATGCTTAAACACATAACACTGGGACAAAGGGAGACTGCATACTTTTCACAGGGATAGCACAAACTAAGGGTCATTGGGTACAACTATACAACCGCCTGTGCAGGAGTGTTCTCATTGCTCTGGATGGTTTGCAGACTGGGGCTTTCCAGAAATGCTGCAGTTATGCCCGCTTTTCCACATAAACATACTCAAAATAAATGACAGTATAATGCTTTAGCAAATTAATTGTGAATGCAAATTAAATGCAAACAAATTGTGTAACTTTTTAAGATTAGTTTTACTTCGGTAACATAAGCTTTATTTCATCAAAATATATATCAAGTCATATTGCTGTATTTGAAAAAAAGATTTTACAATAGTTAGTCATCATGGTGGTTGTTTTATTTGCTACAAGTGTAAAGTTTTGCTGTTTGAAAAACACATGTAAGGAAGAGATGTAAGAACTCAAAATAAAGATGAAAAGAGACATTTGAAAAAGTTAAAAGAGTGGGATGAAAGCACCAGCCTGTTGTGCATTTATCACAGTGCCAACTCTTCACTCTGTTCAACCGCACACCCATCTTTACCTTGTTGCATATAGCTGCACTGTTTAAAGAGGCGAAATCGAGCACTCCACTACCCACTAAGTCAAGTGTGGCTCAAGTGTGTGCGTGCGTGTGTGTGTGTTTGTGTGTTCGCTACATGTGCTATGTTCATGCTGGTGTGTGGTCCGTCCAGTTCGTGTAAGCATGATCAAATTCTTGGTCCTGTACGTGTCAACAAAAAATCAAACAAACAAAAAACAATAAATAGCTTCTACTCTATTGCCAAGCAGCAAGTGAGAAAAATATTGAAAAAGAGAGGGATGGAAATGGGATCTGTGTGTGTGTGTGTGTGTGTGTGTGTGTGTGTGAGAGAGAGAGAGAGAGAGAGAGAGAGAGAGAGAGAGAGACAGAGAGAGACAGAGAAGGTAGGTAGGGAGGATAATAGAGGAGATAAGGCAGCGGTGATGCACTTGCAGCAGTACTGAAAACCACAAAGACATATGATAGAATAGGTTAAAACCTCTTGGTGTTCATAGGAGGACCAGAAGTAAGAATGGAAGTGCAAACAACAAAGCTGAAATATTCCTTTTCAGAACAAGGCGGGACCATGACATCCACTGTATCAAAAAAGCCTAGTTGTAAATAATTTGTTTGTGTTTTCCATGCTCCTTTAGTTGGCACTGGTACAGAGATTTTTACAGTTGCATTTTATGAGGCTGAAACTACAAGCATGTTTACATCCCACCATTTCCTCTCCAATAGATTCACCAAAGTTTCCTGTGAGTGAAAACCATCACTCTTATAAATGCTGATTAAAGCCCCGGGTCATGACATATTAGTCTTCAACAAGTCAGGACAAGCACCTCCATCATGTTTCCTCACAGTGCCACCAGCTCTGAGCAGCTTTTCTTCGGCCACCAACCAAACGTGTGGAACAAATGGCAACAGCCTAATGGACAGGCAATAACGCAGGGGGCCCTCTGTGATGTGTATGTGTGTGTGTGGGTGTGCATGTGCAGGAGCGTGTGTGTGTGTGTTGATAAAGTGTACCCAAGCAGACAGGACGTGGTGTGTGTGGATTTTGCAGAGTGAATGGCGATTGTGTATTTTCAAAAGAGAGGGGGTGCCTCCCTGTGTGAGAGTGAATGTCGGAGCCCTCTGTGTGTGAGTGTGCGTGTCTGTGTTTGTGTGTATTTGTGTGTGCACGTGTGTGTGTCACAACAGTCGAGAGTTGGTGAGAAAGAGCAGTCTGTTTAGTTCAAGTATGCCCCCGTGTGACCGATGTGAGAAGTAGAAGGCCGAGACAAAGATGGCATACTTCTGGTTGCTTCCAGACCATCTAGTACATTGTAATTTCCTCTTTTTCAATACCAGCGTGTTGATGTTGATAATGTTCAGCTTTTGTGTATCACTGATTCAAATGTAGATAGGTGACAGATTAAAGTAAAAACCAACATGACGCGTCTTAAAGTGTTGGCCACTAAATTGCTAGTTGGCAAGTTCTTGTTCTTGGCCCTCTTCTGACCTGGCAGTAACATGCGTCTTTGGTGATCCAATCACAAGCGGACAGCCTATATCAGTTCAAACACACACAAAGACAAACACACACACACACTCACAGACACACACACACACACACACACACACAGTAGAATACATCTCCACTTGCTTCTTGAGTGACCACTTGTGATCGGATCTCACTTACCTGCACTACAAGCAAATAAACACGTACGTAATTTCTGTTCGCAAAGACCGAATTAACCGGCGGGAGGCAGCAATGCACTTGTGCCTAGTTGGACAGAAATTTAAAAAAGAAGAAGAAGATCTCAAAACTATATTGACTGGGTCTATTCGTTGGTGTGTTCCAGGCAAACCAAACTATCCAAGAGGTTTGACACACTTGTAACATGCAAGCTCCTTTTGGTGGTGTGTAAGTATGTATGTATGTAAGTATGTTCTGTATGAATGCACTATGCTTGTCCCAAACAGCAGGTTTGGGACACATTAAGGTTTGCGCTAAAATATGTTTGTACTTCAAAGTTATGGGAGCTTTGGTTAGGGAAGGATAGGGGTCATGCTTTTAAAAATAAGGTTAACTATCGGCTAGAGACAGCCCTCTCTTGTGTTAAAGGCCGATGTTTTGTTGACCCTTGTCTTCCACAAATGCCTTAAATGGCCCATATTAGGAAATAAATAACTGTTTCTGGGATTTGAGGTGTTATTTTGTGTCTCTGTTGCTTCCACATGCATACAAACTTAGGGGAAAAAACATCCATGCTCTTTTGAGTGAGATACGGATCTTTAAATGTATCCTGCCTGTTTTCGGGTGAGCTGGTCAAAATCGGCAGGACCGTCTACATCATTGGCTAAAACATTTGGTGTGTGCTAACCACTTTAGCTAATAACACATCAGCTTGATAACTCTTTCTCCATCTTTGGTCAGTACAAGGCAGGATTAGCTGGAAGATTTCTTTTAAACAAGGACTTTGCTTGGAATACCTGCAGATGAGGGAAATGTAGGTAGTTCCATACAATTTCTTTTGTAGATTAGGGTGAACTTGTGTGTGTTGTAGCAGTGTTTTTCCATTGAGATTGAGTTGGCTAGCAATGCTAGCTTTTTTGTTCTGAAAAGCCTTTTAAAATGTCAATGACGTCATACACATCGTACGGCCATATATACTGCTTTACTGCAAGCTCTGAGTCACTTCCTTTTTTCTCTCAAGGCATCGACAACACAACTGACAGGTTAGGCTCTCCCTGTCGATACACGTACTAGAAAGAAGTTTTCCACGCCGAAATATTCACTCTGATATTCTGGTTCCACTTCGGATGCCATCAAGTGGGATCTCCGGTCGTGATCAGTCACTGACCAATCAAGCATTCATTAGCAGAATGCTAGCATGTTATGGGCAACAACTACTCAACCTGTGAGGAATTGAAAGGACAAAAGTACTTGTTCATTCAACTTTCCACCTATAATCCATGTTGAACTTACAAAAACTATAATCAAATCAGAGATTTGTCAACGGCCATCAGGCGAAAGAGATAGATTTAGCCGTCTAGCTCCATAGAGTCTCCTTTGTTTATCACTCGCCCGCAATCACGCCCAGTGGAACCGCAACTAAATTCGGTACAATGGGGCTAAATAAGAAGTAAACAATCTTTCCGTAGACAGGCTTTGCTTGTAGCTTACTGCGCAGTAGTTAGGAACTGCACAGTAAGCTACCAGCAAAGCGCGACTTCCAACAAAGATGGGAAAAAAGTGTGATGTCTCACTATGTAGTTAACACAGAGAGCTCAACACACAGGGTGAAAATAGGATCTGCAGCAATGTGCAGTACAACCAAAATATGGTGTTTTTTGAAAATTAAACCATATAAACCTACTCTGGTACAACCTCAAAACACAATTATGAACATGAAAATGAGCATAATACAAGCACTTTTAGAAGAGACAATCCAAACGTGTGCCCCATCTCTCTGGCGGCAGGCTTTTCACCCCACTTTTAAGTGTGGGCTATTCAGATGTGGTTAGACGACGTGTTGTACAGTCAAGGGACAATGGAAACCAATGTGATAATGTAAAAGGGGTCACTTGTAGTGATACAAACATACATAGAATTATCAGCTAAATCTGCAGCTCTCCCTGGCTTAACAGATCTTTATAGAGAGTTTCAGCTCACTGATTAGCTTAAGTTTGTTTACAGCAAAAAAAAACTCTGAAACACATAGGCTACACCAGTGGAAACCAAAACATTTTCACCTAAAGGACCCCTAAACTGACATAAGTTAGACCAGGGACCCCCATTTCATAAGATTTTGTCCCAGGGTGCCCCATGTGATAGGATTTTTGCTTTCAGATGATTTATTACAGAAATCAAACTGTCATCAGTCATACATTATGTTGTTTTGTTACTTATTAATTTGAAATTATAGTTACAAATAAATGATGTAAATGTAAATTTGCTGTGGACCCCCTGAAATTCCCTAAAAGACCCCTGGGGGTCCCAGACCTTACTTTGAACACCCCTAAACTAACCTATCTGGTCAGCACCAAACGACCAACACCGAACATTGAAGATTGAAGATGACCAATTGAGATGCACCACAGCATGTACTTTACTTTTACATTGGTAGCATGGGTAAACTTCCAACCATGTATATTTGCTTCGATGAACCAGTAGTGGAGTGGATCGGGTTTTCACAGTGGATCAGAAGCTTGACTCCTCGGTAGCTGAGTGGATTATTGACCGTCTCAGTAACGCCAAGAGGATTTTCACCCCTTTGATTAAAGTCCCCCAACAAAGAAGGAAAGTGTTAAGATTTTAAAGCCCCAAACGTGACACTGTCAGCGAGCCTTTAGAGACACTGGGTCAGGAGGGGAGGCAAGCAATGTAAGCAAACAAAGCCACTGGGACTGAGATATTATGTGTTTATCTTTTGTTATGAAAACACAAATCAGCCTTTTTGCTTTGCTATTTTTTATCAGATGGCCGTAATGAGCTGCCTTCTGAGTAGTTCAACAATAAGGCCTTATGATTAGAGGATGTTCTCGTTGTCAACACAAAACTTCAAAACCAACAACAACAAACACACCCCAGGATCCTCTTTTATCTGCCTCCCTACCGTCCGCTCCTCACGTTGGGTTTGTGAGTTTGTGTCAAAACAGGAGAGTCCAGTATTATCAAGCCGTTAATCTTAAAATGATCTCCAAATATTTTTGTCTTGGAATCAAACCTCCGGTTGCTCCTTGCTGGATGGAAAGAAAATCAAGTCTATTAAACTCTTTCATCCACCCACAACATCACATCTGTGCTGTGATCTGACATCAGTGCAGAGGCCTGTGTCAGATGTGGGTCCCAATTAGCTAGCGTGGCTGGTTTATGCCCCCATCCCCCATTTTCCCCCCATTCTGAGCAGAGACAAACAGAAAAAAAAACTGTACTAATTGGGCCTGGCTGCTCTTTATGAAGTTGGAAGTCGTGTTGCTCTGTGTCACGCCCACCTCTTGGACTCTAAAGTTGCACCAAGGCGACAACTACACACTATAAACACCACCCAAGCAGGATTTGTGGTCGCTGTGATCAAAGTCACCAGAGGGGAAGATAGGTCTGGTGCTGCATGTGTGTGTGTGTGTCAGTGTGTGCATGAGAGAGAGGAGGTAATCTATGGGTTCTGTTGTTAATTATTTATCATTGTAACCACTGTACAGCTTGATGAGAGAACATGACGCTTATGTGCTACCTTCTGACGCACTTTGTGAGTTGGGGTGTGTGTTTCTTACCAACAGTTTATGTGTATGCCCATTTCAGCAAGATTCTGCTTAAAATATGAGGAAAACCGGGTATTGTCTGACCCACCTTGACCAGAGTGGAGAAGGGTTGTGAAGAAGGATGGGCTGACACGTGCATGCAGATCAACTGCCAACACTGTTTAATGTATATCAACAACTGAACAAAGAATTTCAAGTGCCCATAATATGAAAGAATCACTTTTTCTGGAATTTGGGGTGTTATTTTGTGTTTCTGGTGCTTCCAAACAAAATCAAACTTGGAAAAAAAACTATCCATTCTGTTTTGAGTGAGATCTGAATATCCTCTGCCTTCAGTCTCCGGGTGAGCTGTTCAAAATCTCCACGGCTTTCTACATCACTAGCCAAGACGAGGTGGCTAAATGTAGCATGCTCGCGCTAGCATGCTAGCTCGTTCACAATGGCAAAACACTGCTACAACACACACCATAATTTACAAAAGAACTACTTCCTGTCCCTGTTCTGCAGGTATTCCACAAGTGCCCCTCGTTTAGAAGAAGTCTCCCAGCTAATCCTGCCTTGTAATGACCAAAGTCGGAGAAAGAGTTATCTAGCTGATGTGATCTTACCTAGCTACTGCACACGTGTGACTCCCAACAAAGATAGTAAAGAGGTGAGATGTCTTACTTTTTTAGCTAAAACAGAGACCTAAACACACGGGAAAAACAGGATCTGCAGCAATGTGCAGTACAACAAAAAGATGGTGATTCTTGAAAATAAAACCATGTAAACCTATTCTGGTACAAGCGCAAAATACAATGATGAACCTGAAAATGAGAATAATACGGGCGCTTTAAACAAGGCACAAATTGTATTTAGAATTTAAGACTGAGCTAAGGGCCATCAGAAGCAGCGACAATATTGTTGACCCACACTGCACAACATGTCGCTCAACCACATCTGTCTCATGAGAGACAACGTGGGCCAACAAAACATGCGACATCAACACAGTAGGTTGTTCATGGTGTTGTAATAATTTTTTAAGGTAAGGTGATCGCTTACTGATGACACGTTGGCACAATTTCTTTTTTAAATGATCAAACTGCTACATCTTTGTAGTGAGATGAACAAAATGATTTGAATCAGCAAAGTGCGTGGTCATTTCCACCATCACTGTGTCTGAATGAAGGATCAGTACAGTACTCTGCTGATGATCACTGAGCCGTTGCATTGACAGTTTATGATTGACTGGCTTACTTATCACACCTGGTGGAAGTGGTAGCAGTAGCAGTAGCAGTGGTGACTGTAGTTGGTTGTAGTGTTTCAGTGTCTATTTGGTCAGCTGGCAGTGCACTGCAAACAGAATAGAACTCGTCATGATTTTCAAAATAAATATATTAAACGTGTGTGTGCTGTGGCTTGCATGTAAACATAATTTCAAAAGAGTCCTACTATGTATTTGTTTTGAGGAAACTGCACACACAAAGTAGTGTCTGTAGATTGACATTTGCTATCTTCAACATCACTTTTAGGACACAGACTTATGGTGCATTGCTGGCCATTCTTCCCCTTTCCTTCTTTTCCCATTCCTTCCTGTTATTGTTCCCTTTGTCCTTTCTTTTCCTTCTTCCTTCTTCCTGTTTCCTATTCTTTATTTTTCTGTCAGTTCATACTCACTATTCCCCTTCCTCTACTTCTATTTAGTCATTTTTACTCCCTCCTCATCCTCCTGCTGCTACAATCCCCCAGGCATACACAAGAACAGTCAACTCCTTTCTACTGAGTGCTGTTGGAGTCTTTTTTAACTCCTCTGCTTTTAGTCTTTCCTCATTATTCTCTCTTTCTCTCTTCTTTTACGTTGATCCTTCTAAATTTGATGTTACTCTCTTTTTTTACCCTCTGCCTGTCTGTCCATCTTTACTTTCTCTTTTTCCTCATCCCACTCCATCTTTTTTCTTTTTCTTTTCTATCTCTTTAATGGCCAGTCTCACTCTTTCACTCTCTGGTTCTCTCCTTTCCATTTATTATCGCCAGCTGAGAAAAACAGAGGAGTGTTTTGGCGCCTAGCCAGAGCAAACACTGATATCCAACCAGCCCCCATCACTGCTCTCTCCTTCCACTGGCAGCTGTCCAGAACTAAACACACAATGTAACAGAACAGATACACACACCCATATACACACACTCCCTGGAGTGTCCACTGTAGGTGTTTGCTTGGCTGACATGCTCTACAATGACTGCAGTGGTCTGTACAGTGCACCACAGCCTGCAGCTGTGGACCTTTCCAAAGCTTAGGCTGCAGCCAACCAGAAACAGCAACAAACTCTGGACAGGCAGAAAATAAACAAGACACTTTTAGTCTTTTGCATGGCCTCTCAAGTCATTTTTTTTCTGCAATTTATTTGAGGATTGTCTGTTTCTTCAGACCATGAGCAAAGAAAGACTGGAATGGTATGAGCAAGGACATTTCATGATACTACAGAAGCAAATAGTCAGATTGAAAATGATATTTATAGTAGATGGAATAAGTTTATCATCAAAACATGAGAAAGCTGTTGACAGTAATAGATGTGTCATTGGTTCCTTCTTCACAAACTCACAGTCACACTCTCACTTCCTTCATCAGAGCTATTTTCATATTCTATCATTGCTTGACACTTTTTATTTCTTGACCCTCTTTCAAGAGTTTTGCTCTTTTCCAGCTATTATTTACTTCTACTGGTTCTGGCGTTTGAGAATTTTTCAAGGTAGTTTAATTTGTCATTAACTACACATTTATTTTCTTTTCCCCACACTTTGTGAGTTACACATTTTCAGGGGACCTGGAATCATTCTCATGTGTCTGCTTGCTTCAGTCGTTCTGAAGTAAAATGAAGCAGCACGCTGAGTTCCAGCCAGGTGCTCTACAGCCGTCACCTCTGACCACACAGCAGACGTCATGATCATTCCTTCTATATGATTAATAAAGAGCAAAGCATTGCAGAGAAAAATAATTGCTCACACACTGAAAATGCAAGCTTCCATAACATTGCATTATGGAGCTTTTTGGAAGCTTGCATATTCTTTTTATATTTTCTTTTGCTTTGCATGCTGTCTTTGCTGGGTTGGATGTTCACACTCTCTCTTTAATCTACAATTTTTGTGGGCAAAAAAAGGTTCACATGAAAAACGTTTTTTTTTTTTTTATCAACAAAGCCTGTTGCAACATGATGAATTTGTAAAAAAGGAACAAAACAGTGTGCAGATTATTGCAACAAATATTTTTATTGCAAGGATGAAACTTAGATGTGCAATCCAGGTCCAAATTAGTTGTACAACAATATATACAAAACACAAACATAATGTGTTTTTCAAATTTTCCTCAAATTTCTCACTAGGAGTTTGTTTTTATTGATACGTTTTCTGTCTCAGTCATACAAGGAGATGTAGGTCTTTAAAAGTAGTGTTTGAATAAAGTATTTGCATTACTCACACTCAAAAAAAGCTGTAATTAGTTAGATAACTTGCAACTCACTTTTTCAAACCCAAATTCCCTGACCTTCAACTCTCTCCTGACTGCTTCCAGTCTTTGTGCCCTGGACCTCCCTACCGCCTGCACAAACATGAAATTAATATCAACATTTTGATAAAGCTACCTTACTATAAAAATAGATCAGACAGCAAAACATTTTCACCAAAAATGTTTAGGTTTTTCACTTGAAGGTCATTTGATGCTGAGGCAAACCTTCAATTGTTTCCACTTGCTGACAGCTCGTTATTGACAGGTAATAAAGGTTGTGTAAACACATCTGTTGGCTCTGAGTTACCAGACAGTAAAAGGCTGTAAAACTGCAGGCCATCGGGCCCAGTACAGAGCACCCATTATCAGTCCAGTGTCCTCGCTCTGAGTGCTGACCCTCAATGACAATCCAGTTTCTAGTCACCACAGTTTGTTTCTCTTTAATTGTTGTGTCTCTTTGCTGGAACGTTCTTTGATGAATACACTTGAGTTTGGATGTCCTCCCCCTTTTGTGTTTTGTCATTGTGTTTAATGACTTTACACCAAAGGTTTTCCAAATCTAATAGAAGACATCACAATCCAAACTGTAAAAAGATGTTATCAAAGGCAATACAATGAACGGATTGGTGTTTTTTTGCAACACAAGTTGTGAAAAGCAGTAGTTTCATACATTGGAAGAGATTATACCCTATCCCCAGTCCACCCACACACACACACACACAAATACACACTACCAAGTACCATGTAGGGAACAGTAATGAGCGCAGCAGCATTTCCATACTTAATGAGCGGGTCATCTCAGCATCGGATGGGAATGTCTACTGGGAATAGGTGCCACACGGCTGATAATCAGATCCGCCTCGCCCTCGACAGATGGCACTGGGCGTATCATCATTACAGCAGAAGTGATCACCAAATGAGATGAAACCAAAAGCAGTGATTAAGAACAATCAATAACAGTGATTAAAAGAGGTTTGACACAAAGGACAGGACACCAGGACGCTGAGACAGAAGGGTTAAACACGTCCCAAAGCACGTATTACGATCTGTGTAGAGCTTTTTAACCACCTTATGTGGAAATTAGGCTGGTGGACAAAAATCAGCGGCTGGGATGCAATGGAAGGACGCCAATAACTTGCAGATCAATTTGACTCAAACGTTGGTGATGCAAATGAATACATTGATTTTATTCTCTGCAAGTCAATGGCCTATAGCGTCTTTCTTCTGAAATTCAAATCTAACACTGATTGCTAAAAAGAACCCTGAAATTGTAGTTGTGTGAAACCTGTGTGTATTCTTTAAGGGTTTTTCTTAAATGCCTATTGAAGTTCCTCATGGTCGACCATGGAAATCCTCTAATCTAATCTGTTTTTTACTATTTTGTTTTTTAAAGTATTTTTCCAGATAAGTTGATTGAGAACAATTTCTCATTTGCAACGTCAACCTGCCAGATTCACACAGTTCCACATTCATACCTGGAAGCTGCCAAGTACTACAGTGCCCACAGTCTGATCTGCTGGCCACTAAGCAGCTCCACCAGAGCGGTTGGTATTTCACTATCCCACACAGATTTTATCCTTCCGGTCTGGGGATTGAACCCGTGACCTCCCTGTCCCGAGCTCTCTTTACTAATCTCTAGGTCACCACTATTGATTTCAGCAACACCGTATTTTACATTCAGTGGAATGCTTTCCATGTTTGCCCTGTTAAACGACAAGTTACAACATCTCTTCAAGCTGGCTATTGTTTTTGGATTCCTCCGCTATAATCAACAGTGCAATAAATGACATATTTACAACAAAACTGTCGGCGTGTCCACGTGATACAAGTCTTCCGTGATTGCGCACAGCCCCCACCCCTCCTCCACACAGTTGCTTGTAGCCAAGGAGAACACTCGGGATTAAAAAAACATAATGGACTCTTTAGAAGAGGTAATTATCTTAAGTTGTACACAATCTTCTGAACATAGCCATATTGACAAGACAGAGAGAGTTGTGTAAAGCTGATATTCTTAATTAGCTCTGTAGCAACTTATTTGGCAATATTTAGAATGTAAGGAACCTTCATTTAAGCTTTAATGAATAATTCTTGTTCCGAATTGTGTTAGCACTGAAGTCAAGCTTACATTACTGTTTGCTGCTGCAGCTCCCTCCATCAACCATGCTCCATTGAAATGAGAACCAGTCCTGAAAGTCTCTCCTGGGACCTATTTGAGATAGGTTTTCATGAGTTTTAAAGCTGTTAAGCTTCTCTCTTCAGAGGCAGCAGCGACTGGAAGATTTACAGTAATAGCAGACGAAGGAAAATGCTGAGGTTTTCATGCTGAGATCCAAAAGCTGAACAAAATGTGTGATTATCTTCTGAAGTATGATGCATTACAGAAAATACAATTAGAGGTAAAACGACTTGTCAATTAATCAACGAAATGGATTGACAGAAAATAATTGGCACCAATTTTGATAGTTGTTGAAGTAATTTTTTGAGCAAAAATGCTTAACATGCTGTGGTTCCAGCTTTTCCAGCAAGTAAAAAATTATTCTATTTTAATAATCTCAATTTATTTGATCTGGTGGTTGACCAACATAAGGGTAATAGTTTAGTCATAATGATGTTTGCTTAACCACACATTCAAAACAGAATGTGTGATGTTTTTATTTTACTAACTAAACAATAAATTGATTAATGGAGAAAAAAATCAACAGATTAATCCCTAATGAAAGTATTCATTAGTTGCAGGCTGATACAAAAGTTTTTATATAGTTATAAATGAGCTGCACCTCAACTAGCTATCAGTAAAATATTGTTTTGACATCTTGTGTATGAAGAGATAGATAGAGAGGCATTAACATTAAGGCAACCTCATATGTTTAAACCAAAGCTTCCATCTACAAATGTGCAAGACACACACACACACACACACACACACACACACACACACACACACACACACACACACACACACAAACACACACGCGCACACACACACACACACACACACACACACACACACGTATTTGCTATGTTGGCACTGAAAGCACAACCTGTCCAACCCAAAACTTTTGGAGCGATTCCAGGTGTTTTTGGCATCCTGTTCTTTCCTCTTCTGCAGGAACTATTAATTAAAAATTACATTAAATAAAATGCTGGCTACGTCTCAAGGCCAGTGTAGCACATATGGTTTCACTGCAATAAACACACCTTGGGGACATAGAGGGTGATGCAGAGAAAGAGAGAGAAGCAGAGAAAGAGAAAGAGAGAAAAAGTAAGCGCGAGACAGAGCAAAAGAAAAAAGAAGAGAGAAATATGGGACGTAGATAAGAATTAGACTGTTTTTGCTTTGTGTGTGCAGGATTTACTCTTTCTTTTTCTCAATCCTCCTGTCAGTGTGAATGATCAAGAGATCTGGGACATGAAGCGGAGCCAAAAAGGAAAAGTGAGAAAAATAATGTGTCCTGGCTTGTTTTCATTCAGCCTCTCTGACTAGTTTATGTCAAGTCAGCAAAGTGGTGGTCTGGGGCTGGCCAAGATTTTATGGTGTGTATGTGTGTTTGTGTCAGTGTGCATGTTTGTGTGTATTTGTGCGCATGTGTGTTGCCGTTTTTTTTCGATTGCTCAACAACAGTGGGCACAACTGAAGCTACACGTGCAAAACTCTAACTACCAACAGTCACCTGAGCTAAACAGTTCACACCTCAAACAGGCTCAGTGGAGCCAAACACTATGAACAATCCTCACTGAGATAACACACACTGTCACTCAGAAAACACAGAGAGTAAAAACACCTCTACATTTTGAATAATTTAAGTGTATCCCTTATTTAATCTGAAATAAAAGCTCTTTGTATTTTTTGTCTTCATCCATGCATCCGCCCTCTCCCGACCACTCTTCTCCCTCCACAAACCTATCTTCCTGGTTCCATTTCCAAAATAAGTCTTACTGAGCTCATAAATACAAGATCAACAAGATCTTTTTACCTGGCTATACCCAATGTTAACATCTGTTGTGGTATTTATGCAAATTAGCACAAACGTAATTAGATTATGCACCGTTTGCCCATGTTAACAATTTCTAACAAACTTTTAATCATTTTTTTGTTTGTTGTGATGCAAATGATGACCTCAGTAATATGCATAGTGATATCTAAAGGTTAAAATGTTGACCCTATTCACATGAGAAAAAGATTGAATCAGCCTGTGAATAGACTATATTTGGGTATTTTTCCAAACTTTCCCCTAATGTGATTCTTCTGGGCTTTTTTCCTTACTTAGGACATATTGAGGATACAAAATCAGTTGAGTTTGCTTCTGTTGCAATTTGTTTAATTACACAAAATGACTGAACTATGTTATCATCGTGTTAAAGCCACCAATAGCGTGCCCGGATTGCAACAGCAAGTCAGTGAGTCACTCACACACAGAGTAAAAACACTAGCGTCATACATCAATACAGAAGTTACAAACTTTTCATCTTTACAGTTTGAATAATTTGAGTGACTTCCCACTACTCAATGGTTTTATTAAAGAAAAAATATAGATTTTATAACTTACGAGTTGAATGTAAGGTAAACAAGAAGGAATGAAAATCAGCTTGCTTCAATAAAGTATTTTGTCCCTATTAATTTATGGCATTACTGGGAGAAAAAAACTAAAGGAACAGTAAAATGAATAATCCTGGATCTCTCCAACTCTCTCCTATTTCCATTGTTTTCACCTCTATAACTTTCTGAAAAACAGTAAGAACGTGTTTTTACTGTGGTAAACATATAGTGTTTTTCACATTTTTTTATAGCTCTGCATCTCGGACATCTGACCTGGACATATTGATACATTCTTTGCTGTTTCTCTCAAATGATACAGTGTATCATTGTCTCATTCTTATTTCACCAACTAGTCTAAATCAAGACAACTGCTTAGGCTTTCAGCTAAAATTGCAGTCAGCAGTGTTTGAAATGCACCAGGCTGGAATCCATTCTGTTTTCAATGTGTGGTTAACAGTTTTGACAGCAGTGTGTTAGCATTTGAACAAAATGCTGTAAATTCAGTGTTGTGCAGGTTGTTGTTAAAGTCATGCCACAAGTGTGTGGAGTTTTTAAAAACTGTGTTCAAGCAATGAAAAAGGAACTAGAGTTTGGTCCACATGAACTGCTACTGTGCAGACTGTAGTTACAGTTTTGCACATGTTACTCCAGTTGTGCCCACTGGGGTTTAGCTATTTGAAAAAAAACTGTAAAAAGGCATCTAGCGTCGGTAGAGGAAGAAGGAAGTAATGGTATCAGTGACAAAACCCGTAGAGAGGACAAAGTTGATGTACTGATCAACAAAACCATTGGTGCGTTCCATGTCTCCATGTCTTGCTTTACAGACTTGAATTAAAGACTTTGCGATTACATTGTATGAATACCAGCCCTGCACGGTCTCTTTGAATTGCTGAGATGGTTTTCATTCTCAAATTTGACATAAAAACTATATATGCATACACTACCGGTGAAAAGTTTGGGGTCACTTACAAATTTCCCTACTACTCCAATATGGACAGAATACCCACTGATCTGGTATCAATATCAACATTGCCCATTATTAGACACCATTCCTCCAATGTTCCAAAGGCACATTCTGTTTACTAATCTGATATTATTTTAAAAAACTAACTAGAAAAACATCGGAGAATCCTTTTGCGATCATGTAAGCACATGATGTAATCTGAAAACTGCTAAAAACAACAATGCGACTGATCTGAGCCGGTATTCTGTCTACAATGGAGTGTGATGGAAATTTCTAAGTGACCCCAAACTAATGACTGGTGGTGTATATATATGGTCAGTGAGAGCTGGTGGCTTGGGTCCAATCAGAAACTGCTGGCTTGTCTTCGTCCTGCCCAGCCCGGCACTCCACCCCACTGGACGCCGAACATAATCCTTCACTTTCTCTCTTTCTGGGTTTTTTAGGGTGGTTTTCCATTGCAGAAAGCCAGATGTGACTGTGGCAGGCCATACATTTCACCTGGTTCTAGACCTGACGCTTGATTCCCCCCCACCACCAGCAAGGGCCAGGCATGAAACACTTCCTGCTGATACACGCGATGCCCCTTGCATTATTCCCGGCTTTGGCTGCTCCTCAGGACGTCACCGCAGGCTATTGTTCCTGCCAACGGGGGAGAGAAAGAGGCATGTTCACACAAACAAGTACAAACTAACTCAGACTGACACACACACACATGCACACTTTTATACATGGAATCAATCAAAGAGCCTGAAAATTGCATGTTTTTTAATTCTACTAAGTACACTAAATCAACACCTCAACTGTCTTTGCCCATACAGTAGATGTGTTTCGGCAGGCTTCAGACTCTCTCAGTTTCTTGTCTGCTATTTCTTATTGCCTCTCCTACTCCTCCTTATTATCTCCAGTCTTTTAAAAGTCCACCAGTGTTTTTTTGTCTGTAGCCCTTCTTCTTTAACATTTTGTTTTACATTCCCCCAAAAGTTAGCTCTCGGTCAATGTCTTTGTGACAAATCTTGTGATAAAGTCTTATAGGCAAAATCTTTTTCTGTTTATAATCTGAAAGAAATAGTTTTTACACTTCCATATGATCTCTCATTATGTTTAATTCTTTCAGTTTTTACCCCAGCCGCATAGTAGAAACATCATCAACATGTCCTCGCTGTGAATTCTCTCGACAGTGACTTGTTCTTCATCTTTTTTTTAAACACTGTATTGATTGAGTTTCATTTTAACCAAAGACATACATAAAGGTAGACAACCCCTGAAAAATAACAGAAACAAAAACCAAACTACAGAGAGCAATCGATAGTGACCTGTTCTATTTACACATAACCTCAATCCAGCATTACACAGACTTTGTTCTAGGGAGCTGGCAGGGTAAAGTCCCTTTAATGTCCAGTACAACATATTCAGATATTTGCATTCTCACATATAGCTCCTCTGGGTTATTGAAGCCGAATCTTGCAGAAATTCCGCAGGACCACACTGCACCTCTTCCGGCATTCCAATACCCACCTAATCCTCTCTTCTCGTTTCTTTCTTCCTCTTCTTCCTCCTCTCCTTAGGGTCCCAAGGGGGTCCATTGTGCCCCTCTCTATGAACGATTCTGTACCAAAGCTTTCCAAAAAATGCTGTCAGCGAGCGAAAAACTACAAGCCAGTCCACACCTCACACACCAATCATTTTTCATTCATAAATTCTCACACATTTTTAAGCACATTTTGTTGATTGTGTTTGTCCTTGCTAGTGAATGATGATGAGTTCAGGGTTGCATGTATGAAAGGGGCTCTGGTATTCACTACTGAGGCAGTACAGGTAGTATTGGGTTCTCCCTCTGTGTAAGAGAAAGAAAATTTGTAATAATATAATATGTTCCCACAACACATGAAACACATGTTAGTCAAAAGATACTATGGACCTTAATTTCTGGTCCCAGAACTGCATCTACAAAAGCTCAATGTGAGAACTATTTACATATCTGCCGTGCAGCGTCCTTACAAGCTTCCTCTGCTGTTGCTAAGCTTTTGGCCACAGAAAAAAATTAACTGCTTCTGTCTATACACTTCAAGCTCTGTTAAATGTTTTGTCCAATAGAGGTTACGTTGAAGTTACAAGTTGAAACACTGACACATCCAAACTTCCCTGGTGAAAGCACAACGCAGCAGACCAGTAAGCATCGCCGCTGATTGTGTTGGAGGATTGCTGTGTTACTATATCTGTAGTTATTTTTCTGAATATGAGAGTAAATTCATTGAAGTGTCAGTTACATACAGAATATGGTAACAGTCTTCAATAGTGACAGTGGGGTTTGTCAGTTTTGTCAGTTGGTGCAGAAAACAGCACAGGGGGGAACCCAGTACCAGCTGTAGTGCCTTCTTTATTGTATTCTAAAGGTTGAACGTGCAGTACTTTTGGTAAATTGGCAGTGTGACAAGACACAACAAGA
Source organism: Etheostoma cragini (assembly GCF_013103735.1). NCBI lineage: Eukaryota > Metazoa > Chordata > Actinopteri > Perciformes > Percidae > Etheostoma > Etheostoma cragini. The sequence goes on from NC_048414.1 coordinate 16,953,904, forward strand.
AAATTGGTTGCAGTTTCTCTTTGTGATTAGTGTGCTACATTGGTATTTAGATAATGATGGCACATGCATCTAGTGTATAGTGTAGCCTACTCTAAAAACGTTTGCAGTCTGACTAGGACTAACAGTTGGTTCTTTTGTCTCAGTTTCCCCTGTTCAGTGGAATTAGCCAAAACAATGGAAAAGTCCTTTTGGAAGAGAAGAGTCAAATTTGTGACTCAAACAACCACACATATTCAAGTAGTTGATAGTGCTCTATGCTTAGACGTGTAGATGTATTCAGAAAAATTTATACAAAAAATCTTGGGCTGTGAATTTCTTTTTGTAAAGTATGTAAGCAAAACGTTATGCACATTCATGACTAGAAGGAGAGTAGATTACATTATAGACTGCAGCTAGTACCATTGGGCTTATTTGACTATTAAACACAGAAGTATTAACAAGATGGGTATATTATGAGAACCAGATCCTGGACTCCAAGATTCAAATGAAAGTTGCTCATCAAGTGCTTGCTCACCAAGTGTGCATCATATTTCCCTTGTCCTAGTCACTTGTACATTCAAATGTCACACTCATAAAAATGCTTTTTGTGGCTGTAAGGAAGTCCTTAACATTAAATCTACAAGGTTTGAAAAAAAAATTGTATTGTTGTTGGCCAGTGGGACTACTTGGCAAGAATGACATGTCACATCGTCCAGCTTTCTCAATACTACACATCTAAAGTTGGGACAGAGAAAAATAAAGGTTGGTGTCGTAAGTTGGAGGTGAAATTCTTCCATCCTTTAAACAGCAATGCGGTGCTTTTGTGTTTGATGTGACTTTAAACTGGACTTTGTGGTCTACATTTAATGTACTCACCAAACCCTGCAGCAACCTGACCACACCAAGGAGTTTTTTTCTTCTTCTGGAGACTCATACAGGAGGCACGGCATCACATGTTCTGATATTATCGGTTCAATGTCAGTGTACACCAAACCAAAAGAAATTAGTAAGAGGCACTTCCTTTATATGTAGTATATTGCTTCCAAATTGGTATTCCATAAACCACAAATCCCATTGCAGGAACTCCCCAACACCCTAAAAAAGTTACCCAACATCTTACTTTTAGATGAGCCTGATTGTTGTCTGGAGCCTATGAATATAATGGCATGCACTGCTTATAGAGAGAAAGTCAAGGGTCACCATTTTTGGTTTGTTAAAGACCTAGTCTATGTGTTTGTGCTATGTTTAGTTGTGAAAACAGATTAAATCTTAATCAGATTAAGATAAAGTCTAATTTTACTAAGAAAAAGAAAAGGCAGGGGATAACAGCTGTATTTAGCTGTGTCCTAACCACTTGGCTGCAGCCCAGTTGAGATTATCACCCTCGTAAAATGCAGCTATGGCTAATTATGTGGGAAGGGAATCCGTGACTTTTGCAGTTTTCGGCTTAAAAACGCACACTTGCAAAGCCACGCGGACTAAATGTATTCACAAAACGTGCAAGCAACAAGACTCAAACTCCCATACACACTCAGATACACACACATATTTACACATACTCATGGCCGACACATGGCGAGGACCACCCAAGAAGGAGAAGCCTCTTTGAAAATAATGAAAATTCCTCAGCAGCCTGGTGCTGCACAGCAGGACGAGGTAGCGCTGTGTCTACACAGGAGAGTCTGTGGAGGCTTGCATCCCACCTGGCTGCAGTGGTTGCTGAGGACAGGCAGAGAGCCATGATTGTAAACAGTTAGAGTTTTTCCATCTGCAAAAAAAAAACTCAGTAGGACCTCTGCGAGTGGATGCTGTCAGGAGTGAAACAACAGATATCCGTGCTAAACTGGGCAGATTTCAGGCTAAATTACGATATGATGGGTGATCGATCCTGGTCATGGACCTGTTGATTTGGCAGTGACTCTACCTTTATGTTTTTTTCATGGGAATCTTCCTCTTGGTCCTTCAGTTGTCACACTTGCAAGTAAATAAAATGCTTACAGCTTCCACAGATACGGTATAATGCAGAAATCTAGTAAGTGTCCCCTTTTGGAAAGAAAGAACATCTCTGTTCATCCTGTCTTGCTTTGCAGGATTTCAACATTTTCACCAAAGTCATGTGCGTGTGTTTGGATAGCTTTTCAGTTTTGTTTATTTTACTTTTTTGTGATTACATTTTTTTGTCTGAAGGCTCTCTGGCTCACTTTGACCAAAAGTTGTTCAGCCCAAAGAATGTAGCAAACACCACGTTTACTATTCCTAAAAGTGCGGAAAATGGCATGCAGAACGCATTAACAAGACAACAGACCCAGTTTTCATTACATAGTTTAACTATTGGAATTAATGTTTATCAAAGCTGAGTAAATCTGGCAACAACATTTGTGATTTTAGAAAAAAGTAATTTATTGTTCAGCCCCATCCATAGAGTG
>NC_048414.1:16956425-16963157 GCF_013103735.1 Etheostoma cragini
GGGGGACGAGTACCAACTCTAGACACATAGAGGGAGAAAGAAAGTGTCTCCCCTTTTGCTTTCTGACCAATGTGGAAAATGAGTAGGGGGAAATGCAAGCCACGGTCAAGCGGACCATTCAGAGTTATTGCGTCGTTGTCGTTGCATTTTTTGAGAGGTGCACATCAGGCTATCATGAGGTCTGTATCTCCACATTTACGGACGTTGTCATGACGTCAATTTAACGCAGGAGAGGAAATTGGTCTTAAAAAGTTCTTATTAGCTGTACTTTTTTCACTGTACATCACCTACTCCAGATGCCATCCTGAATGTTTATTGGTTCAAATAGCACCTGATAGCAATATGAAAGATTGCAGTAATTACCTGGGCATGTAATTAGTGTTGAAAATTGTAATGTGTTTGGGGGATAATTGACAATCAGTCTGTTTTTAAGATGAGGTAAAAAAAAAAAGCTAGACAGAACATGACTTATTAAACTTAACATAGTCCCTAAATCCTAATGAGCTAGCATTAAAAAAGGCATTACCTAACGCCAGACCAATATTAGTACTGGAAAAAGTCGAAGGCTTTGACAGCCCTGTTCAATTTCATGTTTTACTGGAAGGGGAAAGGATCTTGACTCCATTGTTTGGGATGAAAAATTAGTAATAAGCTTCACTTCCTCTGCACCACCAGCATTGCAAGGCACCAATAATGAAGTGGTGAAAGGTCAGAGTTAACGTCCTGAGAGTGTTCCTGAGACCAAACAAATGAGCACTCCAGAGAAAATGTATGGGTCAGTAATTATAACAACAGGCAAGGAAAAGGTGTGTGATAAATCACTATCACTGTATGACTAGGGTCGCAAAGGATCAATGTGATTATGTTGCCCTTCCAGTCTGTCTAAGTGTATGTTTATTTTTATGTATGTTGGTCCCTGTTACCAATTTGTATGTGTGGATATTATAAGTTACTAAACTGTTAAATAGTCAGTGTGTTTCAAAAAAACATTTTAGACATTTTACCACCAGGCAAGGTTACGTTTGCACCACAGTGTGCATTTGTGTAACTCTGTGGGGGTTAAGCTTGGGCTGTAAGTTAATGCAAGCCAGAATGAGAGAGTTACGCAGTAGTGAGACTGAGGTTACTCCAGTCCGGGGACTGTTGGTCTAGTGCCAGCTCTCCTGACCCAGAACATTTTGTACCATAGTGAAGGCATGCAGGCCACAGCCATTGTCTTCTCACATTCTTCTACACACTCACACACACACACACACACACACACACACACACACACACACACGCACGTTCCTCTTTGTGAGAACTGATTAATTTTGGAGTCAAGTCAGTCCTGTTTCCTTAACCCTAAACCATTGAATAATCACAAATCTTTACCACTGGCCTAGCATATTATCCAGTGCAAAAGCTGTAAAACTGCACCTTAATATTATTTTATATCTATTTGTCTTATACTGTAGATGATTCATGGTCTAAGTTTTTGAATGTTCAGTGTGCAAGTAATAAAATACGCAGCTAGTTTAGATACAATATCTTTATCTTGCAATAACCTCACTACATCAACATGCATATTGTGTTTGGATAAGTTTAGTCAGGTGTGCTAACATGGAGCCTTAGCCAATAGCAAAATACTTTACATGAGGTCACATAACATACATTGAAGTCTGTTACGTCAAGAAATTTACGTAAACTAATTCACAATAGCCAGGAGGCTACATAACATTAAACATGGTAAAATATTTCCTCAGTGATTTGTTCCTGAGTAACATTGTCACTTCACCACGTTGTGCCTGGTGGGTGGTTCCCGCTTTTAATGTTCATCCTGTTCCATGAATGAGGCATTACAGATTTCATCTTAAATGTCTGCTTCTAGGTCAACATGTATGCTAGCCGGTAGCCTCAAAGTAAAGCTAAAGGAGGCCAGTAAATGCTTTTGATGCTCCAGCAAAACACATATTTGAATGAGTAGTTTTTGGTGTTGCACACACACACACACACACACGCACAGCAGATATATAGACCTGGATTTACAAACAGCTCAATTTAGCTGTGGTTAGCTTTAACTGTTAGCCACAGCCCCCACCCTAAGAGAATTAATAGGTAGGGGTGGACAAAGGCATCCCCTTGTCTCTATTTGGCAGACCCCACACCACAGACACACATAGCTGCACACAGGGTACGCTACGCTAAGTATAGTCGTGCAGGCTAACCACACATTGAGCTGTAGGTTTGGCTCAGAGACAGCTCAAGCTGCCAGGCTAACTTTCCTCCCACTTTTAGAAGTGTCCGTCACACATAAACACACAATCATACTGGGGCCAGAGCTATTTTAGGAACCCCAGAAAAATAAGTGCACAAGCTGCCCATGATGCAGCCTGAATGCACACAGAAAGGTATGCAGCATAGGTGCTCAATGTAAACACACAAATCCCAAAGCAGACATCAGGCCGACACAGAATCCCACGGCACACACAAACACATATTTGCACTTGCTAAACACCTGGTGACTGAGAATAACCATCTTAAAAGCCCTTTTTACCTGAGCATATCAGTGCTTTTAAGACCTTAAAATACCTGAGTGTTAGCAATAAGAAACTCTTCTATAGTCTCTCAGAGCTTCATACTTTATTTTGATAGGCTGAGCAATCTGGTGTGAGCAAAAGAGCCAATGAGACTAGCAGTGTTGAGCAAGTAACTTACAGCTCCGTCAAAGGTGGCAAACCCACATTTCACATAGTGCTTCATTCATTATGTGCAGAAAAAATAAACCATTCATCCATTTTGGAGGTATTTATAGAGCATCAGAAGATAACTTAGCATTACCAATGGTGAATGCTCATAGCTCTACAGAAGTCCCCTCCTAATGTGGAGCTGCTGTGGTTACACAACATCAGAACACCCCCAGAACAAAACCAGGTGATTCCTGAATGTAGCTTTACCAGTGGCTAATGTTAGCGATCCAGCAAAGAACACATGCAAACGAGTTGCATTTCTCCTCTCTTGTTAGAAGCTAACCACCTCCCCACACCACCTATGCCAAGCAAACACACCCCCTGACTAGAGTTTAGATTCTCTGCCTGAGCCCGACCCGACCCCGAGTTGACTCGACCTGCAGTCCGCATAGTCTGGGCAGCATATATGTCCTGCACTGACTTGAGTGTGATGTAAACTGTGCTAAATCGTGTCTCCCCCATCTGTAGCACTGTCTTTGATGATTGCGCAACCTGGCCAGATTGTTTCAGATATCTCACGAGTCCTTTAGCAGCAGACATGGTCTCTCATATATCCAGTGCGTTGTTGGCCAGTGCGTCGGCATGCAGACCATGGTGTTGGAACGTATTAATTAGGTGATTAAGACAAGAAAGTCTCCTATGTGGTTCCAGGGCTTTGGTTATGTTGCTGCCTTGATCTGTTACCCAAGCCATTCGGCTGTGGGGCCTGATCTAAGCTTTACCCCAGACTAAACCCAGAGATACTGAACTGATATCAACCATCCACCACACTCCCTGTAAGACAGAGAAGAAACCGATCATTACATTTTGTGTAATTGTATTACTTTTTTCCCAACACTGCTGACAACTGGCAACTTCAGCAGTATTTATCTTTTAACTGTATGAGTTAATGCATTCTTTTAAATGCACTAGGCTGTACTAGTGACAAAAGTGACTTAGTACTTGTTTTGTACTCTTAACTGAAATGGTGGCACAATTAAGCAGTTAAATTGGTGCTCTTTTTATACACAGAGGAATGTTTTTCTTTTCAACACAGCAAATCAATAATACAACGCATGTCACTTAAGGGCTGCAAGCATCATTAATAGTGTCATGACCCAAGCTGCAGTGAAAACAACTAAGACACTGTGCACCAAAGCAGCTTTGGATCTGAGGTAGCCAACTCCACTTAGGACTGTAATTCAGCTTAATGAGTGGACTATTAAATAATTACAATCACAGTCTCCTTTTTACCAAAAAAAAAAAAAAAAAAACTTTCAGGGTCTGCAATTTTAAACCTACTCAGTAAAATGTGACCACCCCAACAAGGACCTCAATTTAACACCCACGGTCCTGGGCCTCCCCGGTAATAACCTCCCAAAGCAGACAGGAGACCCCTATAAAGCAGTATTTAGACAACCACAGGTGGGCAGACATCTACCCACGGGGCAGCCACTATTCCATAGTCTGCACATTCATAAACACACATATAGCCCCCCAGCCGAGGGCAAACCCAGCCAAGTGATTAGGATTGGACTAATGAGTGGCTTTCAGTAAACCAGAGGCTCGGGTAGCCTCCTGGGTGTACTAGACCACTGCTTCCTGTCCTCTGGGATCCCCAGCCTGTCAAAAAATACTACCTCTCAAAGAATATCAAGGTTGAGGTAAATTTTTAAGGCAACCGGGGTTGCAATCATCTCAAAAAAGGTCAGAGGTCACGTTAGAAAAATCAACACACTCCAAAAATATTGTCCTGAGTCACAAGGGGAAAGTGCAATGCATGATGAGCATTGCAATAAGCAATGTTTAATAGGTAATAGAATTGTATTTTGACTGGGCCAGATGGTATCAATAATTATTGTATTAATAATCCATATTTAAAATATAGTCAAGAGAGTTTTGTGTGTCCAAATATAGTTTGATGATCACATGATGCAAAACAGCGTTATTCATGGAGGTTGTTGATCCAGTTAATGTCTTTAACTAACATTATATATTGCCTTAGATCAGCAGCTCCCAAACTTTATCAATTAACCCCTTTGAATGTTTTCTTTCATCCAAGTACCCCCTGACTAAAACTCATTGCAATATGAAGAGGCACATTACAATGTCTAAACAACCACATTGTAACTAAAAATCTTAAATGCTACATTTCAAATGTTTAGAATCACAAAAAAAAAACGTATTATTGTGTTAACATAAAAAATAAAAAATAAACTAATTTCAATACCCTCTGCAGTACTCCAAAGTACTCCTAAGCGTACCCCCATTTGAGAAACACTGCTTTGGATAGAAGTCTCCACATTCACAAACATTTTAAAAGAGATGGCCTGAAACCTTTCAAACGTGTAAAAAAAAAAGAAAAGAATCCTTCCATTAGCTCTGCAACATGGTCAAAGCCCTAAATAAAGCAGATGAGAACATGAAAATGCAGCAAACCTTTTCAAAGTGTCAAAAAAGAGAACATTGTGAGTGTGATAGCACACATGGAAACATGTTTTTGTGTTTTTTTGTTTATTTTGCGTATTACCTGCATGCAGTTATAATGTATCCAGGCTACTTTGGTTTAAAGTGGTAGATGTAAAAGATAACACTTTGATGAGCAGAATTAACCAAACCAAACCAGCCACATGATTCTAAAGTGAATTTAAACATTCATGTATTTTCTTTCCTTCCTCAAATGTTGTCAAAATGGTTAAAAAGGGAAATTTAAACATTCAATCAGTTCTGGAACAACAGCATCATAAATTTCCACCTTGATTAATTTTACTGTACCCGTAACTGTAAATGTATTGATTCTAAATGACCTCAGCCTTTCAGCTCTCTAAAGCTTAAAAAACATGCTGTGTTTCCTGGACTTACAGCTGCTAAGAGAATGATTGCAACCTGTTGGAAGCCACCTCATGACATGTCTATCCGTGCATGGACCCTTGCCTTCTTGGATGTCGTGTACATGGAGCTGTCAACGGCACGCACCCATGGAGCGCCGGAAAGGACCATGGAACCTTAACACATCGCTGGCTCGTTGAGGTACAGGCTGTAGCCTTGTGTTACAGCCTTGACCTCAACCTGTGCATGTGATTGGTCCTTTGTTTTGTGTCTGTCTGTCTGTGCGTGTGTGTGTACGTGTGTGTGTGTGTGTGGGACTGTTTATGTTTGTGTTTGTGTGTGTCTGTTTCTGCATGTGTTTTTTTGTCTCCCTCCCTCCCAGCTTTCCTCTCTGTGTTTCTTGGCTCTTGGATGCGTTCCATGTCTAAGTGTGTTGTTTGTAATTGTTTGTTTTGTTAATTTTGGAATATAAAAGAAAATAAAAACAATTATCCCCAAAAAGTTAAGTCGAACATCCATGTTTTTTCTTTTTCTTTCTCTAATGGGGTCATTACGAATCAAAGTTCGGGTATGTTTTGATCAAATCAGGCAATTTTAATTTTAACTGTGAATTCCAGTTCCAGGAGTCACTTGGTGTTTTTTGTTCTTGGAATCAAATTATGTGGAGTCCTCCCATGCAGTTGTACAATAATCTCAGCTCCACTAATCTGCCTGTCAGAACATGTTGCACAGGAGAGTGAATGCAACCTTTGACACATTAGAAATATTCAGATTAGGGAGAATGCGGGTTTGTTATGAAACCTGCATCAAAACTTTAAAATTACACAAGTGCACACAATACAAGACACACAAAATTTGGAAAGTGTGTCTCCTCTGCGACCTACAATTACCCTTCGGTTCGGAGAAACATTCACACGTAACTTCGTAGAAGCATAATTTCAGCACTTGTGGCCATTGTTATGCTCCATGGTGCACACACACACACACACACACACACACACACACACACACACACATACACACACACACACACACATACACATACACATACACACACACCCTCCAACTTAGGGTCATGGACCTCTTCAGTAATCCTAAACTTTACTTTAAGACACCTGGCTGGCGTCCAATTGCTCTAAGCAAACATTAGGAAAACAGTTCCTCCAATCAGCCCCCATTACACACACACACACAC
>NC_048414.1:16963167-17072046 GCF_013103735.1 Etheostoma cragini
CACACACACACACACACACATACATAGTTGGAGTAATGTAATCACACTTGAAGCTCTGTCCTGGTTTTAAAGCATTGAGGCAACTAAACCTTTTGTCTACGCTGTTACTTCTGCAGCACTTTGGCTAAAAAAGCCCAGATACCATCTATCATGGCCCTGAACAAGGAGCGGGCGGGGTGGACAGATAGCGTGAAAGAGAAGATTATTTGTAACAGATACAGAGCGAGTGAGTGCCAAGGACAGATATGTTGGAAGAGGGAAAATAAAGTTATTAATCATCTCTTAAAAGTTGATGAAATGAGCAGAGAACGTAACATGCAGATTACATGTTGTATACACAAATGATGTGAGGATTATGATCCTCTACCACAAATGATGTGACAATAGCACAAATTATATATGCCGCTGTGGTGTTGGTTTGCTAAAGCAAAAGAACCATGAGGCTCTGGTCAAGTAGGGAAAACTAAAGTTTAACCCATGAATTGACATCAGAAAAAAAATTTAAACTGAGTTCTTCAGTTTAAAGGGAAGATGTATCCACCAATCTACCACGATGACATCCACACTCTTTAGGGGCTGGTTTACTCTGTCAGAAGTTCTTGTTTCATGGTCGGAATGTGTCTGAGACCTCTTCCCTGACACTTATCTGACATTGTAAGCACGGTCCAACGCATTCTTTATGTAATTTTCCGGAAATGGCAATCCAACATTCCTGGCTACTGCATGGCGCTATTAGCCAGCTGGGTGAGGTGAGAAAGTAAGACTTAAGCTTCTCCCTTAAGCCCTCCGTTTACATTCCACACACAACTGTTTCTGTCATTTTTCATGTCAACAACCCATTGCAACACTATGAATGTCTTTCAGAAGAGAATGTCTGAAAATATTTTTCATGTGGCCTTTCAAATTAGGTATACATATTTGAACATTGCATTGTATAAACTACCTTCACAGCATGACCAGCCTATTTTTTACTCTGTGCAAGTTCAATGTCACTTCAACCTTCTTCAGAAGGCAAATAGATAACATTCTGTATTAAAATGTCAAGATTACATTTTTTGACGTCCTTGCTAAGGATGAAGACATTGGCCAACAGCAGCCTTGACTAAGATTATACACTGTACCCTCAGAGGAATGGAGGATGGTAAGAAGGAGCAAGGCAGAGATAAAGCCAACGCACTGAAAAGAGTTAATCTAACGGCTGTAGAAATGTTCAAAACAAAGGGATTAACCGCCCCTTCTTATTGCCTATAAATGAAATGCCTTAGGGTGCCACAGTTCAAGAGCAGAAGTCTACTGTGTTCACATGCAAGTATAGAGCTACCGCTGAAGCACTCACTAACTGAGAGGTGAAGTGATGTCAAAGATCAGGCCAAACATTGACAGCTGACAGTAAAGACGTGTTTGTTTTGGCTTGTGTGTTGGTGCCTGCTGGACATTGTGTTCGTGTGATGCATGTAGTAACAGTACACCGTTTTTAATTGAACGTTACATGTATTTAGTGTGCCTCCATCCAGCACTTACTCTCTGATGTAAATCTGATTAGACTGCAGACACACTTCTGTCTCGCTCCACCCTAACCTGCCAAAAGGTGCTAATTATAGGAAGTTCTTGACAGCACTTTTTCACGGTCAACAGCTGCCCTCCCACTCACTGTGCAGTAACTATCACTCTGGGTCAAAGGCACCCACACTCTGTCTTCCGAGGCTCTTTATCCGGCAGACTCTTGACAGCAGAAGGAGAGTGGGATGTTTAAAGGAATAGTGTGACATTTTTAGAATGATGCTGATTTGCTTCCTTGCTTCCTTGCTTTGCTGCAAAAATGTTGTGGGAAAAAACAGATGGGGCAGTATCTTCCCAGAGTCTTATCTTGTCCAGGTCAAGATAAGAACAGGACAAGAATACGATGAAAATGGCTAGTGCAAGGAAACCAGTATAGTTTGTGTGGCCCGATAGCTGCTGCCAACCACTGCTACTCATACTGTGATACTGTTGTTATAAGATGTCGCTGTGGTGTAAGAGATTGAAGGCTAGAGGTTGAGGGGTGTGGCTATGACATCATCAAAACGCAAGCATGCGACTTCGCCATCCAAGCGAAGACGTAAGGGCGTTGTTGTCAAAAAATTTACCTTGGAACCAGGTTTTAAAAAACTGGGTCTTTAGTCAGTGCGTTTACAGGATTTGTTTGGACAAAACAATGCAAAGCCTATGAGTTTGCCCAAAAAAGTGTTTCCGTGTGTATTGCCCCTTAGTCTTCATCTTTGAGTAGGTGGTTACCTCAGAATCAAAGAGCCATCATTAAAGAGATCCTTCCAGATTCAAAAATTTGCACCGGTGTTCAAAGCCATACAGGGGAAGTCCACCGTTTCACAGGGTAACATTAGGGAATAAAATTAGGGTAATTTTGAAGTTTGAAAGGAACTGGGTATCCTGTCACAGACTGATAAGATAAATAACTGTACATATACAATCAGGTCCAGTAATGTGACATGCTCTTACAATGTGATTCACAGAGGCAGCTCCAAGACTTTCAAACTGAATTCCGATCTGCATTTAAAATAAACCAACACAGTCTCACTCCTAGTGTGTCCAAAAAACACGCTTGGTTAGGGGTCTTTGGTGTCGGTTACTGATGCAGAAAGTCTCCTTTAGCGTCTCAGTCAGATGCAGGGGGCTTTCAACTAATTCCAATGTAATCCCATCTACGGCAATATATTTGACACTCTGGGTACCCCTGTGGTGTCGTTTTTTCAAGGTTCGTCGGAACACCTTAATTTCATTTTTCAACATGCAGGGTAAAATCACTGTGTTTGGGTTAGGGAAAGATTGTGGGTGGGGTTACAAAAGGTATGTTCAAGTGACACAAAGGACTAGAATGGGACACAAACCCTGGTCTTCTAAGTGAAAGTGCTGTGTTGTTTGCCCCATCCACCATCCCAAACCTACCTCCTTATGCGGATTTTCATTCTTTCATTACTACTCTTTGCCATTGACACTCTTAATCCTATTTCATTTTACATCCTCATCCAGATTCAAAAGGGTGCCTTGTGCGTTAGTATCTGACGCTAAAAGCAACTGACCAAACGTAGATATTATTTGAGTTGGGAGTGAATCAACAAGTTGAATATATGTCAGAAGTTAAACATCAAATTATTCTTTAAGGAGAAAGGAAGAGAGGAGAGCAGCGACTAAGCAGGACTCCTACATCCATGTTACTCCTGCCAGACTGGCATCAGTCAGCCTTGTTCGCCACTACTTGATATCTAATCTAAAATTAAAATGGCACTGATCACATGCAGCTCAACCACATCTGTCTGAAGAGTCCCCAGCTAGCTGTAGACCACTGGAGCCAGAGTGGAGCCCTCCCCAGACATAGCTGCCCCTGGGCTAATGTGCTTCATGTTCCACCAACCTCCACCAAACTGTAATTTTGTTTCTTTGAGGGCGCTTTGGCAGATTGACTTAAAAGACACCGGCAATGAAGGACATTTTTAGTTGCTCAGGAGTCGATGTCTGTGACATGACTAGACTGTAATATCCAAAAATGTCATACTATGAAAATGAGAAAATACATGTAGAGCTTCTTCAGTAGCCTGAAAAAGCATGTTGCAAAAATTTCTTACAAAAGTTTTTCATGAAACGTGTTCAAAGTAAAGTATCCTCACTTTGAGAAATTACTGTTTTACTTAGATTATTGTCAGCTGAATAAATGTGTTTGGGATCAAGTGGCCACTAAAATAGTAGTTTTAAACTGCTAGCATTGCTCAAACTCTGTGCCCCTTCTCATTAAAATAATTTGCTGAATTTGGGCTATAAAGAAATGCAGCAATTGGCATGAGGCTTCAATTAGAGTTACGACTAGAGGTGGGGCTCTACAGGATTTTTCCAGATCTTTGTGTGTGTGTGTGTGTGTGTGTGTGTGTGCGTGCGTGCGTTCATGCGTGTGTGTGTGTGTGCGTGTGTGTGTGTGTGTGTGTGTGTGTGTGTGTGTGTGTGTGTGTGGTGTTCAGCATTTACTCAAAGTGGATGTGTTGCAACAGGCCATGATGACATGTCCTTGTAACAGACAGTTGTAAATATGATTCATCTCCTTTTAAACATAAGGCCGACTGACCATGCAGCAGTTTGATCATCTGTTCTTTTCACCTGCAGATGAAATGTGAGTCAAAACTTCAGGCTGTTAAGTTCTATTTGCAACTAAACTTTTAGTATCTCTTTTGCAAACAATCAAAACGTGCATATAAGTGAACCTCTGCAGGCACAGTAATAAAACAAGTCTCATTTGGCGTCTCATTTTTTTCATTTTTTTTGTATTAATTAATACAGTCAAACTAAAAATCTGTTTGACTGCACTTAAACCTGACGACTATTTAGCCTCTGGGTTGAATTGTAAACACATTATAAAACTAGATTGTTTCTCGTGACCTGTTGCTGAGTCAACAAAATGTTGTCTTTTAACAGTATCTGCACATGGTAACTACCATGTGGTTAAAATTAGGAAAATATCATGACTCCGCTTACAGTAATAAAAAGACTCCTTTTAATTGCGGATCTGTGATGATCCAGCTGGCATTGTTCTGAACTTTATTTCAAATTCTGGTACAAGTCCTGGCATCTGCACCATTTCGACTGCTTTACAAATAAACGTTCATGAAATCATCTACAATTTTGAATAAGTCATTAGAAATATCAGACGTCTGATATGATGAACTATACAGTTCCAGTCATCTCCCAGTTAATATTAAGAGCAGCTGTATCACCTGAGGCCCTACAAGAATAAACACAGTCCCGGCCTCCTGTTGACTCCAGGATATTGAATCACATCCAACATTAACAGGGAGCTGAAGAGTGACTGAAAATGAAGAAGGGGAGGATGAATTTACAAAAGAGAGAAGAAAGTGGCAGAAGTAAAAAGGTGATGAGAGAGAGGAGACAGATCAATATAAAAATGTTTCTTAGAGATTAATATCTAAGCAATAATAATAAGCTAATTTGCAGTGTTGTCCGTAATGGGGGCCCGGCTGGCTCACCTGGTCTAGCATTTGCGCGTTCCAACCTGTGCTACATGTCATCCCCCCCCTTCATGTCTTCAGTGTTCCTGTCGAAATTAAAGGCCTATAACACCCCAAATGAATAATCTTCATAAAGAAAATAACTGTTGTGTTTGAATGGATTGTCTCCTGACACTGGGATTGTCTGGATGAAAGGGAGTCACATGACTTTAAAAAGTGGCTTGAGGAGTTGAAAGGCAGATAATTTCATTATCAGCATATTTTTTTGATGATGAAATGCATCCTGGGGGTAGCTGATTCTATATTATTCTCTATTCATCTGTGTTCTCTTTATCATGGATGGAAAGCAGTGTATTAATTAGATATAGAAAGAAATGAGGAATGAAGATAAGTCAAAGGAGATAAAGAAAGGAAATGCAGGACTATGAAATGAACTTTGAGAGTAGAGAAATCACAACATATTGAAGAGCTGACCCAACCTAGATGTTAGATAACCGGTCTTGTGGCGGGACTTTTGGATTCTCCACTTCCTGGCAATAAATTCCCAGCAGCAACAGTGAGGGAGTCACTAATCAACTTCATCTCCAGCAGTTGAAGATGTTTGTTCCCCTGTGAACAAAGGTAACCATGACAATGCATTGCAACACAATGTGGTAATCTGAAGTGTCTAATGAAGAAACAATTTGGGCAAAGGTTGCCTGATCACAAACTTGAAAGTGAAACACATAAATCTAAATGTTAAATCTAAATGTTAAATCTAAATGTTAAATCTAAATGTTAATGTTAAATCTAAGTTTATTTGTCAAACATAAAGAGTAACATCCATCAGCAATATCAGACGTCTGATATGATGAACTATACAGTTCAAGTCATCTCTCAGTTAATATTAAGAGCAGCTGTATCACCTGAGGCCCTACAAGAATAAACACAGTCCCGGCCTCCTGTTGACTCCAGGATATTGAATCACATCCAACATTAACAGGAAGCTGAAGAGTGACTGAAAATCAAGAAGGGGAGGATGAATTTACAAAAGAGACAAGAAAGTGGCAGAAGTAAACGGGCGATGAGAGAGACGAGACAGATCAATATAAGAATGTTTAATAGAGATTAATATCTAAACAACTCGACAAATAGTCTGATGCCATATAACATGAGGGTTATAACATAATCTAATTTGGAGTGTTGTCTGTAACAGAGGCCCGTCTGGCTCACCTGGTTGAGCATGCACCCAATGTGTAGAGACTCCAATCTTGCCACAGCGGCGGCAGGTTTGATTCCGACCTGCGGTCCTATTCTACATGTTATTCCACCTCTCCCCTTCCATGTCCTCAGCTGTCCTGTGTTTAAAATGGATTGGCTCCTGACAATGACTTTGTCTGAATGAAAGGGAGTCCCATGACTTAACCATGAAAAAGTGGCTTTAAGAGTTGACAGGCATTACATTTGATGTTCTTGATGACAAATAAATAGAAAGAAATAAGGAATGAAGACCATAGTAGCAGGAAGGAGACTTTAATAGCTGTGGAGGACAAGGTGGGACAAGATAAGTCAATGAGATAAAGAAAGGAAATGCAGGATCGTGAAATGAACTTTGAGAGAAAATAAATCCCAACATATTGAAGAGATGACCCAAACTAGATGTTAGATAACCAGTCTTGTGTCAGGACTTTTTGATTCTCCACTCAATGACAATAAATTCCCAGCAGTCACAGTAAGAGTGTCACTCCTCACCTTTATCTACAACAGTTGAAGATGTTTGTTCCCCTGTTAACAAATGTAACCACTGTGTCTGAATTTTTACATTTGGCGCCACAGAATAAAATATCTCACTAACGCTTACCACATGTCTTTCCAATCAAATGTGATACAATCCAAATTATGAACAGTACATAATCCTTCCTCTGCCTTAATTTCTGGTTTTGGAGAATTAGCTTTAGATATTCAGGCACCGGTGTAACATCAATCTGTGTTGTACTCTGCATTCTTGGATTTATTTTTGACACTCTGAAATCCCTTTGACAAACCGCAGAGAACCTCCAATACACATGGACACCAAATACACCTTCTGGTAAAATTCCATAAATCAAACTAGACATAAGATTAGTGAATGTTAACACATTTATTAACCAAATTGTATTGATTTGCCACCACAGTTGCCTGAACCATGGTGGCTAATCCAAAAAACGTCCATTATGAGTATCAAAGTCTGAATGCAGGAATTAAACAGGGTAACCTTTACTATGCTAGTAATTAAAGACATGGAAGACACTGTGAGTTGCACACATTTTGTCATTTAGATCACAAAATGGTTGATTTTAGACCCTTTTTAGAGGGGCTCAAGTCCCCTAAAAAAGAGTTTGTGAACGTGTCTGTAAGTGACAGAGGACAAACAATTACCATCCCCAGAAACATAGTTTTGGCCAATCGGAGGTGGTTATGCCAGACTCCCGCCTTTGGCTGACTCTAATCTAATCTGTCTGGGGGAGAGCATGAGTGCGGTTTTGAAGTCCAATGTTTGTGGTCCCCAGAGAAGAAGTTGGTAATTTCATGGTGCAGATCAGAACCCAAATTGAAAGGTAAGCAACTAAAATTGCTGAATGTTAGAACAATGTTTCAAATTGGTCGTTATAACTGTGACTTAAAAAGTGTCAGGTTTTGTTCCAACGTAGTGTTAATGGTGTGAAAAAACGTAAGCTGACGTTGTTGTTCAATAGCTAGCTCAGAGATGATCAGATAATGAAATTACTGAATTTGCAGGTCTGATCCTAGAATCATCCCTGCATCACAAAGAAATAGCTTGTGCCATTTAAATTAAGTTCTTATTGTTTCAGGCATTTGAACCCTGAAGAACTTGCCTGGACATGCCTACAGTCAGTTAGAATGGACAAAGAAATACCAGTAACAATAGTGACAGCACAACTGACAAAGCAGGTTTTTCCAGTAATTGACTAAAGCATCACACTCACGAACATCACATACTGATATGTTAAGGCTACTTTTAAATGGGCATCCATTTCTCTGTTGTGATTGGCGTGTCCTAGTGTGATGTTGCAACTGACTGATCATGCAAAATGTTAAGTTTATACCGAAGCATTTACTCTTCAGTCCTGACTTTACAACCTGATTAATATGTATTGAGGTTTGTACACAAGTAGACAGCTTTTTGATAAGTGTCATGAACACATGATAAGGTATATGTTGCTCTTTAAAGGTTCACTATCAGTGATCAGGTTGTGGTTAGGAAAAGAACAGGGAAGGGAAGGTAACCGTCACACGCGGGTCGCAATCCCAAGTCTCCGGTCTCCAGGGTGAAAGTCCTGTGTTGTTTGACCCATCCACCACCCCAACCAACCTCCTGATATGGAATTTGGCCTTACAATTCACCATAATTGTCCTGTTATCACGAAAGGTGCTTCCCATTAAAAAACAAAATTGTGTCCACTAATCAATAGATTAAATAATGTCACCATTTCACGAATTGCAAAGAGACTCAATGCATAGTCAGACTTTACAGTCCACGTCAGGCTCACTGTAGTGGTTTGAAGTTATAATTAACAGTTTGTGGTTCTTAGTGGCAATGACAATGGCAGTGCCTAATGCCTCTCACTGCATTACAATAAGGCACTTACTTAGCAGTGCTAAATAGAGCTCCGTTAGCTACCCATCTCATTGCAGTCAGACGGGTATCTGATGTCTTCATCTATGTAAGTATGTCTAGGTGTGACTGACGTGATTTCTTTACTACAGAGACAAAGGTGAAGTTGATTGACTTGTTTGTTTGACACTAAGGTGAGAGGAAGCAACTTGGTTGGAGGCAAGTATTAGATTGAAAACTCCAGACAAAAACTTTCTCATGCTAATCAATGCTGACGATAGCAAAAGTGTTGCTTGGCGCTAACCCTAACACTAACATGCTGCTAAGCTTGGATACTTCCACATGCTGTCAAGGATGCACATCTTAGGCACCATGATTTTCAATATGCATTTTAAGCACACGTCACTGTAAGATGTATTTGATGTATTTCTGTACTCTTCAATATGGATGCTTTACATTGTTAAACACATGTAAAATGGTAAAAACCACAGACGTGCTGTCCGTATACAATTGGTAATGATGGAGACAAAAGAAAGAACTGCTATACCCTAGGAACAATAACACACACAGGCACATAAATCAACCAACTCATTTATTTATGTTCTTGTGTGTTTTAAAGAACAATAGAGAAGGAGCGGTCTGCTGGAGCTGAGCAGGTTTCCATACAGATGGGGTGGTTTCAATTCACAGCGGTAGATGTTTTCCAGAATTACACTAAGCTCATCAGATAAAGTCTGGCTTTGTTACGCTTAAGAGAAGGTCTTTTCCGTCAACCCTGTAACATTATGAGAGCCAGCACCTGCTTCAGATTAGAAGAACTGTCCAACAATTCATGCATCCCTTTAATGGAAATGGAGTAAATGAGACAGTCAACAACTCAACATCGTTAAGAGCATCCACTGTCCAAAGATGTTACCTGCAGGTAAAAGTAACACTAGTGTTATTGTGATTTTCTTTCTTCCTGTGCCACCATTACATAATCCCTTTTGTATAAAGAGCAGCAGACACTTACCTGCCTACTTTATTCACCATACATGGGGGCCCTATATCCCTTACCTATGGTGAATAGTACTTAGTGCAGCAGGTTCTATTGTACCTGTAGACATAGAGAGGAAGGACCGGGCCCCCCTTGGTGATCCGGTGTCCTTCAGTCTCAGGTTTCCTTCAGGGAACCCCTGATACCTTTCCGTTTGGCCAGCATTATGTGTGACTTCCTGTCTGCAGAAGGGATATGACATCTCCAGGGACAACGTGACAATTGTCTTCTTCTTTAATTTCCCTTCTTTTCTTTTTGTTTGGCAGTTTTTTTAAAACAAGTAGATGTGTGTGTGTGGGCCAGGTCTAGCTACATTTGTGGGGACCAAAAACTGTGAATACAGTATACTTATGGGGACCTGACAGCTTTGTGGGGACAAAATGCTGGTCCCCTTAACGTTAAAGGGCTTTTTGAGGAACAAGACTTGGTTTTAGGAGTAGGGTTAGAGTTAAGTTATGGTTATGTTTAGGGTTAGGGTGAGGGTTAAGGTTAGGCATTTAAGGTTTGATGGTTAAGGTTAGGGTAAGGGGCTAGGGAATGCAATATGTCAATGACTGGTCCCCACAAAGATAGCCAGACACGACTGTGTGTGTGTGTGTGTGTGTGTGTGTGTGTGTGTGTGTGTGTGTGTGTGTGTGTGTGTGTGTGTGTGTGTGCTTATGTGAGTGTGTGCGTGCGTGCCTGCATGCATGCATGTTTGTGTTTGGAATTACATAACAAACGGTGGACTCTTTTTGCAAGTTAATTACAGCAATGACCCAATGCTAAGACATTTAACATGAGTTTATTCGTGGCATTTATGCCATTGGCAAACTGGAGCTCCTAAAAGTGTAACTGAAGTAGGTTATCTGACAGCTAACACGTGGAGATCACGTTGTATGTTCTTTATCCTACATAAAAAATGTCTGTTTTGGTGGAACGTACATGTGTTCCACCAAAACAAGTTATTTCCCGGAGCCTTTTTGCAGCGGCACCGCAGCTCTACTCGGTGCTTAGCGTCGCCCATGACGATTGTGATTGCTTTAAAGAAATGCCAATAAACCACAGCAAGTTTTTCTCACATCCAGGAATGCTGTGTGGACTAGCCAGACCCTCCTCCACAGCTCCAAATGCTTTGGTAATTTACTGAGATATTGAGAATGGCAACACACAGAAAGCGAAATGTGAGGGGTGAGCCACTCACCCGATGCCAGGCATTATGTTTACTATGATGTAATTGTTTTTTTTTCTGTATAATTCTTAATTTCCCTGTAATGGTAAAATGGGGTCAATAGTGTTGGCTATGGTTCTGCCTGTGATGTGGCGAGTACCGGTTTGTGGTGTTTGCTTAGGTTAGCTCACCCATGTAGGTGTTATGGTCAAATTGGGAGGCTGAGTAATAAGGGCATCAGGTAAATAAAGAAGTATTTTTTTTTAACGTTCTTTTGGGTGGCAGTTGGCTGCGAGATGGCGTTTTTTTCCTGTTAGGTTGCCACAGTTCAAATTTTTTTTCGTTAATAAATAAACAAATGGTTGACTTATACCTCTTCTCCAGTTGTCAATTGTGACACACAGCCTGTGCACCGAAATACAACAAACCACTCCAGCCAAATAACCGACAAGATGGTTGGCAGAGGGGGTGGGGGTTAGACAGTTAACTGACAGTTACGGAAATATGGAGGGAGGGGCAAGCTTGATCTGTTTTGTTTGAAATTTACTTGGAACGTCAACAGAAGTGACCATGCAGGAACTCATAGTGCACCTTTAAATCCAATGTTTCAAAACACTATGTGGCTACCCCAGCAGTGGCAAGCTGATGCGCAGTATGTGGAAATGCTGCTGGATAACATTTAGGCCTAGAGAGTGTTTTTTTGGACTAACGTATGCAGTGTTGAAGTCATGGACGGGGCTAGATTGAAGGTCACTGGTAGCAATGTGAAGAAATTTATGTTTGCAAAGAGCAACACCATAATTGGTGGATTTAACTACATTTCTAAAGTTGTTTTATCAGTGCTATTGGTAGATATTTATACAGCAAATGCACAATGTTGAATTTGATCCCAGAAACAGAAAATAAATACTCATATTTTTTTCCGATTACATGTCTAAAAGCCTTTCTGTCCCGCTAGAAAAGGTTGTCATGTTTTCCTCAACCTGAGAAAGCTGAGAGCATCCTCATGGGACTCTGGTAAAAGGTGAAACTTAATGACAATCTCTAGTTAGTGTAGCGTAGGTTAAAGCATCCTTCTTTCAGAGGGAAGTAGACAAATCTCTGGTTCCCACCAGAAGAGAGAGGTCAGCTCTCCTGGGAGGCCTCTCCACTGTTCTTTCAGAAAGAGGTGTGCTAGAAAAGAGTTTTTTACTTGGGTCTAGAGTGAAGAAAAGGCTCCCACCCATAAGCTCACAATCTGCCTCTGACGTGCACAAAGTGACATGCACCACCCCACACACAGACATACACACACACACACACACACACACACACACACACAGACATACACACACACACACACACACACACACATATAAACACACACACACACACACACACATACACACACACTGCATTAACCTGCTAATGGATTGACCCCCACTGCCGTCTCTCCTTTGTTTCGAGCCACAGATCACTTTCATTCAGCTAGATTGGAGAACAGCAGGCGAGCTGCGTTCCCTAACACACCCGTCAAAATGTTTGAGAACAGGTGAACAACCTTTCATATACATTGTGCTGTATGGAGGGAGGCATGTGGTTTCACACAGGAACAGCAGCTGTGGTCTGCGCGGTTTAACTTGGCCTCTTCCCATATTCGCCTGTAACACATTTGATGCACGCACTTGAAAGAGCTTCATGCCAACAAAACGCAAAAAAAGAAAAAAATATTTGGCAGTTTTGTGCCTTATTATAATGATTTATTCTTTGGAACTCAAACAGAAAGCAGACAGTAATGTTTAATGATGAAGCAATGTACATGTAATGTCAGTTATAAGCCTACATGCACAGTCTGGTGTAAAATACCAAGACCTTCTCATGTTGGGTTTGTATGATATCATACAAAAACCTATGCACAACAATTTGTATAAAATGTTATTGACTAACGGGGCCGCTGGCCGATCACGTGATGACATGAGAATTGAGTTTAGAGCTCCTTACAGTTAAATTTAGCCAAGACTAGGTTACTGTTCAGCCAGTTTAGCCAAAGAAAGTTTAGGCACCCAAACGACTGGTTAAGATTAGAAAAGATTGTGGTTTGGATAAAAATACTGGTCTTCATAAGTGGTACTGCTGGGATATGAACACCCATTTCCTGGGAGAAAGTCTTGTGGTATCCCCTTAATTTCTTACGGGACAGTAACTCTGCTCCACTGCATTTGATATAAAGCCACACAATTAGTTTTCAGTTTTCAGCTGCCCGTCAAAATCAGCATTGTTCCTTGTTACTCCAATCCTCTCAAAAGTAATCTGTTACTTATGAACGTCTTTGTTGATCTGTATTCAGGACCCATGACCTTTCATTTCGAAAAGATACATCCTCTATCCACAGACATGTGTGATGTTTGAGTGCGTGACGAATGCCCTTGATCCGCAAGGGTAAGAGATTTTGTGACAAACATGCTACCTCACACCAGCGTCTGACTCAACACAATCGCTTCAAAGAGATCTAGGAGACGACTTGAGTTTCACATTTATCCATTTTGTTTAGACTTCAACCCGGGAGTTGTATGTCTACGCAGGGGCGGATTTTGTCATTTTGAGGCCTAAGGCAAATACTGGCATGGGGCCCTCCACAACCCGCGTTCTCCCCCTTTTCAGCCCTTATTTATCTGAGAAAGACGTGCTCTCTGTTTGACAGCTGTTTTGGCCAGAGTGCTGGATCATCTTCAATCATAACACATTGATTAGGTTGACTGCTACTCACGGGGTCTAGTTGCTGAGTATTGTGTGTCACCACCTTTGTCATTGCTATAGTTGTCATCATGGACAGTGAAAGCAGCAGTTCCGTAACCATCTCCATTCGAAGGATCCTGTGAGGTTGTCTTGTATGGAGCCCCCGCATTGCTAGCGAATCCTGGGCTGACGCTGTCGGTGGGTAGCTCCTCAGCGTTAGCATTGCTAGCGCAACCTGGACTGACGCTGCCGGTGGGTAGCTCCTCAGCGTTAGCATTGCTAGCGCAACCTGGGCTGACGCTGCCGGTGGGTAGCTCCTCAGCGTTAGCATTGCTAGCGCAACCTGGGCTGACGCTGCCGGTGGGTAGCTCCTCAGCGTTAGCATTGCTAGCGCAAGCACAGGCTTCTTGCTGCTCTTTAGTAACGTTAGTGTTAGTGTTGTCAGTAGCCATCTTGAAAAATGTTGTTACCTTTGGAAGTTTTGCTAAAAACATTCTGCTTTCTTCCGCTTCTTCCTTTTTTCAGAACCACTTTGGTAGCTTCACTTCATTTTCCAGCCGTCTGTAGCCTCCAGCTTAGCATGTTGAGCTATTTGTTTACAAACATACACTGATGCGCAGTAAGATAATGGAATAGTCCAATGTAGTGGAGACTGGGGGGAGTTTCTCATCATGAATTAAACAATCGGATAGCACTTTAGCGTATCAATGTTTAGAGATATGATTAATTGTTGAAAAGTAAGACAACAAATCGTAACCATAAGTTTTTAAGGCGTTTTAGGGGGCCCTTGGCAGCTTGGGGCCCAAGGCAATTGGATAGCTTTTTATAATGGTAAGTTCGCCTCTGTGTCTACGTTTAAATGTATTTGAGCAGGACTGTTGGTGTGTGTGTGTGTGTTTGTATGTCCTAAGTCACCATTACTGGTACCTGTATATCTTTAACTTTTCAGTTTAGATGTTCTTGAACAAGACAGTGAACACTTACCAGCTTGCTGAACATCAGTCAATCAATGTGTTGTTTAAACACTGGTCTCCAAGGCTGTGTTCACACTGAACAGTATTTAGGCTAAATTCTGAATTGCTGCTGCAGTATGTTTTAAGCATAACTGGGTCAATATGTTTCAAATTAGGTGCTCGTTTGATCGCCAAACAATGTTGAAACTCCTTCAACCCCCACATTTCTGACATCTGGATTCGAAAGGCTGCATCCCACAATTTTGTAACTTTCCGAAACTATAAATAAGACAAGCACAGCCATTAGACAGGTGTTCAAAGGTGAGAAAATATGCATGAACTTGTTTTTCAAGTTTGTTTTATTATCGCAAAATCTCTCCCGTCACTTTTTGTGTACTTCCAAACTTGTGCAATACTGTGAATCCCTTCAAGGAAAGTGTGCGTCATCTTCCTTTGACGACAGGCTTTTTGCCCAACGTTAAAGTTTGGCTTTTCAGAAAGTTGTGTTTTTTTTTCCAAGTTGGTCTTTCGACGCTGTAGGAAATGACAATAACAGTAATGGCTTCAATAGTTTTGCTAAAGAGCTCTGAGTTTGTGTTGTTTAGCTAACCAATATAAAATTAGACAAAAAAAGAACTTAAGAGAACTGCACAAGTTACATTTCCCCTGTGTCATATTTGCGAGAATCTTGACATCCAAATAAACTAATGAAATGAAGACTTAGCAAGTTATGGTAGCCATAGCAAAAACAATTTCAAGATATATCAGTTAACTTAGGTTATAACCCTTGTACTGACCCTTGTACTACACTCGACAGAGGTATAAAAAGACACATCTGTGTTTGTCCTAACAGTAGCTTAGCCAATTTACACATGCAAGGTTGTGAAAGGTTTATCTTGTGAATGATGTGAGACTTTGATATCTCAAGAAAGCACTGGAATTATTCCAAATTTAAAAACTGCAATACCAATTGGTGCTTTACATTCATGTAAAAATACATGAAATACATGTTTAAGTAACTATTTGCTTTTCTTTTAGATCAGAAAACAATTATGTGTCAAAGTTGGCTAAAGTCAACGGTCAAGACTTTATAAACAACTGTAGATACAGCTGTGTAATCTTTCCAAAACCCTTAAAACTTACAATGCCTCCGAAAAGAATTGGAACATTAAACATGTGTCTTTAGCTGTTGTTCTGATGACAGGAGGAGGAAGAAACCAATCTCCAACTTTGTCTTGTTGTTGTGAAGTACTACTTGTTGTTGTACTTCACAATTTATACTGATCTCTGGTAACCTAAACCTTAAATGATTGTCAGTGTCTTTGTCTGTTTATAACAAACAAGGCAGGAGGGATATGTGTGTGTTTGTGGGGGGTGTGAGTGAATGAAATGTGATCCTATTAAGCAGCACTCCCCCTCCCTCATCCCCGAAGGCCGTTTTAACTCTCGTCGCTCACACTCCCCCTCCTTCCTCAAACCATCCCTCTGCCTCAAAGTTTGGACACCTGCCAGGTCCCACAGTCATTATCCTAATGAACACTGACAGCCTAAAGTCTGTATGGCTACAACACCAGCATAGACAAACACACGGACGCACACACACACACACACACACGGACACACACGGACACACACACACCACAGTGCTGGTGCGAATCACTAAATAAATCACATCAACTGACTGAAAGACTATAGAAGCTTCTTATCAGAAACAATTTACCTATGTGTTCATTCAGTAGATAATGGACTTTACTGGTCCTGTACACCACATTTAGAAGAACTTTTTTCAATCCTTTGTTTATTATGAGAGTTCAAGCAGGGAAACGTAGAAAAGACCATGTATTCGTTGAGTGTCCTTGCAATTCTGCTGACTAAGGTGTAACTTACGCTAGAAGCTTATTCCCACAGAACTAAGGTAATTACAGGCCTTCTTCTCAAACAGCATCATCTGATTTGACAGCCAAAAAAAACAAACGGAAAAGTATTAAAAGAAAGAAAAGCACAGGGCTGCATTGGTGAGGGCGTGTTGCTTCAGATACCAGTGAGACAATGAAATATAACCAAAGATGTCCAGTTTTAGGAACAGTGAAAGAAATTGCTGTTCATATTACAAAGTAAACTACCAGGAATGTGCTCTTGTACATTTATGATTGAACACTGAAGCGTTGTGCCAGATGATGTGATGTTGTGCTGCGGCAAAAGTTAAGCCAGGTTCAAGTTATTAGCCAAACAACGCTACCTTTTGTTTTTACCAGAACCCATCAGCACCTTGCTACATTACCAGATTTGCCTCATTCAAATGAAGGAGAAAGCTTGGGCGCAGCAGTGCGTTGGACTACAGTAAATGTTAACTCCATTGTGCTCACATGCTCAGAGTGATAAAGCTACAATGTTGAGGTTTAGCAGGTATAATGTGTGTTATGTTTGCATGCTAGTATTGGGTGTTAGCATCTTAACAATTTATAATCAGAACTAAACACAAAGTACAGATGAGCCTCTTGGGAAAATCATTAGTCAAGCAGGTTGATTGGCAGGAGTAAGTGCAAAAAAGGTTGCATTTATTAACAAGAAGATGCCACCTCTTTGTCGCCTCGCTCCAGTGACATTTCTATTCACTTCTTCAACCTCACCTGATGATTCTACAGAAGCTGTTTTGTGAGGGATATTTTATCCTTTTTTGATGTGTTGCTCTTATTGTGAAAGAGGATGACTGGCAACTTCTACAGTTTGTTGTTGAGATGGTTAATTTGAAATCTTTTGGTAATCCAACAAATTTTAATTTAAAATAAATATTTGGGGTGCAGGGTAGTTCACTTGGTAGCATGGTTGGTTCACCAGCTCTTAATGAATTTGACACCCTGGACATGACTGAAACGTTAAGGTAAATTGTCCTTCTGAAAATGCCTTTGAGGAAACATGTTTTGGTTTCACGTTGCATCTTCAAGAAGAAAAAAATAAATCTCACAAAACACATTTTTAACTTGGATTAAAATTGGACGAAACTAGTGGTCGTAAGCTCATATCCTATCATGTCTGTTTTCACATGTGAAATTCTTGAGCTAAACACCTTCCAGCCTGAAGAGAAGCAACGTGACCTGATGGGAAGGCGCACTTCCTGGCACGACAACGCCTCTCTGACAGGAACAAACACAGGAAACAGGTTAGTAAAGTGTGTGGACAGGCTACACCCTCAGAAGTGTGCCACCACGGCAACTGTCTTTGTGGGAACAATAACACCTGTCGCTCAGTGCTACCAGACAATGGAGGCCAGATGGGGAGTAAAGTGTGGAGGACGGAACAAAATGCCGACCTAAGCAGGGGAATCAAATCAAACTCTTTAGGTATTCCTCATGCCAAGAGCCTATGGTTTTATTATTTATCATTGTTTGTATGGGTAATACGGTACGTGGCCATCTGTCTTTCTCATTTTTTTTATCTCTTTTTGTCTCTGGATCTTTGTTTATTTGTCTCTCTTGCTCTGTAACATAAGCACAATGCATAAGCAACATAAATGGGCAAGAGGAAGTGATATTTTCTTAAAAGACTCAATTTTGTTGCCAACGTCAAATTCCAAAAACTAAATTAGTTTTAGTGACATTTTTTTTAAATGTATTTTTGAAATGTCACTTGAGCTGACTTGACGACATACTTTTCCAGCTGTGAGTCACTCCTAAGTTTCCATTGTGTGTTGCATTCAGGGTCAGTAGTGTCCACCCATCCATCCGTTTTCTTCCGCTTAGCCCAGTCACGGTTGCAGAAACCTTAGCAAGGGGGGATGTCTGGACTAATAAAAAAGAAAATGATTTCCTTCAATAATTTCTGTTTTTTAGATGTAGATATGGGAAAAATTCAATAAATGAAAATGTTTCAATCCTAATTTCACATTTAAAATGTATTTACAGAGTCTAATAAAGTCTAGTGGAGAAGTTTGTGAAGTTTAAAAACACAGCTGTGTTTTTAAACTTTAACTTTTGTGAAATGTAGCCATACCTAATGTCAAGAGAATATCAACAGCAGCTGTGTTGTTGAGCCTTTTCCATTAATCTTGTTTGGAAGAACAGAAAAGTTTAGAGAAAGAGTTTCCAAGCCGAATCAAAAAAAAATCTCAGCATCCACTGACTCCTCAACTTTATGTATTTTCACCTCAGAGTGTGGGACAGTTGTCTTCATCACTCAATTCTGCAACTGAATAAAAAGTCACCATTACTGGTTAAGAATAAAAACACTGAATCAAACCATTAAATGTCAGTGTGCCCTCACAGATTCACAGTTACAAAGAGGAAGAATGTTGGGTCACAACTCTGTTCATCCACTTACTTTTGAATATGAAACATGTTATTCCTTACTGCATGTTGGGGAAATTGCTGTGTTTCCTTAAAAAATTAGGATAATATATATATAGGAATAATTAGGATGGAAACGCCACTTTTTAGACTGACTTTATTCACGTGTTTGGTCAAATGGCTTATTGAATGGAAGAGCTAGGGGCCCCTAAGTTTTTAAAACACTAAGAAGGCTCGACACATCATGAAACTTTGCTCCAAGCATCAGCAGTTGCTCTACACATGAACTTGAGCATTGAGAACATTGTTTGTGTACACAGAGTTTCCTAAAAAGAAAGGTTTTGAACAACTCACTTTAGCAGTTGTTGTGTATGCTATCCGCCATCTTGTCAGTCAAAAAAAGTCAATCTCCGAATGTGGATGAAGGGAGGAAATGTCATTCTTGTGTTAGTACATGGTCAATATATATCAGTAACAATAAAACAACAAATTATCCGTGCATTCATATAGAACTAAGTTTTAGGAGCTTTCGATCTTTGCTCTCCTTTCTGTTACGTTGCATTCGGAGAACGACACTTTTTGACTGGCAAGATGGAACTCAAAGGGAAAAACCCACATCTACACTGAGTTGTTAAAGGGGCCCATATTATAAAAAAATTACTTTTCTGTGATTTGGGGTGTTATTTTGTGCTTACACATAAATACCAACTTGGAAAAGAAATCCATGCTATTTTGAGTGAGATACAGGTTTCTGAATGTCCTTTGCCTTCAGTCTCCGGGTGAGCTGTTCAAAATCTGCACAGCTTTCTATGTCACTAGCCGAGACGAGCTAAATAACTGTAGCATGCTAGCGATAGCATGCCAGCTCGTTCTCAATGGCAAAACACTGCTACAACACACACTAGTTCCCCATAATTTACAAAAGAACTACTTACATGTCCCTGCTCTACAGGTATTCCACAAGTGCCCCTCGTTTACAAGAAGTCTCCCAGCTAATCCTGCCTTGTAACGACCAAAGTAGGAAAAACAGCAGCTAGCTGAAGTTGTCATTACCTAGCTATTGCACATGTGCGACTCCCAACAAAGATAGTAAAGAAGTGTGATGTCACTCACAAAAAGACCCTAGGTTGCATTTTGGAAGGAGTTACGCTTTAACAATATATATAATAAATAATGACTAAATTAACTAAATTTCATTCCATTTCTCAAATTTCTACTAATGTGTGAAAATGTATTAAATTAAAACCAACACAGCACAAAGAAAGATGCCTTTAATATATCCAAACAGCATCATGTATGCTATAAAATGAGAATTAATTAATGAGAAGGTATAAGACTGGATCTGATCCCTATTCAATATTCAAATCAGAACTTGTCAGTGTTGACGATGACAATAAAATAGTGTTTGACCATTTACCAGTATTGTTTTGATTTTTAAACCACAGTCTCTTTGCTGAGCTAGGAGATCACAACCAGATACCATTTCAAATTAAGCAAAAATAACAGAGACAAGATAGAAAAACTGTTCAATTGACAAAAGCTTACAGTATGACTGTACCATGCAAATCAAGTCTACTGTTTATGTAATATTACCCTTTTAATAGTGGCCATTTGTGCTCATCAGCCACCTTACTTTCATTCAATTCTACAATACGTGAGACTTTATACTCTGTTATCATGGCAAGGGGTCATTCTTGTCCAGTTTTTTCAGTTATTATTCGACACAATTGCCCCCTTCCCAGAACTTGTATTATTACCCCATGAAAAGAAATAACTAAAACGCATAAAAGAGGAGCCATTTTGTTACCTTTTACTTTCTTATAAGCGTCTGCATGTTCAAGTATAAATCTAAGCTATTCCTGTCACACATGCCATGCTGCCTTGGAAGTATAGGAGTGAAGACTGAAAAGAACGGGAGAATGTGGGAACTGGAAGTTTTCTGCCCTGTCAGGGTCGCCATCTGCTCTTTATCCACGCTGGCACCAAGCCCTGGTTCAGCCCTTGGCACCTACACCCACATGTATACCGGACTACACACACAAGCACACACGCACAAAATGCATGCATAGTATAATTGTTACTTTGCTAAGCAAAGTGGATGTGCAATGCACTGCAGACAAACAAATTAGGAAGCAAACAATGCATCTTAACAACTAATATGAGAGTATGCTTGTTTAAAAGCTTTATTTTAATGTTTATTTAGAATTTCCTTCAACTTGTGTCGGGCTTGTTATTTGAAATGAGTCGGTGAATGAAAGAACAACAGTGTTATTTTGTGGATGTTCTTCTGTTTGTGGAGAGAGGGGAGCTTGCGTTTGTATGTGTGTGAGTGAGTGTGTATGTGTATGCAAAACAAAGAACTTGTCTTAGTGTTTGAGTGGAAAGCCAAGAGGGCCATGAGTATTTTGTTTGTTTGTGTGGATGTGTACCTCAGTGTGAATGCAAAACCAAAGTGACTGGCTATTGTTCTTCGAAGGAGTGGGTGGGGAAAGTGCATGACAAGCTTGTTTCCCTCCTTTTCATTCACTAAGCTCAGTCAGAGGGTTAGTGCATGGGTGTGTGTGTGTGTGTGTTGAGATGTTGGTTCTCATCTTAGACAACCTGTGTTGCCATTTGTATACACTTTGAAATAAATAAAGTAAAACATTACATATAAATATAATATAGATGAAAAAATATAATGGATACAATTGTCAAAAAGCACAATAACACCAAATGAGGCACACAGAGAATAATCATCAGCATTACAGCTTTTACCTAACCCAAGTGTTGTAGCTAAAAAGTCCTCTCCAGTTTAAATTGACTGTACAAATGTGTGAGCAGCTGAGAGGAGAAAAGAATCAGCTCCATGATGACAGGCAGAGTTAGCATAGCAAATAACAAACCACAGCTGGATTAACAGCTGGTATCACATCTGTGATCAATCATATTATTTGGCTAAAAACTTCCTATTGTATTATGGCATTTGAAAACATCACTGACACACGTGTAGGTATGAGGAGTCCTGGAGTAAGACTTCAGCAATTTAAAGAGCAATGAGTACTATGAGGCATTTCTGTCTCATCACAACACTTAGGGCCTATGAAAAACAGAACAAGTATGAAAAAGCTGGATGTATGACCATATATTGAAATATTTAACCACAGAAAACGTTAGAAGTAAAAAAGAAAGTTGTCTTCCTAACACTTTTATCATTGTTTTTGCAAAAGCTGTCTTGTTGCACCAGCATTTTAAGATTTGTCCACTCTGGAGAAAGTTTTGGAAAAGCTCATTTTTGGGGTGAAAAAAATCGCTGTGTGGACAAATAGCCAAAACAGGGAAAAAGATGCATTTTTTGTTAAGAAATTTTAATGTGTGTGTACCCTAGTCCTATTACTAGGAGGGATCTGGTTAAACAGATAAGCTCATTATTAAGTGTTAACCCCCTTAATCCCGGTTTACATGCAGTATGTCATCAGATTCCCTGCCTAGTTCCTCCACATGTCTTACGTCATTATCGGTCTCATTGTCTTCTGACAGAACAAACGTTGAGATTATCATTCATCTCCATCCAAAATCCTGCTGTTTACGTAATCTGGGTTGTATTTATACTGTAGTTTACTTAACCTTGTGAACAAAACCAAGCCTTTTATTTGCATGCAATTCTCTGAAATCAGATTTCAGAAAAGGTGTGTGAATCTGCAGTGATCCAATCAAAGCAAGCCATTTTATAGACGCTGACTGAAAAAACACATGACAACTTGTCGCTGTTGATGCTGGTCATGGTTTGTGTGTGTCTTTGTGTGTGTGTATGTGTGTCTATGTGTGTTTATGGATGTGTCTGTTTGTGGTTTAGGAGTTAATCCCTCCAAACAGGACTGTCATTAACCCTCTGTAGCTCTTGAAAGACCACCCAGAAGTTGTGTGTGTGTGTGTTTGCGTGTGTTTGCGTGTGTGTGTGTGTGCGTGCATGCATTCGCGCGTGCGTGTGTGTGTGTGGCCTACAGACTGACATTGTGTTGTGTGTTATCTATCCACTCCAGCCTGTCCATTTGTAGGCTACTGCTAAGACAACAATCCCCTTCAGGAGTAGAAGAGATATTACCATAGTCACACACAGTTCTCAAAATGGATGGGAAAAGTTGCACAATAAAAGTCATCAGGCTAAACAGAAATATATAAGATTGTATGAAACTGCAATATTGCAGAATCAACAACCCCTGCCCTTTTGTTTTACTACAGGCCTGTGTCCTAATATGACCCTTACTTGCTTAATTTTCTCCATAATAACCCACCAACACCCAAATGTCCTCTGGTTGTCCCAAATACCTCTAAAAGTGTTAGGATTAACAGAGATTAATCACATTATGAAATTACATACATAAATTTGTATTAATGGTTATCTTGTGTACAGATCTGTAGTGTTGCACTGAATAAACACACACGAGCAAAATACAACTACTATAATAATAACTATAATTGTTATTCATGAATTGGAATAAACAAATGCCACCATACTTGGGTGAACCAATACATATTTTTGATCAGAAAATAAAAACAGATACATTAGTATACATCAGAGTTACATGAAAGGCTGTCACTGCTTAAACATGATGTTTGCCTTTTCATAAGATCTTGCAACTGATTTCAAGTGTTTTGATACTGTGTGACTGAAGTCCTTAAAGCCTCTTACCAAAAGATTATCCCTGCTCACTCTACTGACAGGAGAAACACAATTGGTTAGTCTCATCTGTTAGCTAAAGAAAACAGTCATGTGACCTATCAGCCTGAGAGTAAGACCACACCTGAGATTTTAAGAAAATGCTAAATATCCAAAAAATTATTTTGACTATTTGGTTATACAGAAATATTATGCTAGCATGCCGCATTATGCTGACCTAAAATCATGTTTCAATATTGTCAGAGGCACAGTTTTTTCCATGTCCACACTACAAATCATTTTCATTCATTTAGTAGATTAACCATATTCATATACTTGCAAAATCAAATTAGATAAACATGTGTTCACATCTGTGTGTCTAGAGTAGATTTCGATTTCCAATGCATATTCACCTCTGGCTAAATACGGACCAAAAACACACTAAATATATACACTTGCATGTATAAATGGTTATAAAAGAATAGTATTTTTGTTCCATTTCCTGACCCTCACCTTGAATTTGCGCTCTGACATCACAGTCTAGCAGTAACCAGAGCAGTTTGAGTCTCCTGCATCCACTGAAACTACAAAGAGTGCCTTCTTTGTAACTTTATATTCAACACACTGGTCCTTTGCACAGGATATGTTCAAAGTTGGAAAGAGAAAGAGCATTACACGGGAGTTTCAAAGGAAAAGTTTGGCCTCAAACACACTAACATACACAAACACACACACACACACACACACCTCACACACCTGTGCAAACTCTCCGTCCGACTTCCTCTCTCCAGGTCACACAGACATACACACACTCTCACACACATTTCCTTTGGCATACACTACCCAGTCTGTTCTCCAGGGCGTTGGCTGCTGGGCACTTGGTCAATGTGTACAAAGTGTAATGCTTCAGCTCTGGTACTGGCATGCAGACAACACATGGACACACACACACACACACACACACACACACACACAGGCAGCCATGTTTTTTATATGGAAATAGCCATTTGACCACTAGCATGCTAGCCAGCCAGGAACATGCTAGCACTAGCCTGTCACAACACCTGTCCAGTTAGCAAAGCACACTGCCTGGTCAATACATTCACACAGTTTTTTTCAAGAGACATATTTGAACCATCAACTCTTGTCTTTTTTTTCGGACTCTACGACTCTACATTGTCAAGATGTTTGCTGTTGATGAAATGCATGTAAAATTCTCCAAAGTTGAACTTGATGCAAAATGTGTGGATTGCCGTTGTTGAACTGAACTGATTTTGCCCAATTTTGCATGGCTTTGTGTCCCAGAATGGCTCATAGTTGTGGTAATATGACAGTCCGTGCTTTGGAATTGTAAGGAAGTAACATCATGATATGCTTCTGTGTCTGATGTTCACAAGTGTGTTTAGTGTTTACAAATCATTGTGTGTATTTCTTCGCAAAAAGTGTGAAGCTGACACTGTGCTCAGAGTGGTGCACATCTGGGCCAATGTTTTGCTCCTCGAGTATAAGGTTTTGATAAAACCTGTTGAGTTGAACTGATTCAAGTGAATGACTTGGTCAATCAAGACATCAATATTTTTAGGCCATCAAAACATTATGATTCCCTGTTCTGTACACTGTTAGAAAGGTCCGTAGAAATATGAGCTAATATACTGTGTTATTATCAAGGAATTTCCAACAAAGTCCTGTTGGGTATAGTGTTGTGTCCACACAGCTGGGCAACTGGGAAGGAAAGGAAAAGGCTGGGTGATCTTTAACACACACACACACACACACACACACATCCACACTTCGCCTCCACTGTTTACACACCCCTAAACAAATGTCTGAAGAACGACGCAGCCATGAAAATCTAAACAACTTGTGTTGTGGTCAACATCTCATCACTGACCTAACATCGGGCCACACCAAACAGATGACACGATACACCATTTGCAAACACACCAGGTACAAGCAATGTTCACACACACACACACACACACACACACACACACACACACACACACACGCACACACAGTGTTTTCCCTTAAAGTCATTTGTGCTTTATTTTTACGTCTTTCAAATGTAGTTTTGTTCTCAATGATGCTTCGTACCACTGACCTAAATTGAAGTTCTTTCTCTTCCCAATTGCTTCCATGTTAGCAATTTCTCTCGCATGTGATGCACAACATGACTAACAGAACGGACCTGTTCACAGCTGCATCCGTACTCTACAGCATGACAACTGTTAATAAAGGGAAATAATGATTAATGAAGTGAAAATCTCTTTGTTTGTTGACCACAGGTAATTTATGGTGTTTTTTTTAATTTAATAAACCGACACATGACTGACACACACACACACACACACATATACACACACACACACACACAAACACACACACACACACACACACACACACACACACACACACACACACACACACACACAGGAAGACTGTGAGGTTGAAATCTCAAGTAAGCTGATGTTATTTTAAGTCTTTGTCAAACTTTTTGTCAAACTTGCATGGCCAAGAAGGAACATTCACTTAATTGTATTAGTTTTTTAAGTTTTACTGAACATTTTAACCTTTAACTCGTACGTGTTCTGTGTCGAAGCCTCTGCAATGATTCAAAGATTTTTTAGACTCACTGTAAAGAGAGAAAGAGACGAGTAAAACTAATCTTCAGTATGTTTTAGATGACTATAAATATAAACTGCATTCAAATTCAGATTCATGCTGTGCCTAAACTCAACCATGGAAAGGAGGTTTATTTGAGTGTATACAATCCTCCACATCCATCTTGTAGAATGTACTTGCCCGCCGGCCCTTTACTTCCTACTGACCAAGAAAACCTCTCCCTCTGACCTGGCCTCTGACCTTTCTCCTTGGTATCACCTGCTATAAACGCCTAGCGTTTGAACAAGGCATTCTTAGTCGGGTTGAGGCAACAATCCGTGTCAGGAGGCAACAGCGGCCTCGGGGAGATCTGGAGCCGACCCCCTCTCTGCTTTATGGCGCTCATTTAAGACGGCAGGCAACTAGAGTAATGTGTGTGATGATTGTGTGCATGTCACGATTGCGTGTTTGTGTGTTTGTGTAAGAGGTGATTTAGGGCTGTAGGCAATACGTGTAGACCAGTGCTGGAATCCAGCTGGCTCCACGGTGAGCTAACCATCAACTAGTAATGAGTCCCTGGGGCAGACAGATAGATAGACAGACGGACAGACAGACAGACAGACAGACAAACAGACGGATTAACAGACAGACAGACAGTACATATCTACAAACCACTAAGTGACTTCAAGAACTTAACAATTATGGAGCTTTTTTATTGAGAGTTTTGATGGTGAAGAAGAATCTGAAACTGTCAATAAAACCCAAGCATTATCTTTCAACACAAAAGGTTTGATATTTACTGCTAAAAGGTCAGAAACACACACACACACACACACACACACACACACACACACATACATTTAGTCTCCAGACACAACACAGCCCTCCCTCCATATAGGAAGGAAGAGTTGCTGTAAATTTGTTACACTTTGTTACACACTCAGCAGGGGACATTTGTTGAAGTAAGAGGTAGAGGGTCACACTACGGGAATCCATCCAGGGCTCCAGATCAGTCAGTAGGATCATTTGCCCCATTTTCACTGCACGGCAAGGCTCAACTCGACTTGTTCCTTTTTGGTTTTCCATTAGTCCATAGTCCCTGGTAGTTTTTTGCTACCACATCGGTGGAGGTTCCAAGCAAGTTGACTGAGCTGATAATACCTTCACTAGTGCAACATGTAGCCACTTTCAATAGATGTACTCTTCCCAGATAAAAAAAAAAAAAAAATGGCAGCCTGCAAAGCCATGCATACACCACGATAAAAGTATGCAGCTAGTGTTGCATTAAAGGTAGCAGTTTCAAGCGATGTTGCTGTGGCGATCAGCTGTGAATACAACCTACCCTAATACCCCAGTTTCACGTACATGGTTATTTTGTAAAACAGAAACATTTCCATTTGTTTGTGCACTTTATTTACACGCAAACAGAGAAGTTGCCTCTGAAAACAACTATTGCTAAAAACTCCAGCCAGAGTGGAATTTTGGGAAACTAGTTTGCACGTTTGCATGTAAACTGAGACAAAATTTGAGGTTTAGGCACCCAAGGAAGTGAGGAAGAGAAGAGAGAGGAAGTGATTCGTTGCTGTTGTTGCTATTTTCGGGATTCTGATTGGCTAACATGGACTTGAGCTTCGCATTATACTGCCACCTACAGGTTTGGTATGCTCTTGATGGCATTGACAGCATATATACATGGGTACGTGTAAACGAACACTTTTCTGACAACTGACAGCTGTGCATAATGTTGTTTTTGAGAGGTTGAAATGTCCGTTTATGAAAATAACCGGCCACATGTAAACGTAGCATAAGGAAGTACTATCCGCAGTGAAAAACTGGGAATTTTGCTGTCAGCAGGAAGCTTTGTGTGAAAGTGTGTGTGTGTGTGTGTGTGTGTGTGTGTGTGTGTGTGTGTGTGTGTGTGTGTGGAAAGAGAAGGGAAAGAGAGAGTTGCTTTGCAAATCACATCATCATTCTGTATGTTGTGCATCCATCTGTATATTATATTATGTATTTTAATGTACGCTTATCACATGCTTACTTTCACTTTTACAGCGATCGTAGATGATTTAACATCAAACACTGCAAAGAGTAAAACAGAAGCTGCTATGAGATGTAAGAAATACACATGAACTGCTATTTATTAACATATACTGAATTATTGTTGAGAGACAGTTCAGATTTGTTATGTTAACCTTTGTCTTTATTGTAGTAGTCGTTTAGTATGTGACAGGGTTTGGTTTCCATTTAGCAGCAGATGGTATGCACAAAGTTGAGAAGATGTCTTTAAACATGTAACCTTATACAGCAAATCCACATAAAGACATGGATACTGTTTCAAAATATGAGTTGGGTCTGTTCTTTGAAATACCACCACTTATCCGGCAGATGTTATTCTCCCAGTACAGTGGATTTCCCTACTACAACACAGCCTGATTTCTGTCAGTGTTTTGGGTTTGAAATGTCTGACAGGCAGATTGTTTCAGATCAACAACTATGAAATTAAAGCTTGTACTATGGTCTGTAACCAACATCATGTTGGGATGTGTTGATGTTCACCTTTACAATTTATTGCTTACATGTAATCGTTTCATCCTGGTATACCACTTAATTCCTCAAAGGTGACCTTGATGCTCTTTCTCTAAAAGTGACTTAATTACCTGTTAAGAAGATGACTTTGGGTACTTCTCAACCCCTCTGTGTTGTTTTGTCCTATTATTAGTGTATGTGGTCAAATAGTCTAGATGTAGGGTTTAAACCAATTCTAATCATTAAAGCCAAACCACTCTGGTAAATCACCAAGTGATTACTACAGTATATAGTAAATCTCTCATGTACACCTTTATCTTACACTACAATTACATTAATTAAGTACGTACTTTTGTTCAGTCCCATACACTAACTATATTAATTTGGTGGTGATGTTATTGTCATTGTGACTGCTTTGGAATTTTTCTCAGCTCACACTTTCCTAAACTGATTTCCTCCGGACATTTTGCTTTTGCTGCACATGTGTTTTAATGTGTTTGTAATTTGCTTGTGTTTTGTCTATTTGCATATGTTTCATTAAGTTGCAGTGCATTTGCCCCTGTCGTCCACTATAGTTTAATAATAACAAAACAAAAACCTTTAAAAAAAAAGCTAATTCTTACATATTTCAGATAGCAGAACAACATAGAGCAACATCCAATTCCTGTTCTTTGGGTTAGAACTAAAGTCAAGCGGACGGTGAAAAGTTTACCCATTTCACATCTGCACAGACAATAGTGCCTGCAATGCTTTTTTTCTGCCTCACAATCCTCCCAACCCCCACACTGACTTCCTTCTTTCTTTGTGTGTATGTGTGTGTGTGTGTGTGTGTGTGTGTGTGAGTGCATTCTCCCCCCACAGCACAAAGCTGCTATTGGTTGGCCAGATTTGTTGGAGGGAAAAAGAGCAAGTAGCAGGGAGAGTGAAGCAGGGAGATAGTGCTGACTCAGGCACTCGGCCCATTGTTCTTGTCGTCTCGTAACCCTACACCTCCCTGCCTCCAGCCAGACAGCCCATTGGCCAACCGCAAGTGCTGGAGCCAGTGGGACTTTGGTGTTAAACAGCACCAAAAAAGCTTATCTCTTCCTCCATTAGTTTCACAATGACAGAATTCAGCGGCCAAAATCACAATGGACACAGGACCATTCAGGCTATGATATCTCTGCTGCATCTTGATGAGTCAGAGAGAGGTATATTTGGTGATAATCAGGGCATTTTATGTAAGGGGTTCTACCTATTTGTTGTGCTACTTTGACAGGACATGTGCATTTTGTGACCAGGGATTTTTCTTTTAGGTGTAGGAGCTTCAGTCAAGTCTATCTGTTGTAGTAGAGCTCTGTTAGACCTTAACAATAAGGATTTGTAGTTTAGATCAGTGTAGCCCAACCTTTTTGGCCGTGACCCCCAAAGCAAATCAATGTAATTGTGATCAATTATCAAACAATTATAATTTTTTCCTAATTTTGTATTTCCTTTTTAACAAATTTTAAAAACCCAAAAAGGAATACATATCAGGCAATTCACAAGATAAGGTTTCATGTCTAAATGTCCTCATCTCACCACCGTTGCAGGCACTTGGAGTTAATTGAAATTAATGTGAGGTATTTTGGTATATTCTGAAACACGTTGGTTTTACCCAATACATGTGTTTTACTGATAACGTCTCTTTCCCAAGGACTAAACTAAAAATAAAAGGAATAAAACAGAAGCCTTCGGCATTCCTTTTACAGTGCTGTTTCACAAAAAACAAACCGAAGATGACAACAAAATAATCCATGAACACTTTAATTCTATTTCTAACCGTTCCCTTTGTTCTGGTACAGACTTTTAAAACTATAAACATAGAACATATTGTCACAATACCACAGGATAAATGATACGGGGAATGTTTGCCTTAAGGAGAAAGATTACCAGGTAACAAATCAAGGCTTGACAGGAGAGGAAAGTGAGAGTTGTAGCAGTGCCAGTAATGGGATCCTCAGTTAACTTGGCCATTTAGATCCTCAAGGTGATAAATAGGTTGTGCCTGTTACAGAGGGCTGATTTTTGTAACGATTTTGCAAACTTGGTAGTATAACGTTTTATGTCACTTATTATGTTATTTCAGATGACAGTGATTTCCATGCATCAAGTACAAGAAAAATAAAACAGCTGAAACACATTTGTACTTGTTGTTTCTGTTCAGTCTTTGCTGATAGTGTGAGCATGTGTTTTTACTTAGTCATTTACACAGGCTGAGATAGCGTGGCAATGTAGTTTGCCCTATTTTGTCCTAGTCCTAGCATTGTGACCTTTGTGGTTAAGCTAAAAACTTTCCATAATGCAAACAAACGGCACTAGTTGAAAATTTACAATTGTTTTCACAGGTTGCTCCTCATGACAAACTTACAAAATGTTGTTACTTATTATGGCCTGTAGAGTGTAGAGTGTAATGTACAATATTTTCTTCAGAAATGTAGGAGTAAGAGTGCAGAGAATGAATAAAACTCAGTTAATGAAGTACAGCTACCTCAAAATAGTTTTTAACCCTATTTATTACATTGCACCTTTTACTTATTTTTCTTTGTAACAACAGCATTCAATTCCATTACAAGTTAACATATAATAGAGTCAGTCTTTTAACAGAATAAAATAAACAAAAAATGTAACCTTTACAGACCCACAGAAGAAAACCAGTCAAACTTGCTAAAGGGTCACATAAGTGTGTACAGCACAACCTGAGATAAAGAAAATGGATGAGTTCTGATTAGACATGATTCTTGGTTCTTGGAGGGCAGTTACAGGCCTTTGATCGCGTTTGGGGTTTCTGTCGCTACGTAAGTGTCTTCTGGATCTCAGGATTATGGCTGATTACTTTTCTGCTAAACGGTTAGGAAATATATAGCATTAGGAAACTGTTCCACCATGTTTATAAAAGACAAATTATCGATTGTATCCTCCGTGTCAAGCGCATCGCATTCTGAAATACTGAATAAAGTGTTAAATTCCATTGTTTATGTAGTTTTGATCGAACAGCAAAGATATGCCCGAGAGCGTTGTGAGAACAAGAACATCTGAAGATGTAGAAATGTACGCCTTCAGGCACCGCTCCACCTACACACATGTTCACATGGATATATCCACCCTTGTTGGCGTTCTTCACGTTCTACAACGTTCAACAGTGAACACATCACATACAGAAGCACAACAGCCAGTTTCCCTGCTCTCATAGCTGAGACACTGTTTGCCTGTGACGCCGGACAATTAGCTATTTTTCTCATGTGAGACAATTGATTCCCCCAAGCCTACGTTTATTAGATTCCGCCCTGGTTGTATGAATATGGAGAAGTGCCGGCGCTGGGTTCACAATGCCCCACTCCTGTCCGAGACTGCACATCAATCTTGGTCATAAATTGAAAAATTCTGCCCACGTACACTACATGAGACAACAGGGCTCTTTCAGCTGGCGGGGCAGCCCAAGCTCTGCCTTGGTAGCGTAATGTTGTGTGTTTGTTTGTATACTGTACCTCTCCTGGGAATGCTAGACAATTGGGTGTCATTAAGTGTCATTTAATCATGATCAGAATTATTTTCCAAATGCAACAAATTAACTCAATCTAAAAAGTTGACGGGACAGTTCGGCAACTCAATAGATTAGTTTGACTGAGAGCTCAAGATCAACGGTGGCAGGATTGTTGTTTGGTTTTTTGGCTTTCCATTCACAAAGAACTTCAATTGCAAGAGATGACAGTTGAAAAAGACTAAACTTAGCTCACTTTGAAGATATTTATGCTTGAATACTCAGCTGAGGCTGTAGTCACATGTCTGTTAAAAGACTTTGCACACAAACCAATGTGTGAGGATGTCTGATCTGGTGCAGCCAAATTCAAGTTGTAATCAGTACGTTTAGGTGCAGTTGCTCTTCTCAAGGGAGCTGATTTATTAATTGTCATATAAACGAGAAAACTCCATAATCCATAAATACTTTTCCCTCAGCTGGATTTCTTTGTTGTGTATATGCATAACTAGGATTGAAATCAGGTTTTTACAAAGAATTTCAGACAACGTTTCCGTTGCAACATTGCTGACACAGCTGAACAGTGGCGGACACACATCACATTACACACATCAATACATCTTTGTATTTGTAATAATTACATCCAAAGACTAACTAAAATGTATAATAAAACAAAGTTACCTCTCTAAGTCTAATTAGTAGTTCACACCTCTTAATAAATTAAAAAAATGTAAATCATGAGACACAATAAGAAAAAAAGCTGCGTTTTAAAATCAATCAGAATTAGAGATCAATCTGATGTCCTGCTGCATGTATACATGGATGTATGGTAACCAGGTAACAACAGTGCATGTAAAACAAATCTTACGTAATATGATTTCTCTGAGTAACCCAGTGCTTGTAAATGCACTCCATGTTTAAATCCTAAATCTCTTCTGGTGTTTTCTTTTTCACCTTCACCCTGCACACTACAGTCACTATGTCCCATTGCCCCCTCATTCTTTGCTTCTTCTCCCTCCCCTTTTCCCTCCTCTCGTCTCTTGGTTTGGGGTGTACAATCAGCTGTCTGGCCCCCTTCTTTTCATTCCCATGTTCGTTCAAAGAGTCAAAGCGGGGCCTCTCTGAGGTATTAAATATCTTTATTAAACTGCTGCTTTGGGGGCTCCCCGTCAGGCCCCCTGCCTTCTCCTTTTCTCCTCTACACCCCAACTATCCGCACAAACTTGGCCCCTGTGACTCCTCTTCAAAGGCTCCCGCCATGTGGCTTCTGCCGACTACCTGCTGCGCTGCAAGATCATGCACAATAGCCTACGTTGGTCCCCGCTGCGTTAAACCAGGCAAGCTTCACCACACTCGGCTGGGCCACATCTGATGGGGGGACTTTGACCAGGCGGAGTCCACCGGATCAGGGAGTTGAGTGAAATGGAGGAGGAGGGGGGAATGAGGATAGTGGGGATAGTGGATTTCTTAGGCCAGCTGTGTCATGGTTTAGTGACTGCTATCAAAAGACTAGCTCTGGAGTAACCAAGTAACCAAAAACATGCATCCTTTTGGTGATTTCACTCATGCACGTAGTGTCACTGTGTGAAACTGTGAGGGTGTTAGGGATGTGATTCGCTCCTACGCTATCTGAACAAAAATCCACAGTCTTTAACAGATGGTTGCTACAAATTTGTACCATCACAGGTCTGACACCCCTCTCTCTGAGGGTGACTACACTCTGGGGCGTTCCTGACTTGCATTGTGCTAAATCTTTAAACCGTGACTCTAAGCAAGTCATCTGGCATCACAGTGACATCACAGGAAACCACATGCTTAGCTGCTAAGAAATATTGTAATCACATAGCACAGTAGCACTGGAATGTGACATAGAAGATCATCCAAAACAACCAGAAATCTATATTTTAAAAACAACACTAGACACATTCAGTGTGGTTAGACATGCTGTCCTTACTTGTGATGATCAGGTTTGTCAAGATGCACCATTCTGATTGAGAGCGTCCATGGCATTTGATTATATAATTTCAAAGATTTTTATGGTTAGTGACCAGTCCATGACATCTTTATCTGCAGACAAATCTCAGATACTGTATGTGAAACTTTCAAGGCTTTATTCATTCATCCATACTGTACCTTTTTAGCAGTAGGTTCATCTCCTACTTAAGACATGTCCTGGTATGGATTTAAAAAAAGTCCTTTCTCATTACTATCAAATGAAAATAGAGGTTCTTCTTGATATTGCATTCATTCTGTCCTGGTATATCCCACCTACAACTTCTTGTCTTATGTGTAGACTTGAGCTACTGACAATAAAGTAAATGTTGCTTCAATTTTGATCTCTGCAGACCTTTTATAAAGCTGCTCCTTGAAAGTCAAGTCTTAACTAGTCACTGATAAATTGTCTGCATGGATAATTCAGGCAGACAGCGCTCCTGATACAGACTGTGATTAGCATGTTATTGGAAAACAGCTGAACATTCCTTGCTTTTCATTTCATATACAATATATTTTTGCTGAATGAATTCACAGTTTGATAATGAAAATATCCATCAATAATACAAATAAAACAAGTAAACTGTTTACTTCAGTGCTACATAAAAACACTTGTAAAGTGACATTTGACACACACTATCGAAAATATGAAATTTCATCTTTTAGTGAAAGTAAAAATGTATTCCTATTAGCTTAATTAATTAAATAAATTTCAGATTATCATTCACGTATTGCTGTAATAGGTCCAGCAGTATACATTTGAGGGGAATCAATTACAAATTCAACACAAACAGACTTTTCACATCAAAAGATGTATGTACACATTTTAAATCGTCAGTCCAGTCCACATGTACAAACTATTCAGGCGCTGAGCTCTGAATTTCAATTTTCAGTGTCAATAATAAATATACTACACTCTCAGTCATCTTTCCCACATGTCAGTGCGTAATCTAGCAACCCAATTACTGTAACTTTTGGCCTATTTTTCTGCTTGACCGACTTCTTCTACTGTGAAGTGGGTGCTTGTAAAACTATACTTTCAATGTAGCCTCCCCCCACACTGCCAGTTGCAGCGCACTCTTTGTCCACCACAATGTGAGCTGAGGAGACAAAGGCGCTATTGCGGACCCTGAGGTGTTTTGGGAGCCGTCTGCCACTCAAACCCATTGTTGACGTGTGCAGGGCTCAGAGGACAATAGCACTTTGTGTGAGGAGAGAGCTGGGACACACCCTTCTCCTTCAATATCTCTGCCTTCTCTCTCTCTCTCTCTCTCTCTCTCTCTCTCTCTCTCTCTTTCTCTTTCTCTCTCTCTCTCTCTTTCTCTCCCTGTCACATTTCTCAA
This sequence comes from Etheostoma cragini, assembly GCF_013103735.1. Lineage (NCBI taxonomy): Eukaryota > Metazoa > Chordata > Actinopteri > Perciformes > Percidae > Etheostoma > Etheostoma cragini. The sequence continues at coordinate 16,998,506 of NC_048414.1, forward strand.
CAGTTCTCTTCTTCATTTAATTTTTTTATCCAGTCTTATCAATGCTATGCATTTTTTCATTTGTCTGTCTTTTTACAACACCTTTTTGTCTGTATCAGTGTGTGTCTCAGTTTCTATTTGTTGTTCACAACACAGTACTACGTTAAATAGAAAAAAGGTTTGGTGACATAGTGATTACTTGCCGATTTAGGTCTTATGGTTCATGGTTCAAAATTTTCTTTTTTTTAATTTAGAAATTAAGAACAATTATAAACAGTCACAAACAATAAGTTTTTACCTGTATCATTATGGTTTTTGAATGCATTGGATACCATTTTCATATTCTGAAAGATGCCCTAAAATAAAATGGATTATTATAATTATAATTAGCTTCCTGTATTTTGGACTCTCCAGCTCTCTGTTCCCTCAATAGACAGCACTGTCAAGGCAGTTTTCTGTTTGGTTAACGGTATGAATTTGCGTGTCACAGATGAACTTGGCCCCGCCAAACAAATCCACTAATTAATTCCACAGGGTGAATAAATGGATTTTGCTGCAAAATGTCTCAGTTTCAGATGCTGACATTTTAAGAGAAAAGGGTCTTTCTTTCTTTTCTTTGTTGCTTCTGTCTTTCTCTCATCACTGTGACACTGTTTTTCTTAGTGTTTCTTCGTTCTTTAGTTTTCTCTGCTCGTTCCTTGTTCTTTATTGCTTTATTGCATTTCATTTGCGGCCTCTCACTGTCCAACCGGCACATGCACAATAAAAGTGACATTTGTTACGACAAGCACAGTGAGGCTTCTACCTAAATGTTTTGACACAAAATATTGTGCATAATGTTAGAAGAGCAACAGTTTAATCAATTTTCCTTGTATTTCATCACAAAAGCACTGTTCCTTTCAATTGAGACAAAAGTAGCTATCTACAAAGATGTTATGGATACGGATGGAAACACATTTATCAACTAATGTAAGTTGGTTCTGCTTCAGTACAGATGAAAAGTGGCTAGGACCTTTATTTATTTTTTGAATACACTCAGTAAAGAATCTTAACTTGACAGCTGAGTAGAAAATGCAGTCCAGTCTGTGTTTTGGCTTCAGTCTCTTTGTTTCTTTACAGTCCTGTGACTGGCCCAATAGGTCAGGACAAATACAGTTTGGGTTTGTTCGAAGACCACAGGCAGTCTAGCTGTGTAGGCATCACAATCCTCTGACCCGGATGACATCATGTGACTGGCTCTCATGCGTCTTTCGTGAACCGAGGAGATCAAGATTATTCAGTGGACTTTCAAATTGAGGAGCGAGAGGCTTTGGACAATTATGTGTGTTTGCTCTGAGAGGCGCCTACTTTCTGTGTGTGGTCAAAGCCATTGACACGAGTAAGCGAGTGTGTGAGTCGGTCACGTCACAGTATACATGATTTTATCTGTCTTGTAACACTTTTGCATTTTCATGTTTTTTCTAAAATGAGTTTATTTGTCTCCTTTTTCTTTTTGTCCATGAAAATGGCATCAATCTTTTAGCTTTTTAGGTCATATACACAACATTGTTGATGGCCATGGTTGACTTGCAACTTGGTAGAAGACGTTTACACAGTTTACAGCTGACTGTTATTTTCTTATCACCTCTGCTCCGATCTCGTCCCGTCACTCCATCATTTGATCTCCCTTCCCTTTATCCTTTCATGTCATCTTTTAATCTGAATCCATTCATTTCAAAATTACTGTTTGAACCTTGCTTAAGTAACTGAAGTAGTATTTTGCCTAAACCTAACCAAACTGCAACTGTCAAAATATCAACCACGTGTTAAAAACTGTAACCGTTGCATTTAGGTGTGAGTACATGTTGATGAAGTGAAATCTGCCTGTGTTTGTGTGTGCGTGCTTGTGTGTGCATGCGTGTGTGTGCGTGTGTGTGTGTGTGTGTGTGTGTGTGTGTGTGTGTGTGTGTGTGTGTGTGTGTGTGTGTTTGTGGCATTAAATATTGACCCAAATCAGATGAGTTTCTGTTTCTCCTTGACATAACATAACATGTTCTTGACACACATAAAAAAACCGAGGTTTGATATGACATCAAAATGATCAGGAATTGTTTCGGCAACCAACCCCTCTAACCATGTCTCAGCTTTTGTCTGACTGTGTCTGACAGCACTTTGTAAGTAAGATTGGACTCCTGACCTGGAAACATAACACTGTTGCTGTTGCTGCTGTTGAACACAACAATGTATGAAGTCAAACAAATGATGAAAAGTAAACCAAATGTGATGCCTTGTTAACGATGGACAACTTTAGCGTCCCTTTTTTCATTTACTTCATGTCATGGTTGTTTTTTAAGAAATCTTACCAAGTCTGCAATTCACATATACATAAGCCAAGTCCATTCAGCAGCCAAGGAAAAAAGAATTGCTTAAAGTACATGTCATCAAATAAGTATGCAATGATTGATTATGCATCTTTTTAATCTCCTAGGCTAAATGAAAAAAATGTAGCAATTGGCCTTTTTAAAGAATGTAAATGGACAAATTGGAAATCCCTTTCCTGATTTCTCTTTTGTAATCCCACCTACTTTTCACTGCAAGTGTGATTAATCCTACAGTTCGGTATTTTCAGCAGCACATAGCCAGAGAAATTGTATCTTCTATCTGCTAGAAGAGTTACATAGGCTCGTTGTTTTTGGCGATCCCCATGCTTTACCAAACAATAAACTGATTCTTTGATCAGAGCAGATCCATTTAACTTAATTTTCATCCCAAAGTTCTTTTCTCAACACTGTAAGAAGTTACTTTTAAACACATTTTACGGTTCACTTTCCATTTGCCTATTCGTCACACATCAAGACATCCATTTTTTAACAGATAAAGAGGTTCACTTCTATCATATTGCTTGTATTTACATGTATCTACGTATTTTTGTAGAGTAATTATGGCATTTTTAGTTGTTTATCTTTGTTCAGGGGAGGACGCTAAGCAAGTCTTTTTGGCTTCCTTCCTCTCCTGAACACTTTTTTAAACTATTGTATGTATCCTACTTCACATTTCTTTGTTTGTTTTTGCAAATAAACAAAAAATGTTTGTAAAGGCTCTGTTGTTTTTGAAATAAAAAAGTCACCTACTTCGGAAACTATTTTGCTAGCTGCACTTGTTCTAAATATGTTCCCCCAAATACGTTTTTTGTTCTTTTCTTAGGCACTTCCTGAGCACTGGACCTTAATTTAGCAAACTTCTGACCTAATTTGAATTGCCTTGCATCAGTTCTGCACACACACATACACACACACACACACACACACACACACATATACACACACAAATGCAAGCTCACACGCACACGCATGCACACACAGACTTACTAGAAGCTCTAATTCTGTCCAGAGGCACGAGGAGCTCTTAGTGGCTTCTCATGGTCTCTTGAGTCAACAAGGGCGTAAAGTCAAAGGTCAAAACTGCTTGAATGATGCCCAAGGAGAGAAGAGGAGGGTGGGAGGGTGTAGGAGGAGGAGGAGTGCACCAGTGGGGGTGGAGGCAACAAACAGCGGGGGAGATTTTGGCGGGAAAACAGAGACGGACCTGAAAAGTCACCTCTTGCAGACAGACGGTGAGTCAGTCTGCCTCAGCCAACCCTCATTCAGCCTCTGAATCACACTCACATGCTTATGCACAAGCACACAGCTCAGATGTAAAGGCATGCGCACACACACACACACACACACACACACACACAGACACACACTTACACACACACACACACACACACACACACACACACAAACACACACACACACACACACACCTTAGCAGTCTCCACACTCAAACAACAGCAGAAACCCTTGCAGTTTCACCCCTCCTGCACACACACTGAGATGATGTCATTGTTCTTTGTCTCTGTGACATTGCTACACAAGCATGACTCAAAATATTGTATGTGGTCACTCGTGTTACAGTTTTTTTTAGATTGCTAAACCCCAGTTGGCACAACTGGAGTTACGTGTAAAATCCAAATTACAGTGTGCCCTGCAGCAGTTCACGTAAACCAAACTCTAGTTTGTTTTTCACACTTTTTTTTTTATTATTCTACACACTTAGCCCATGGCTTTAACCAACAATTAATTGGTAAATACTTTTTTCAATTTCTGTATTGGTGTTTGATGCTAGTGTTTTTACTCTCATTGTGTTCTGAGTGACAGTGTGTGTGTCTAGATGAGGACTGTCTATATAGTGTTTGGCTGCGCTGAGCCTGTTTTGAGAGTTGTGTTGCGTTGAATGAGTTTTGCAGGAAATGAACTGTTTAGCTCAAGTGACTGTTGGTAGCGCAGACTGTAGTTTGAGTTTTTGCACATGTAGCGAGTGTTTAGCAATCAAAAAAACTGTAAGTTGACTCAAGAGGTCAAGGTCCACATTTTGAGCCTGATGTCACGTAATACTGACTAATCCTCTCTAAACCATTTGAACAAAATAGGACAGAGCATGAAGGAGGGGGGAATTGGAGGGAAATTTTAAGTTTCACTGTGTGTGAGTGTGTGTGTGTGTGTGTGTGTGTGTGTGTGTGTATATGTGTGTGTGTGCGTGTGTATGTTTGCAGGGCACAAAGCACAACCTTTGTTCCCTGCCATTCACGATTGCACACTACATTAGTCTTTAAGTCTTTAATGTGACCCACACCCAGTAGCTGGGCTAACTTACAGTAAAGAAACACAAGCACCTCTCTTCTCTGTCTCTTCCAAACAAAAACACCAAGCTTGTAACAGCTTTCTAACCCTAATCACATGCATATTAGCTCCCCCCGTCAAACACCTGACCATTTTTAGTCCACACACTTCCTCTAAATGAGCAGTAAATAAACACGTCTCCATCACCTCCACTGAAATGATTAGGGCCAAATTAAACATCCCCTGGACACCAGCCTGGGAAATGAACTCATAGCTAAATCCATGACATGGCACACTAGATGTAACAGCCCTCATAGAGCGGGCCATTCAGCAATAGGGGCCAATGACAAAGTGGCAGCGGCCCCGTACGGATGTGGCAGGGGAAGTGATGTCAGCGTGGTCCCTTTCTGCTCTGCCATACAGCGCAGCGCCAACAGATCAGGCGTGTAGTCTGATTCCAACGCAGGTGCACTGAAAACACACACAAACAGACTAACAGTGACAGCTTGGTGAGAGCGGTGAAAAGACGGGTTGCAAATTTCACACCTGCACACACAACGAAATAGTCTGTTTGGAGTACAGTGTGTTTGTGCGTGTTTTCGTACCAATCATGAGTGTTTGTGACAGTAGGTATGATTTGGGCTGCTATTCTCAAGAACAGAAACATCAACATGATTACAGAAACATCTAGGAATAGTGTACAATGTAGCAATGAGTGAAAATGTATATACTTTTAAATAATCAGGGCATCACATCAACATCCTGTTGGTTAACTTTTGATCCCTTATAGGAAGGAGCTTGGAGTTGGACTACTGCTTCTTGGTGTTAAACGGAGCCAGTTAGGATGTTTTTTACAACTGATTAGGATGCCTCTCGGATGCTTTCTTTGGAGTAGGAGAGCCTGGTGCAGACACGCAACACCCTGGTAGGATTAAGCATCCCATTTGGCAGGAAGGGCTGAAGGACTTGGCCAAGGTGGAGAGGCATCTGGGCTACCTTGCTTGATCTGCTGCCACCACAACCCAGCCATGGATAAGTGTTAGAAAATTGATGGTTAACTGTCTTTGTTGCACTGAGTATGTATCTCTGAGAACCATACTGGAAGGCAATTTTTTTCAGACAAGACAAACATCACAAACGCTCACTCTTTCCAATTATCCTTAAGCAAAACCACGGTTCTATGTCAAACGGGCCTCTGATTTGCTGCCTGTTATCTTTCTTAAAGTGGTTGCATCAAAGGATTTTTTTCTCATCTGACTAAATGATAATTAGTAGGAACTAAATGCCATTGACATGTGGCAGCAAAATAATATGAGCCTAGTAAACAGTAGTGAATGTAGTGAACCAAAAATCATAAATTTCAAAGAAAACATTTGAATTCACTCAACAATTTGGGCAGTAACAAGAAGCTGCAATAATTTATTGTAGCACCACTGAATGTATTAAATATAGGTTTTATACAAGTGCATCTGTAATTAAAGATAAGTTATGACTTTGATATATGACATCCCATGTAAAACACTGACAATCACTGTCCCAAAATAAATGTCTTGATCCCACTGTTCCCCAGACGTGCTGTGGTTACAAGGCGGTTTGTACATCCCACACAGACACAACATCAGCCGAACGAAAAGGGGGGAGGGGTTCTCCTCAAACACTGTGATGTGTTTCTTAAACAGAATCCGAGAAAGGGTATGTACATTTACTTTTTTAGCTTAACCTTAATTCACACGGTCCCCCCAAAGATATGGGAAAGAAGGCCTTCATGTTTTAGATTTAGATTAATTTGTTCATCATAGTTCCTTGTGTGTTTAAAGAAAATGAAAACACTGTTCTCCACCAGCTACTTTCAGAGCAACAGGAAAAGACAATCATGCAGCCATATGTAAGAATAGAAAGACTACAATAAGTATAATATATAAAACCTTCAGCTACTGTTAAAACACTCCATAGTACAGTGTGTTAAAGTGCTATGGTATGTAGTTAGCAGTGCAGTGTGTTTAAGTGTTCAACACAAAATTTGCAGCAATGTGCATTTAGTACACTCTTTTTAGTTCAGATTATGGCCCGGGATGGGGGCATTGGCTGGGGGGCACAGTCTGTCTACAATGTAAATGTGCTGTATTTATAGAGCGCTTCTCCAGTCTTAACAACTTTCAGTGTTAAGGGGGTTCAGTGTCTTGCCCAAGGACACTTCGACAATGACTGCAGGGGCAGGGATCGAACCACCAACTTTCCGAATGGCAGGCAACCGCTCTACCACTGAGCCACAGCCGCCACACAATCCTCACTGCCTGTGGAAATAAGCTATTTAACATCCTGCTGGATCCGATGCTGAGGTTCCTATACCTTTTCCCTGATGGCAAGTGGGAGATAAGGCTGTGGGAAGGGACATGGCGGTCCCGTTTAATGCTGGTGGTTCTGCGAGCGGAACAGTGATGGAACAGCTCCAGCAGGAAGGGAACAGGTGCACCAATGGTTTTACTGGCCGTCTTCACAATCCTGTGCAACCGTTGTCTCTCGTAATCCTTGCAGCTGCCAAACCAGGTAGTTCGTACCCCGTAAATTAGGACAGATTCAGTGTAGAAGGTAGTGAGGTATAGGGTTGGGGAGACCTGCTTTTTTGATTATCTGGAGGGGGTGGAGCCACTGATTTGCTTTCTTGATGATGGCTGAGGTGTTGATGGTGAAGGTCAGGTCATCTGCTAGGTGAATCCGCAGGAACTTGATGGTGTTTACCTTCTCCACAGTGGCACCATTGATGGTCACCTCCTAAAGTCAATCACCATTTCTTTTGTTTTTTTCCACTTTGAGGGAATGACTGTGTGAACTGCACCATGAAGTTAAATGCTCCACCTCCTTCTTATGCAATCTCATCATCATTGTTGATGAGACCCACAACTGTATAGACATCTGTGTGTGTTACCTCACTTTTTCTCAGATCTCAGTTTTTCTAGTAAATTGACGTTTTAAATGCTTGTCAACAGCAAAATTTCCTTCAAGTCTTATCTCCATGGTGTATCATTATAGGCCTCAGGTTGCGTCAATCCCATGGGCCAACCACCTGTGGGAGGAACCGCTGGGGTTGGGCGTGCAAGGTCAGAAGGTCAGGGGCCTGGACGGACCAAACCCGGGCGGCAGAGGCTGACTCTGGGGCCGTGGAACGTCACCTCTCTGTGGGGGAAGGAGCAGGAACTTGTGCGGGAAGTGGAGTAATACCAGTTAGATCTGGTGGGGCTTACCTCTACGCATAGTCTCCGTTCTGGAACCATACTCCTGGATAAGGGTTGGACTCTGTCCTACTCAGGAGTTGCTCAGGGTGTGAGGCGCCAAGCGGGTGTGTCATACTCACAAGCCCCCAGGTGAGCGCCACTGCGTTGGAGTTTACCCCTGTGGACGAGAGGGTTGCCTCCCCACGCCTGCGGGTGATGGGGGGGAAAACTCCAACTGTTGTTTGTGCACATGGACCAAACAAGAGTTTGGAGTATTCTGCCTTCTTGGTGACCTTGAATTGAGTTCTGAATGGGGCTCCAGTGGGGGACTCCATAGTTCTGCTGGGGGACTTCAACGCACATGTGGAGATACTTGGAGAGGCGTGATTGGGAGGAACGGCCTCCCTGATCTAAACCAGAGTGGTTGTCTGTTGTTGAACTTCTGTGCTAGTCATGGATTGTCCGTAACAAACACCATGTTTGAACATAGGGATGCTCATAAGTGTACGTGGTACCAGATTCCCCTAGGCCAAAGATCAATGATCGATTTTATAATTGTTTCGTCTGATCTGAGGCCATATGTTTTGGACAGCTGTCAACTGATCACCATCTGGTGGTGAGTTGGGTCAGGGGATGGGGGAGGATTTTGAACAGACCTGGTAAGCCCAAACAGGAAGTGCGGGTAAATTGGAAATGTCTGGAGGAGGCCACTGTCCGACGGACTTTTAACTCACCCCTCCGGCTTTACAGGCATCCCTGTGGAGGCTGGGGGCATGGAACCTGAGTGGACAACGTTCAAAGTTTCCATTGCTTCAGCTGTGGCGGGGAGCTGTAGTCTCAGGGTCTTCGGTGCCTCAAGGGGCTGAAACCCATAAACACCCTGGTGGACACCGGTGGTCAGGGAAGCCGTCCGACTGAAGAAGGAGTCTTTCCGGGTTATGTTAAAGGCTATCCCAAAGGACTCCGGAGGCAGTTGCAAGATACTGATGGGCCCGAAGGACTGCAGCCTCCGCTGTGACAGAGGCAAAACAGCGGGTGTGGTAGAAGTTTGGAGAAGACATGGAGAAGGACTTTTGGTCGGCAACAAGGTGCTTCTGGAAAACCGTCCACCTCAGGAGGGGGAAGCAGGGAATCATCCAAGCTGTGTGCAGTAAGGATTGGACATTGTTGACCTCAACTGAGGAGGTTATAGAGCGGTGGAAGGAGCACTTTGAGAAACTCCTAAATCCAGCTGACACGTCCTCTGTGGTAGAGGCAGAGCTGGAGGATGAGGGGGGATTATAGGGGTATCACACTTCTCAGCCTCCCTGGTAAAGTCTACTCCAAGGTGCTGGAAAAGAGGGTTCGGCCGATAGTCAAACCTCGGGTTGAAGAGGAACAATGCGGATTTTGTCCGGGTCGTGGAACAACGGATCAGATCTTCACTCTCGCAAGGATCCTGGAGGGAACCTGGGAGTATGCCCAGCCAGTCTACATGTGTTTGGTGGATCTGGAGAAAGCGGATGATTGGGTCCCCTGGGAAATACTGTGGGAGGTGCTTCGGGAGTAAGGGGTGCGGGGGTTCCTTCTCAGGGTCATCTAATCTCTGGATGACCAAAGCAAGAGCTGTGTTCGGGTTCTCAGCAGTAAGTCGGACTTGTTCCAGGTGAGTGCTGCGCTTTGTCACCAATCCTGTTTGTGTTATTTATGGACTTGACATTGAGGCGTAGTAGGGGTGGGGAGGGGTTGCAGTTCAGTGGATTGGGGATCTCATTGCTGCTTTTTGCAGATGATGTGGTCCGGATGGCATCATTGGCCTGTGACCTTCAGCACTCACTGGATTGGTTTGCAGCCGAGGGAAAAGTGGCTGGGATGAGGATCAGCACCTCTAAATCTGAGGCCATGGTTCTTAGCAGGAAATCAATGGAGTGCCTTCTTCAGGTAGGGAATGAGTCCTTACCCCAAGTGAAGGAGTTTAAATACCTTGGGTTCTTGGTCGCGAGCAAGGCAACCACGGGGCAGGAGATTGGTCGGAGAATCAGCTCAGTGTGTGTGGTATTACATTCAGTTTATCCCACCGTTGTGATGAAAAATGGGTTTGCGGTCAAAATGGGTTTCCTCAGGAAGGTTGCTGGCATCTCCCTTGAAAATAGGGTAAGAAGCTCAGTCATCCGAGAGGACCCCGGAGTAGAGCCGCTGCTCCTTCACATCGAAAGGAGCCAGTTGAGGTTGTTTAGGCATCTGGTAAAGATGCCTCCTGGGCATCTCCCTGTTGAGGTGTTCCAGGCACTTCCAGCTGGGAGGCCTTGGGGAAGACCCAGGACTAGGTGGAGAGATTATATCTCCAACCTGGCCTGGGAACGCCTCGGGATCCCCCAGTTGGAACTGGTTGATGTGGGTCGGGAAAGGTAAGTTTGGGGTTCCCTCCTGGAGCGGCTGCCCCCGCGACCCGATACCAGATAAGCGGATAAAGATGGCTGGATGGATGGAGGTTGTGTCAGTCAACATCTGGCCATAACCCCTTGCAATCTTGAAATCTTTATCATTCTCTGAAGTAATGCTGCCTTAGGGCTACTTTTACTTTCAACCCCTACTCACTCTTTCCAAACTCACTCTTTTTACATTCTCTTCCTTGAACACACGCACACACACACACACACACACACACACACACACACACAGACACACATTGCAGTACTGGACAGCGGTTTATGTGTGAGCATGCTGTTAGCACAGTTGTGAGACAATATGAGGAAACATTTGACCTTCAACTCCTCAATGGGAAAGTGCATCTCTGAAGCAGCAGCCCCTCCAGCAATCTGCAACTAGTGTGTGTGTGTGTGTGTGTGTGTGTGTGTGTGTGTGTGTGTGTGTGTGTGTGAGAGAGAGAGAGAGATAAACTCAGATTTATCTCAAGTGTTTCTCCACAAGCTTTTTGCACTATGACAGGGAGGAAATGGGCCTCCACTGCCCCCTTCTGGTGTTTGTAACACATTAGAAAAAGTAACACAACAAAATATGGTGACGTTGATATAGCTTAATTTGAGGAAAAATAGACATATTGCCCTTTTGGTTCAACGGATTTATTTCCAATGATTTGCTAGTGTAACCATTAGTCATTGCATAGCAGTGCAGCTACGAAATTTGTCTTCAGGCAAGTTCACAATTTAGCCTTCAGTATACAAAAAAGCATTTTCCAATGATCAAGGAATAGTGAACAATTATTAACTAGGGTTTTAATATAGAGAAGTCCTTTCAAGGAAATTAATATTCACCCCATGGTTAGTACCACATTACATAAATTGAAACCTATGAATTAATTGGAATGAGGGGCAGTGATTTGTTGCTGTGATTTTCTTTGCATTCGTTGATGTGATTTTATGTTTTTTGCAGTTGTTTAGTTGGGGAGCCAAAAAAGATCAGCTTCTGCTGAAATTCATCCAAAGACATAGCAGATAATAACACATCTTCACTTGATCCAAATCAAAACCCAACAACGATTGCCTGTCTTACCTTAATTTTAACCTTAACTTTAACCCAAACCCATTTCTAACCTTAATGCTAGTCTAAACATTCAAACAGCCCTTTGAAGAGATGAGCCAAAAATGTACTTACTCTCAAGGTCAAAACTCATGCTCCAAAGATAGAAATGCACAAACACACAAACACACACACACACACGCACACACAGACACACACACACAGACACACACACACACACACACACACACACACACACACACACAAACACACACACACACACACACACACAAACACATACACAAAGTGAGCCTGATCTCTTTAAGCTCCCGTCAAAAAACAAATCAGGTTCATTGCCTTAACACTGTGTGTTCGCCGCTGACTGTACAATAGTGCTTGGTGCTCTTTGTAATCACCTCACTTACAAGGTGATTACACACACACACACAGGGTTCAGGAAATGAACCCCATTAACTTCACATCAAGTATGAAAAGTGCTACCAAAACAGGAGCACAGTCACCATTTTGCACAGAGTGGCCTTTCACCGATGCCATCCACACACAATCTATGCATGCACACACAGACACTCACACACATCCAAACAAAGAAGCAGTTCTCTCCAACAAGGGTGTGGCTGACGGCTGACAAGAGTTGGGTTGCTAGACTGAGGTTGGCTTGTAGTCTGTGTGTATTTGTGTGTATCCTACTCACACATGTTTACAGACTAGGTTGCAGTTTTTGCCGATTGCTTACACACTGAAATCAAAAGTATTACACAGTTATCAAAACCTTACACTCAATGAGGAAAACGTTAGCCCAGATGTGCACCACTATAAGCAAAATGTCAGCATCACACTTTTTTTCAAAACACTAAACACACTAGACACATGATGTCACTCAAATAACCACACCTTTGAGCCAATCTGTGAAACATAGCCATCAGGTATGCAAGCACATGATTGCTGAATTGTAGACACACCAATCAGGTCTAAGCACTGTAAAAATGCCAAACTAGACTTACCTGCTGCATTGTAATAATATTTACTGTAAGCGCTATGAAAACATGATCTTGTGATTTCTGCAGTTGTTTAGTGGGGGAGACATTCAAGATCAGTTCCTGCTGGAACTTATCCGAAGACAAAGCAGGAAATAACCTATTTTACTGTAACTTACAGTAATCTTAATCGTAATTCTATCAGGTGAATGTGAACCCTTTTGCAGTACAACAGTAAAATAAACACTGGCACATGCCATTTACAGATATGATAAAGTTCTTCCAAACATTTGCCAGCAAGCGATTCATTGTAAAATAAAATAAACTTTTAATTGTTGAATGTTAGTTGGTATTTTGTTAAATTCTCCAAAACTAGATATAAGCAATAGCACTTTGTAAAGAGTCACATTACAGTTAGCGCATGCTGTGTTGGAGGGATACAAGCTTTAAATTCCAGCAGAATCTCAAGCAGGCTAACCTCGCCTCCTGCTGGTGAGAATGGTCAAAACATGACCATTCAATTGTCAAACCGGATTTACAACGTTCAGTGATTTTGCGGAGTAACTGCCAGGATTACTGTATTATCAACAAGCACATTTGAACTATGACATGTTACAGTGGAGTTTGTCTTGGAAAAATAGGTCATCTTCTGCAGGAAAAAAACACAAACATATAATTTTGTGGGCTTTAATCATCCCAAAGAGCACATTGGTAAGTAAAGAATAGAGGTGAGGATTACAAAAGAGATTACAAGACAATTTAAAAGAAACAAGTAAACAAATATTTCACTAAAAGAGGAATAGCATCTTTATAATCTTTACAAAATTTTAAAATATCTTTTTGTAGGTCTAATACAAAAATGTCCACTTACAGTATATTTACACTGCACGCTCTCACATACCTGCATACTTTATGCTACTGTCCATACTGTATATACTGACCCATAGATTGTTCATATTTATACCACTGTCTAGACATTACATATCATATCTAAAGTGTACTCTCTGTATTCACATCACACCAGCTGTTTATCATGTATGTAATTTCTTATTATTAGCATTTCTTTGTACTTAAACATTCATCATTTTATCCTATTCATACCTGCACTACAGCTAACTATTCTCATTAATCAAAGTTGGTTACATCGATTTCATTCTAAAATAAGATGCAAATAATGCAAAAATATTCAAAATGATTGCTAAGATCAGAAAGAAAATGTCCCTAGTGGAACAATAGTTATAGGTTTTCATTAGCCTGTAATGAGGTGTAAGAACATGTTTCCAGTTTGCAGTTTTTAGACAAAAACAAAATTGATAGACTTTTCATTTTAAATCAAACACAGGGAATACTGATGAACCATTAACTACAAAGAGATTAATAGTTAACACACAGCCTTGCGCAATCTCACACACATACACACTCACACAGACTGCAGGACTCTCTCGCTGTCCAAGAGGGCTGATAGTAGAGGCCTGTCTTTGATAACATTGACTGAGTGGCACTGACGTCACCAAACACTGACATTAATCAGCAGTCTGCAGGAAAGAACCGACACCTGACACACGGACAGGAGAGGGACCTTCATTTCTATTAGTAACCTTGGACTCACTGGGAAATGTGGGACCACAGAGATATCAAAAACAGTTAGACGAAGCACAAAAATGAACCAGTAGACAATCAGAAAATTTTAATCAAACCCCTAAGGTTAAGGTTAAAATTGTTGCCCCCTTTGACCTACTGTACCTGCCATAGTTGAGCGCACACATTCTCCTGCACAAGCAGGTTCTTTAGGTCTCCAAATAAAATGTTGATAATTGGTGAATGTAAGGGTTTTAATTTTAGCAAGGTGTGGAAAATAGGCTAGGATCCATGCTACTGCAAACATAAGCATTCAAACTATAGTGTGTGGTTTCCATCTCCCCCATCAGGAATTCTAAGTAATGACAACAAAACTGTTCCAAGCCTTCAAGCCTTCCGTGATCGCTCACCGACCCCACCTCCCTCCATGCATTTGCTTGTAACCAAGGACGACAGGGAGGATTTAAAAACAAAGGTGGACTCTTCAGAAGAGGCTATTCCCTTTGCTTGATTTTCTGTGTGCAAAAGTTGCTGGATGACACATTTTCTAAAGCACTAAAGCGTTAAGTTGTGCTCTTAAGAATGAGCTTCCGGCATGCATGATGTGATGTGTATTACGTTGTCAAATTGGGTTTCCTTATTTAAAAAAGAAAATAAGCTCACCTCCCTAACACCTGGGCACTGCCACCTGGCACCGTACCCCCCCCCCCCCCCCCCCCCCCCCCCCCCCCCCCCCCCCCCCCCCCCCCCCCCCCCAACCCATGGAGTGTCTGAATAAACAGTTTTAGCCTCACATCCCTGTAACATTTATATGCTATTTACTTTATAGCCTCTGAGTCTTGGTTCTTTGACAAGGTTGACCTCACACAAATAACTAAAAAATTGATCAATATGTTTCAGTGGTATAAATGATGGCAATATGGTCAGTTCATCGAGTCTATTATCACAATAGGTTCATTAAAACATACAATTCAAACATCGAAACAGCTTTCCAAAGCCACTCAGTGCTCTGTCAGTCATCTGTCATCCATTGTTGTGCTCTTAATCCCACCATTGACAGTGAGGTACATTTCCACCACCGGGGACCCAGAATTAATCAGCAGGCTTAAATTAGCCCAGGGCAATTAAAACACCCAGCAAATGGTTAATTAATTGACCTTGGTGGTCATTAAATAATTCATGGAATCAATAAGGGATCAATAGTCACCAGCGACCTTTCATACTTGGAACAGATGGGCTGTAGCCACATAGATGAAACCATGGCTGGATAACAGCGGAGATGAACTGTGCTTTATTTCTCAGACAGATGGATATGTATAGCTCTCATCCTCCACCCCCCTCCCCCTCCTCCCTCCTTATCATCAACTCTCCCCGCTGAAGCAAAGGCTTTATTTTTTTAACCCTGAGGATGCAGTGAAGTTGCCTAAGCCGTGTGTTTTCTCCTAATTCAGCGCACGTAAAGACACATAATCATGCTTTTCATGTATGCATGCGTTTCTTTAAAAAGTGCATTGGTTGTTATTTTCATTAGGGATGCAATTCAAAATTATTTTTACCATTGATTGATCTGGAGATTATTTGCTATTAAGTGTCAGAAGGTGTATAAAAAAAAACTGACCTTTTTTTAAATGTCTTGTTTTGTGCAACTGACAGGCCAAATTGAATTTGAGCAGAAAATACTTAAATAATTACTGAATTATATGTAAAAATAGTTTCTGATCAATTTTCTCCCAGTTGACCAATCAATTATTTGAGTTGTCACTTTAGCTCTAATTTATGCAGGGTTCAGACTACATGATTTAAACCCGATGATAGTCCAGGTTGGATCAGGAACAACAATGGGCGTTCAGCACGGTAATTGATCATTTTGTCATGTTATCCCTAGTAGATGACAACCAACAGCGCATCTAGGACGCGTGACAACTTTCCAGCAAGTTATAATAGATCACATTGTTTCTTTGGCAAGACCCGCTCTGTGTAGCTTGGATTCTAGGATTGTTCTAGGATGGGCCAGACGTCTATGCTTGCACATTCAGGTCCTATCCCAATCCCCTTACCAATGGGATAAAATATTCCCAATACCTGACCTCTACCATCGGCCACCACTCAGATCATACACTGGGCGGGTCTTGCCAAGTTAAACAGTGGGGTTTATAATAACACCATCTCGACGAAAACACTAGCATGGCAGAATTTTCTACAAAGTTTTCCGGCATGACCATGACTTTAACCAATGGGAACATAAAGCGCTCTTCCACCCAAAACCATAAACATGGCGAAGCGAAAGAGAAATGATGTTGTTGGTGCTGCAGGTGGAATTGTGAAAAAGATCACAGTCGTTTTTTTTCTTTTTTCTGAACACACAGCACCAGCACCTTCTTCTCTTTTGATTAGCACCTTCTTTCTTCATTGTGGAAGACGGCAAACTTTGATTGGTTGTGAACCAATGTGTAGTCTTTCATGTCTCTCAGTCACGATACGGCCACAATTAATGACCACAATCGCCTAATCTGACACTTGTCCCAGACAAATGTATTGTGTAATCTCAATTCATCATTGTTGTCTGAAATCATTTACCACGTATGCTACATGACTTAAAAAGTTATTAGTTCTGGCGTTTTTCCATTACATGATACCTGCTCGACTCAGCTCAGCTCGACTTGACCCGTCACGTTTTTTCCTCTGCAGATTAGTACCGCCTCATGAGGCGAGCGGTGGCTGGTCATCGTAGCAGGAAACTGCCGTGACCTAAAGTGACAAACACACACAACATTGAAGGTGCCTTGCTTTTGATTCTCTGCACGAGGCTGTTGCTACAGCCAGAACACAACTTTAGCTTCAAAAGAAGCTGGAGGCAGCGAAAAACAAACGCTGGCTAAACTATTTATACAAGGCAGGTTTGTTCAGGACACCTCCTGTCTATTGCTAGCAATGAATAGTTATGATTCTCTCCAACCAATCAGCAGTCTGCAGGTTTTCATATCCCCTTTTAGTATCGCCTCAGCTTGCTTGGAACCTCGACTTAGGTAGTACTACAAAAGTACCTGTTAGCAGGTAGCAGAGACTTATTTAGCATAATGGGAAACCAAAAAAGGTGAGTTGAGGCGAGTCAAATAAGCACCATGCAGTAGAAAAACAGCATTAGTTTTTACAGGTTCCACCTGATCCCTGAAACAGAAAAGACCAAAAACTAAAAGTACTATTTACTGTGTGTTCTATTACAATAGACACATCTGTTTCCCTGCACCTGACTGTCATTTATAAATGTGTTCACATTATGCACAGTTTTGGGGAGTAAATGAATACATGTACTGGTGTTGTGTATTCAGAATAGAAATCATGGGTACTTGCATCACGTTACAGTTACATTGTTGTAACCAAGTTTCACAAGTTTGTTCACTAAATAAATAAATCTACATAAATAAAGGCAACTCCATGCATTTCCCAGAAGCCCCAATGTGAAAATGAAAGAATAAGCTTTTTAAGTGATGAATGATAGAGGTGGAGATGGATCCGGCACATTAGAGCCAGGGCAGGAATGCGTTTCTATCTTGGAAATTCAAGCATTATTTCACATTAAAGAAAGAACAGGGAGAACGAAGTATATCTGTGTGGCGCAACCTCTGCTTGCCAGCAACCAACCTCCTTTCAGCATATTATTTTTATTAGCCAAGGGTAATCGTTTGCTGTAGTTTTATTGGTCACCTTGCTTTTTTATAGTTGTATCAGGTAGCTACCTGCTTAGTTGACATGCGACTTTACATTCTCCTATGTGCTGATTTACTAGCCCCAGAGGAGCTGACCCGGCCTGTTTGACATGCTAGCTAATGATAGCTAGAATTAGCTTGTGGTAGCAAGACTGGGGTTAGATTTTTGTAGTAGGCTATGCGGTTTGAGACTACAAATATAAAAATCTATCTGCTTGTTCATGTACACATTCAGCCAGCTGGAACAGAAGAACACACCGGAATAGTCATGTTTAGTAAGCAGTATTTGAGGACTGCATTCTTACACTTAGAAAGTACAATTCAATGTGGAAGTAATCCAAGTATTCAAAATACGTTACTCAGACTTATTAACGTAAAGGAACACTTCACAAATTTAGTTTTTGGGCAAGTATTCTGTATTCTGTAACTGAATATGTTTTGAAAGTTTCCTTCCCAACTGTGGTTATGCATGTCTTGTGTTATGTCTTCAGTACCTACAGTATGTAATTTCCAAAGATATAATGATTGGGGCCAGTTTCTTGTCATATGTAAATAAAAAATACATTTTTATAAAAGTATCTTATGCTGACGCAGATTTGTACAATAAACACAAGGCCACCGCGCTCGGCCTGTTTCCCTTTAATTCACTGTCTCTTGAACCGAGGTTTGGTCCTGACCCCTGTATAGCCAGATGAGGACAAAGGAACTCCGCTTTCCAGCACATCCACCTCCCTCCTCCGACTCCTCCCCTCCTCAACTCCTCCTCATTTAAACTCCCCAGACTCCCTCCGTCCCCCATCCCCCAAACACGCAACCTCCACCCCACCCCCACACCCTGTTCATCCTCCACAATGTCTGTTGATCATAGTAACCTAGTGATGAGTTGTGTCATAGATGTGGATGCCAAAACTTTGGTTAGTCTGTCTCTCAATACTCCCATCTCCCCACTCTGTCTGTGGCACTCAAGCCCCACTGGTTCTCACTGAAGATGAAAATCTTTTAGAACATGATTTACACATATATATATATATATATATATGTATTTATATGCATATATATGTATTTATATGCATATATATATATGTATTTATATGCATATATACATTTTTTTAGGTTAAATTATTTCTTCAAACAGCTGGGCACTGGAGTTCTTAGCAAACATTACTTCAATAGGGTTAGATGGTAAATATGTTTAGGACATTTTTTAGCGGTGGAATAAGACACATGTACCATGTTATGGTAAGGTTTGCAACAGTTTGGCCCCTTGATATATTTTTATTAGTTTTTGGACAACAATGGGGCTCCATTACACAGAGGCATGACATATATTAAGCTTGGTTACACAGACAATACTTGTTCAGCTTTGTTCACACTTCATACGCACATAGACAGTGGATGTGCACGCACTTCCACACATAATACAATCACGGGTTAGAAGTGGATTTTCCACACATGTGCACTAGAAAACCTCACAACAGCAACAACAAAAAAATATACATATAATGGTGTGTGTGTGATCGCCTATTAACAATAGGACTTAGGATGTGCATGAGCATCCTTGCAGTAAAACATTATGGCCATGGATTCGAGGATGTAACCATCAATTGGTCTATGATCAATTTATTTGTTTAGTTGACTAATACAATTTAGAAAATGTCCATCCTTGTCTAAAATAAAGGTAGCCTATTTAAATAAAAAAACTGGACACCTACAGTAAGCACTGCAGCCAATTAACAGGATCAAAACTGTGTGTATATGCGTGCATGTGTTTAAATGCAATGTTATTGCTGCTTGGCCTACCCCCACCCAACTCATTACACACATATAAACACGCCCTCACCCTCCTCTCTCCTTGGCAACACAGGCCAGCTGTCTCTCCTGCTGCTCTCAGCTGACAGCGTACGAGAGAACTGGGGGGATACGAAGGAAGAGGGATGGGGCTGGGTGGGTCGACAGCTGAGCAGATGCAGAAGCCCCTCCTGGGTTTGCCGGAGACGAGCTCTTTCCCAGCCACCCCGCAGCCGTGCAGCTGCCCAGGCACCAGCTGTCCTGATAATCGCACCAAACAGACCAGGGACTTCCTCACTGTGGTGGTTGGCTGAGGAAGGAGTGGAGGTGTTGTATGGTGAAGGCCAACTGTATGGACCAGCTGACACTCTCTGAACACCCCTGATACCCAGTCACCTCCACTACTCCAGACCTAAACAACCCCAGATTGAACATGCCTGGAAAACACACAATGTCTCCCATTGATGGCTCGCACATACATGCTTATGTGTCACAAATTAGATATTGGGAAGTAGATCACTTATCTGGGTACAAATTCATATCATATTTTAGCTTCTCACAAAGAGACAAATTTTGAGTGTACAACATCTGACAGTATGCTCTATGTGATGTCCTCAAATATTTCTGCTCATCATCACAAAATGTAATGCTTTACATTTTTCAGAATCGGACGACACACCACCTGACAGTGAGGATGCTAAATTAAAGAGTGTCAGAATTTAAATGTACACTTTGGAGTAAATTATTGAGTTTCTATTGTTTGGGGAGTAGGGAGAGATGGAGTGATAATGGAAACAATCCGGATTTGCAAGTTTGTCCTTCTCAAACGGTCAATGTTATGCAACCCCTCTGAGTGACAGGAAATATTTCTTCAGTGTAAAAGAAGTTCAAATATTGAAGTCTGCATTTTTTTTGCAAGATCTCTTTGAAATTTACAAGTGTAACTTGTCATAACACCCCTAAATTTTCCTCTACTCTTTTTGGCATAACACGGGTTCCCCCAAACTAAGTTTCAAGTAAAGCCATGTCAGTGTGAGATACTTATATTTTGTTGATGCTTTCTGTCATCAGTTAGGGTTAAGGTTTGTGTTTAGCCCATATTAGTGTGATACCACAACGTATATGCTCAAGTGATTCTTTTGGTCTTCCCAAGCCAAATTTAGACCAGAAACTCACATATTTTCAATAACTGGAGCCCCATTCACATTGCAAGATTATGTTTGAAACATCTGTGCACATTTGAGAGTACTTAAGAAAACATTTTACCATTATACAGTATACTTAAAACTACACGTTGTATTCTATTTTGGTATCTTGCTTTTCATGGGTTTGCCTTTTTAGGAAATTCTAAAATAACAAACTGGGTGGAGATATTATACACAGGAGATGAATATTTAAACACAAATATTAAACAAAAAATAATAATATATAAAAAAAGATGTCAACATGCCAGAAGTAGATGACATAATTTTCTTCATGTGTGTGTTTATGTGTATTGAGAGGGTGGAGGGATTGATTGGATGGTCAAGCAGAAAGAGGAGTGTATGTGGGTGTGTGTGCATGTGTGTGCGTGAGAGAGAGAGAGAGAGAGAGAGAGAGAGAGAGCAAGAGAGTGAGAAAGAGAAAGAGAGGGAGATGGACATGGAGGGAGTGGGGGCCCCAGATGGATAATGGATGGGAAGTATATTTCTGGGCTTGGAGCTGGCAGAGACACAGCAACATGCCACTGATGGGGGACTGAAGTCAGTCAGTGCTGTTAAAACAACTGGCCGTCCAGCTGACACTAAATGCAATTACTCTGTAATTTCATATAATGAAACTGTAAATTAAATTACAGTTTACTAAATTGTAAAGCACTGTCATTTCTTTTCCTCTCCAACCTCTAGACTCAAAGTCTATTTGGTGACTAGAAATGGAAAATCCCAACTTAATAAAGTACCAAAAATGAATACAAGGCACAATTATCACTACTTTAAAACATAAAATCACAGTTTTTGAGTAAATACAAAGTTACTCTCCATGGCTGCTCATCATCGTCTCATTATAATTTCATTCATCATGTAATTTACTTAAATAACTTTAACAGGACAGATGGACATAACATAATGTTATGCTTGTTTTCCTCCATTTTCAGGCAAAATAACAACAAACCCTCTTTAGTTTAAGCAGAATTCACACTTTGTATTCTCCTGAAATAGCAGTTAGACCATTGTGCCAAACAACCTCCCACTAAAACTGACCTGAATCGATTTTTCTTGCATGGCTCCATGTTGACCGAAGAACGCAGAATTGAAGTAATACATTACGGGGTAAGTAATTGATATAAAAATGATCATTTTGAGAGTGAAGTATTCCTATAAACTCTTTCAGGTTGGTTAACACATTGCCCCATGTAAAAAAACGTAAATCATTTCACCCTCACTTCACCCCTGATTTATTGTTCTAATTACGAGAATTATAAATTGATAACATGTGGATCAAATGTGATTGCTGCTTTAGCACACTGCTTATGTCTCGGGGATGAGGGAGCAGTCTATGTAAACAATGACCAACCAATATTATTAGCTACCAGATATCTGATATTTGATAAAAAAAGAAAAGAAAGGCCTATAAACTGTCTGGACAACTGATCCAATGCTCAGTATAAAACAAAGCATTCAGTGAAGGCTGTCGGGTGTCAGGTGTCCTCAGGGTCAGCTTTGTGCCCCACTCGGCCCTCATTAGATCAGGATCGTCTCAGCTGTACCCATCCGTCACAGAGGCCCTGGATACCGGACTGGGAGCCCCTGAACCAACACTGAGTGAGTGACCACAGAGAAAGGTGAGCTGCTGTCCCCATCCCTCCTTCCATCACCTGTTGTTGTTGTCACACATCAGCAGCCCACTGACTCCTGGCTACAAACACTACACTGGGTGGCAGCTGGCCTGAAGGAGCAGAGCATCCTCAGTGTGTCGGTTGGGGGTTGCCTCTGAAAGTGCATTTGTTTCTTGCCTGTATCCTGTAATCCTCCCTACTGTAGATGAGGGCTTCTTAAGCTGCTATTTAGCAGGAAAGGGTAGCAACATGACTCCTTGTTTGCTCCAATGTCAATGATAAAAAGCGTTTCGTGCTTTTAAGATATTCGATTAAATACCTTCCATATAGGATTTGTTGTGAACAGTGTCCCACTTGAGCCAATCACTTTTTTCTTTAATTTTCTTTGTTTCTTGTCCTGTAGTATTTCAAGCGAGCAGCAAAGTTTTGATCAAAGATCACCTGATAAAGAGAACATTGCTGTGTGTACACATTAAAAGCCTAAACTAATGAGAATGCGTTGAATGAAAATATTTATAAAACATAGTGTTTCAATGGATATTGTATTTGTATCAGAATCAGAATAAGATTTGTTGCCAAGTACATTTTCACCTACAAGGAATATGCCTTGGTGTTTGGTGCACAAACATATTAAAAGGAAATAAACAATAAAGCAAAACTCTACAACAGACAGGCACATAAATATAGAATAGACATACAATAAATTATTACACTGAGAAAAACGTTACAAAGTGCGTTACAGGAGAATAAGAAAAAAGAAAAGGGGATAAAAGAAAAAATAAGAGAATATTAACACGGATAGTATAGTGAACAAACCATTAAATATAGTTATGTGGCTAAGAAAATATAAGAGTTTAGAAGGAGTAGTGTAAAATGTGAAAACCCTTAGCATTAGAGGCAGAAATATCCTAAACCTTCAGTATCTCGTAGTGTCTATCATTAGATCATTCCTCCTTAATTTAAACAGCACACTTTCAGTTTGTAACACATGCTTTTTGTTAAAAATGTAAGTTTCGAGCCAAGCTTGAGATAACTCTGTAAACCTCCTTCCAGAGCCAAGGGAAACATTATTAAACTGAGAGGGACTCCTCCTGACAAATACACTAAACCTTATGCTTACAATTAGTGTTTTGCCCCTTTAAGACGCTTTCTATAGATTTACACTAAGATGCTCTGGCTAGCAGTTTTAGAGTAAATAAGCATCTGTCAAATGAGTTTTTTTTGTAAAAAATAAATCAATCACATTGAAAAGTGGTGTATTTTTTTGTTGCTTTTAATGGTTTTGGATACTGCTATATGAGCGCAAAATTTGGGATTTGTAGAGGACCAAATTAAAAAATAAATCTCAAATAATCCTCCACTCTTGTGTTGTTAAGATTTACATTGAGACTGGCATGTCAATCAAATTGATTTAGTTTGGATTTCAGGGTGCATCAATTTCATGTAAAGATGAGGTATTGATGCAGTTGATCTGATGTAGGGCTTAGACCAAGAACAATTGATTAGCGGCTGGTTGGCAAATAGTGGATTCCTCTCTTATCTTTTTTTTGCACAGCAATCATTACAGATGATGACTCTTTGTTGCCTTGTGTCATAACTGTCACCTTATAACAGGACACGGCAGGATCCCACTGACTTCCTTTATGGGGCTCACATTGTGCAAGTGAAGTCATGCTGCTCTGTTAAGCTTCTGTTTCAGGTCCTTAAATGTTAGCGCCGGCAAGTGACAAAATCTTCACGACTCACAGGAGCTGACTGTTCACAGGAAATGTCAGTTAGGCCATTTGAAGGATTTAACTCTGCCAGTATGTTACAGTAGCTTGTGAGATTATCTGTGATAGACGTGAGAGAGTTGACACAAAATCCAGGAATTGCAGGAACACGGAGGGAAGCAGGCCACCTGTTTTTACCAAATCAGGATATGGCAGCACTATCACACATTAAGAGCGGTAAATAATTCACTGATAGATGCCGTGCTTGTCCAGTTGCATGCTAGTCCACCGCTGTTTTGGCATGCAGAGATCATGTTCATGCACATAAGACTTTTCCAACTTTGAGTTCATTTTGGTGCAGCTGAATTTGTATTTGTCAGAAGGGCTGACATTCTACATACATACAGCGTGGGTGAGCTGTGTGACTGATATAAACAAATCTGGTCTTGATGAACACTCATGTTTTTAGTCTGAGAGGTGATGAGACGTGACCACTCACATAAGCTCTGATTGTCAAAGTTGGTTTGAAGCTGTCATGATAAACAGCATAAAAATAACAGGATTTGTATGAATCCCCCAATGTAATGTAGCAAAGTCGCATTTCAATCAATGTTTATTGTACTAGTTTTAAAATATACAAGTTCACAACAAAAGGACATGTAAAACTACAATAACTTATTTGTATCCAATTAAAGAAAAAAGACTGTTGCAATGAGAAGACATTTGTGATCAATGAGGAAATATAGAGAATTTGACAGGATTAAATGGAAGATTTTCCCAAGTGGAAAACACATGCAGCCAACTGTTAAAGTGTCCTTAGGACCTCACACACAGACAAAGGCCATCCAACACCTCAGCTGTCTGTTGACATGTGGGTGTAAGAGCCAGAAGCTTGTGGTCATGATAACCAGAGGTGTGCAAACCACACACAGGAAATTAAATCCTTTGCCATCACAAAGTGATGCCATCCTCCCATCTGATTTTTATTTGTTGTTCCCTCAGTTCAGTTTGCCCAAGAAATGCAACATGTGAACCACCTGGTTTACAAAAGGGCAGAAGGAAAGCCTGTTTCACACATAAAGGCCAAGACTGGCTTTTTTATTGGCGGTGCAAGCAGTTTCCCCTGTTGACACCATTATCTGTATGACAGTTTCACATAGGTGAGAAGAAGCCTGATGTTGCAGTTACAGTAAAAGGATGCCACCATTTTGTTGTTTTGGAAAGATGGAAATGAGAAGCTTCTCTGAACAAACACTATTCTATGACGCAATCATCCTTCCAAAGTTGACCTGGGTAAAATTTCAGTCGGATCTTTGTCTTGAAGTCTTGTTAACGGTCTATAGTTGTAACACACCACACCAGGATCTCCAGTGATTGGCTCACTTGGTGTATGTAATACTCCCTTCCTGCCCCTTATGGCCTTTATAAAATGTTATCCCAGATTAGTTGACTTACTAGAAATTTGCATGGAAACCTGTTGCCTTAAACCATTTGTTTTTACACAAGGGGAAACATAACAGGTCAAGTAATATTAACACAGAGTGGTACGTTTATGCATTAGACAGTGGAGTTGAACAGTGGAGTTGAACAGTGGAGTTGAACAGCGGACGTGAAGAGATGACCGCTGTGAAACAAAGTTAGTTCAGTGAGGCAGTGTAACTCACTTCTTGCAGCGTGTATGTCAGTGCCATCATGTGGTGTTCAGAGGACAAGGCACTGAAGGACTACACTCAGTGTTGGAAATAAGATATTCAGATGTTTTTCTTCATTTAATGTAGCACAGAATTAATTAGATTAATGTAGAACAGTAAACAGTCAGTTTTACCAGAACCTGTTAGTAGGTGTCCTATATCACTTTTTAATGGGCACCCTGCAGCCAATCAAAATTGAGTATTCACACAGACCATGGTATAAATATTGCTGTTTTTGTTGTTTTGTATTGTCAGCTTGTGCACCTGATGTTTTCAATATAATGAAGAGTGAAGGATAGAGGGAGTATAGGCAGGCATTTATGCGAGTGAGGGAGGCAACAGATGGAGAGATGTTTGCATTCCGGAACAGTTGGAGTGAACAAGACACCAGATGCTTTGCTTTATTTTTACGTGTTCGCTCGGTCATATGAAGGTATGGTAGTCGGAGCAGGACAAAGAGCCCAGGCCAAATATCTTGGCTTTGTAGGGACAACAGCTGGGAGGAACAAACCAGGAAGGCGCTCCGCTTCATTAAAGACCCAGCAGGAGAGCAGCGGAGCTTTCTAGCTGTCCTCACACTCTCTCCATCACTTCACTCCTCCATCCTCTCTGGCATGACATAATACCTAATTCAAGCCTTCCTTTTCCCAGTCTTGGTTAGGTGCATGAACTGAAAATATGTAGGGTCAATTCATACCTTATTTATTTTGCTTAATTTGTATTTGCTTTATTTTTGTATAAAATCACCTTATAGTTTTTTATGACCTTGACCTTTTATGACTAATATTATTTTTGTTTCATAATGTCGTCTCTAATGTTCCATCTCTTAATATCACAGTGTGTTAGAGGGCTGAGATGAAGTCAAATTTCCAAAAAGATGGATAATAAAGTTGTATAGTATTGATTTCCAAAAAAATACCTTTTCTACATCTGTACAAAACCGTACGCCCATTAAATGGCAATTCTGTAAAATTTTTATTTTTTCAACAATAGAGTTAACTAACTGTGAACAATTTTTTGTCAGCAAACAATATGTTTTTATCAAATATGATTTAATTATATATACTGCATATTAAGAACATCATATCTATCTATCCATCTATCTATCTATACTTTATATTCTCCCAGCTTTCTCACCAGTTGTGTTGTTTGTGTTTGCATTTCTCATTCTTAGCTAAAGAGGTTAGTGGCAGGCTCTGTGACTTCAAAGCTCTTCTTATCCTCCTACAGTGTGAAAGTGTTCTCCAGTGCCCTCCAGTAGCAGCTACACAAATCTCCTCCACAGTGGATCCCTGCATAGCTGCTGCTTCACAGCCATAACAACTGATCAGCTGCATCAGGACCTTCTAAAAAAGTCTACAGTATGTGAGTAAGCTCACATTTTAGTACTACTTTAGATGATTTTTTCTCCGTCTCCCCTCATCTGGCTGATTTCCTGCAGATATGGCCCTGCTGTATGGAAAAAAACACCACCGCAGACTTATCACTAAGCAGCCGTTTGTGTCTACAAGTCCAAAAACAAACACACACACATACACTGATGTAATGACCTTTTGGCATCACTCGCCCCATCACAGTAGCCGCTCACTTCATGATTTGCTTGTTTGGTGAGTGATGGACAGATCCCCCCTTAGTACCACAAAAGAAAACACCTGTTAGAATCTGCTTAATCCTAGAGAGCGGCCCTGCTCTTGGGGATCTTGGGGGCCCCATCTAATCCGCATAAGAGCACCGGGCCAAGGCCAGGACAGATTAGACCCCCAACATCCAACTCTCCATCCATGCACGCACACCACCAAGTCTGCCCCCTATAACGAGTGTTAGAATCGGCCCCTTAATCCTTGGACTCGGCAGAGTCCTCCACCCAGCACACAGCTTCCTTCCCCCTCAGCTTAAACCTAATCTCCAAGCATCCCGTTCATACAAACCCGCAGACCTTGCCCAACCCAGCCCAGCTCAGCCCTCACTTACTCCCCCTTCCATCTCCTTTCCCCCAGTGGGACTGAAAGCCCATTGATTTGTTGATTTCTCTTCTTTTGTCTGCGGCTGGCCGAGTGTTAACAGGACATCCAGGGTCCAGGGCCCAGTGCCAGGACTTTTGGGATGGGAGATTATGGTCCTGATCTGGGCATCTGTCACTGCCCTGTCCCCCTTCTCCCTCGTGGCTCTGGGAGAGGCCTTTCTTCCATCATTTTCACTACAAATGTGCTGCTTTAGCTGAAAACTGATTTCAACCAAGAAGAGATACGTTTTGCTAGAAGATGAGAAAGGCTGTTTACAGATGAAAACATCGTTTCTAAAAAACTTTGACAATAATTTAAGTTTTGAGTGTGTCACTTGTATGTAGAAACACAAACACACACACATGCACACACAAATAATATGGTATTTGCCATACACACACACACACACATAGTACACACACATATTAAAACAATAGAAACTACAAAATAGAAAAGTGCACTTGTCCAAATGTAAGTGAGGTAATGATAATCTGAATTGAGAGTTCTTTACGTGATAATGTCCAAAGACCATGTACTTCATGATTGGGACAGGAGATCAAGGTGATGAGTATCATTATACAGTATATTAGTTTTTCTTCGCTTCAGTGCTGAGAGAAACAACACTAGTTGTAATTTAACGTACAAGCTTTACATTAAATACGTTATCATTTCCATGGTGACTTTAAACCTATAATGCGCCACTATTTTATATTATTGATCGTCCGTTTCAAGCCATTGCCAAATGAGTTAATGCATAGCTAATTAAGACTCAGCTTTACAAAACTCTCTTTGAATTTGTCAGTATGGCTATGTTTAGAAAGTGGGATAGTCTGGTGATTTTCGCACACAGAAGCTTGAGTGAAGATGATTACCTCTTCTGAAGAGTCCAGCAGGTTTTTTAATCCTCTGTGTCTTCCTTGGTTACTAGGAACTGTGTGGGTGAGGGGTGGGGGTGGTGCCCAATCAAAGAATAATTGCATCATGTGGATGCAACGACAGTGTTGTCATTGCTTAAAATTCCTCATTGGGACACAGAAACTACACACTATAGCTTTAACACTGTTATTTTAATATAATATGAGGTAGATATAAAAATATGTAAACTGTCTAGATACAGCTACCTAAAAAACTTATCAACTTTACAGAACACATCAAATGTGTATAAAACGTCCAGAAGGCAGCCATAAATCCACATTGACACTTCAAATCCAGCTGTTCACTTATACTATGTCTCCATCTAGTGGTAAGAAAGCTGTACATAGCATATAATCTTTCTCAAATCAGGGAGGTTGAATATGAAAGTGCATGCTGTGCACGTTATCTTACAGTAATGCATCAACTTAATGTTTATACTTGTATAATTGCTTTTGTATGATAATGTTCCTTACAGCATTAACTTGAACACTAAGTTAATGTTATCACAATTAACCAATTACCTACAAGCCAACACTAGAAAAAAGGTTGAGATTAAACACGTTTGAAAGATATAATGCATTTTGACTGTGGCATGTAAGCAATGTTAAAGGATGGTGGCATTAAACACCTTTTAAACTGTTTAAAAAATGGATCAAAGTACAAAATGAGTGTATTAATTTTTAGCTACTATGGGGTCAATTATTTCAATACTTACTTTCTTTGATGCAGTTAGGGTTAGGGTTATTTCTGCTCTTGTTTTATTGCCTGTTTTGCCAACATAAACTATATTGAGAAAGGAAATATTTAATATTAAATATGTATAAATAGGGTTAGGGTTAGGGTTAGGGTTAGGGTTAGGGGTTAGGGTTAGGGTTAGGGTTAGGGTTAGTATATTCAATATTAAATAAAAAAAGCATGAATAAATAAATAAATAAATTTGCCTTTGAAATACATCATGAAATAAATAAACGAGACAATAAAAACATAAATAATTACATAAATGTAAATATTCATGTAACAATAAATCAATTAGTCAAATAAATATATTAAAATGTTTTACTTTTAATTGTTATTTTATGGTACTTTTATTTCGTAAGTCCACGTTTATTTATTTCAAGAGACTTTTATTTCATAAATCCACATTCATTTCTTTCCGTGGACTTTTATTTCCTAATGCCACACTTATTGATTTCCCTCTCTATACATTTCTAATTCTTATATGCCAAACACATCCGTGGGCTCTACCCCGCACGCAGTCTCCTATTCTGGGGTAAATTAACCATCAAGTAGCACTGACCTGACGAATGTACCCAGCACAGTGACTTATTCTGCAGGATAACAAGACCACCAACTCCCGCTGACCTGACAGAGCACAGCAAGTTGTCGGTCGGTCAGTGTCCACTGTGGGTTGACACGGGGACTGCACATGTCCCCGACGCACCAAAAATTCCCTTTGGTCCTACAGCCCACAAGTCCGACATTCCATTGTTTCGACCAAACAGGATTTTGTGGATCACCTCCCATAACAGCAAGCAGGGGCAGCCCTATAGTGGGCAGCAGGACCCATAGGAGGTTTTCGGATTATTGAAAGGTCGTTGACCGTTGACGCAACATCAGCTGAGGTGTTGTTAAGTGAGCTAGCAGGGAAAACGACTGCTCCAATTTACATTAAACTGACCCCAAAAATTACCCCAATTACCCCAGAATAGGTGACTGTGGGCTGGGTACAGAGCACCGCAAACTGCCAGTCGTGTTGCCCCGTCAGGTCAGCGCTAGTTGGTGGTTCAGTTGCCCAGAGTAGGTGACTGTGCACTGGGTAGAGCCCCACAAGCTGCTGGTCGTGGTGCACTCTCACTTCACCAACCTTTTTTTTGTTCTTAATGTGAGAGACAGCCATGCCCCGTGATTTGCATATAAGAATTGGAAATATATAGAGGGAAATAAATAAATACTAATGTGGTATTACGAAAAAAAAGTCTACAGAAGTGAATAAATGTGGATTTATGAAATAAAAGTCTCTTTAAATAAATAAAAGTAAACTGATTGATTGATTTCTTCATTTTGAACCTGTAAATAAAGACAAAACATCAGAAAAAAAGTAATAAGAAAACAAACAACAAAAACCCAGTGAGGAAAATAAGTATTTGAACACCCTGCTATTTTGCAAGTTCTCCCACTTAGAAATCATGGAGGGGTCTGAAATTGTCATCGTAGGTGCATGGGCCTTGACATGTGCTGGTTTAAGTAGGGGGACCTTTCGTGCCGCATGATTTCAAACCATGACGTCTTAGTGTATTACCAACAGTAATCTTGGAAACGGTGGTCCCAGCTCCTTTCAGGTCATTGACCAGCTTCTCCAGTGTAGTTCTGGCCTGATTTCTCACCTTTCTTAGGATCATTGAGACCCCACAAGGTGAGACCTTGCATGGAGCCCCAGTCCGAGGAAGATTAACAGTCATGTTTAGCTTCTTCTATTTTCTAATGATTGCTCCAACAGTGGACCTTTTTTCACCAAGCTGCTTGGCAATTTCCCCGGAGCCCTTTCTAGCCTTGTGGAGGTGGACAATTTTGTCTCTAGTGTCTTTGGACAGCTCTTTGGTCTTGGCCATGTTAGTAGTTGGATTCTTGCTGATTGTATGGGGTGGACAGGTGTCTTTATGCAGCTAACGACCTCAAACAGGTGCATCTAATTTAGCATAATAAATGGAGTGGAGGTGGACATTTTGAAGGCAGACTAACAGGTCTTTGAGGGTCAGAATTATAGCTGGTAGGCAGGTGTTCAAATACTTATTTGCAGCTGTTTCATAGAAATAAATAGTTAAAAAATCGTACATTGTGATTTCTGTGTATTTATTTTTAGATCATGTGTCTCATGCACCTAAGATGACAATTTCAGACCCCTCCATGATTTCTAACTGGGAGAACTTTCAAAATAGCAGGGTGTTCAAATACTTATTTTCTTCACTGTAAAACTCAATTATTTCTGTTACTTAAAAACCTATATTTACACATGCAAAAAGGAGTAGGCAGAAGTAAAACTTATATACTCCTACCCCTTTAAATGGAATAAAAATACCATGAAATGATTAAAAGAAAAAACATTTATTCATTTATTTATGTATTTATTGCCTCATTTGTGTATTTCAAAGAGATATTTATTTGATTCATGTATTTACGTAGTATTTATTTTACGTATTTATTTAATAATGAATAAAGTGGTATTCCATACAGAAATATTAATGAGTAAAGCACAACCATGAAAAAACAGCAAGACACGTATGCATAAAAATATTGATCTAATTACACAACATGAGGCATTTCTGTAAAAGATATTTATCAGAAAACAACTTTTGTTTTGATATGGCTTTTATTGAGTAAGGCACATGGTAAAGTTAACTTTTAAAGTAAAAAAAAAAATATGTCATGGTCTTTTTAAATGCTTTTGAGTATATAAAAAACACTAAAACTGTTTTTGTGCGTCGCACAGTAAGTAGATTAAAGTACAGTTACAACATTGCAGTACAATTTAAGTAAAGTAGCTCACCAACAAGGAATGACCCAACTTTTCACTTGTTGACAACAAATAACTCAAACATCCAGCCATCAGCAATAAATCAATGACAACGGCTTTATAAAAAGATTGTGCGTATTCCGCTGTCAGAGATACAGCATCTTGAAGACAATTTGGATGAAGTATTCCAAGACACAAATAACATGTTTCAAAGAGTCCCTGACATAAGGATAGAAAAATTATATTTTCCTTTATTTACCACAAATGTCATGGTTATTATACAAAGAGATTAAAATAATGTTGGGTTGGATTTCATAAGTGCTTATCTAATGTGAGTGTCATTCTGACTATAATGACGTGTATACAAGGCAAGGTCCCTTACATAGACAGTATACTGACCAGTTGTGGAATGTAATGTACATTTACTCAAGTACTGTATTTAAGTACAGATAATGAGGTAAGGTAGGGATGTTTACTCAAGTCTTTACTTTTCATGCAATTTTCTACGTCACTACATACAGAGAAATATTGTACTTTTTACTCCAATACATTAGTCTGACAGCTATAATTACTAGTTACTTTACAAGTTAATAATACAACCGCCTAAGACTCCTTAAGACTTTAAGTACATATACCTGATGATACTTTTACTTAAATCAAATTTTCAAATTTTCAGAACTTTTACTTGTAACAGAGTATTTTTACAGTATGGTATAATTACTTTTACTTAAGTAAAGGATCTGAATACTTCTTCCACCACTGATACACTCTATGTAAGGGAACTCAGTCCAACATCTGGTTGAGTGTTTGTGCATGAGCAATAAGGCAAAAATATTCTTCAGGTTGACCTCTAAGCAGAGCCGGGCGCTATGATGGCGTTGTAAAAAACACTGTTTATACCAGGTTTTACGATGAAGACATTTAACATATGCAACTCATGATGTTTAATGCAGTGAGATGCATAGAAGCAATGTCAAATCTGTTGAGATGCTTTGTGTGCGTTTTCCTGTCTCTATGCACGTATTCCACGTGTCTGTATAAAAAAAATCTGCCTTGTTTATCTGAAGAGGTCATAGTCTGTCATTTGTTTGGAGGATCATCAAAAAACCTGATTGCACCTGACAAGGTTAAAATGAATAAAATATGATGTATTATGTCCTTAAACAATGTTGCATTTCTAAGTAGCTCAATATCAATTTCAAGATAAGCAGAAAATCCAGATTTCCAATGCAGAGAATCTTGATTTCACTAACTAATTGACAAGATTGTTGCATGGTAGCAGTGGGCTGACACCAACTCTCTTCGCACATTCGTTCTGCGGTGGAAAAAAGGCAAATACAAAGTTAAGTAAGCAAAATCTCAAGGCTTTTTCTTAAAGCAATAGTTTGACATTTTGGGAAATATGCTTATTGGCTTGCTGACAGATAGTTGAGAAGATTGCTAGCACTCTCATGTCTGTTCGGTAAATACAGTATGATGCTACTGCCCACAGCCACTTAGCTTAGCAAAGGCTAGCTGTGTCCATCTTTTCCAGTCTTTATGCTAAAATATGCTAATCAGCTGCTGATTGGACAACTTCATATCTAAGATACAGACGTGATAGTAGTATCTTGTCATCTTTGTTGTTTCAGACCCTGACCAGTTAGTTTTTGGGGTGAGTTTTTTGTACGCTCTTACCATGTAGTTAACAACATTGATGTGGTAGGGGATCCCACCCATCTCCTCACACTTCTTTATGTTCATCCTTTCTGGATCTCCAGCAGCCAAAACAGGGGTGTTTGGGTCAGCCTGCGTCAAAAAACAGCAGCAACTAAATGAAACTCAAAGCAATTATCTTACTTTGTTTAATTTACTTTGAAAATTATGAAACAGGGCTTAGTTGCCATCACTGGACATCCACATATCCCCTCCCCCAATCAGTCTTTATATCAACATTGCAGCAGTAGGCTCTACTCACAGGGTCCATCCCTCTGTGGATGGACAGCAGGTCTGACATCCTGTCGGCAAACCCAGGAGCAAAGTTCTCTGGGTTGATTGCAACAAAACACTGACCCTGAAAACAAAAAATAGGAGAAGCCAACACTGTCAACTGACCTAATTCAAACAGTAAAAAGGGTGTTTAGGGTAACTGTTCAGTAAAATGCTCCAACTCATTGTGGTGAAGCCACTTTGACTAGAGGACTAGACTGCAGCATCTACATCATAAAACCAGTGGGTTTTATTTTAACAGGCAGATGATGACGAAAAAAATAACTCAACTGCAAAGCCACTCAGGTTCTGTCAACATTAAATTGGATAAATATGGCGCCACACGACGTTTCAAGAATGTGTAAAAGTAAGTTTAAACCCTATTAAATTTCTAAGATTTATTTACCATTATTTACCATAAACATGCAGCGATCAGTTAAATGTAAAACATTTTCTTCCCATTTTTCAGTCATTTCACAGACAAGTGGGACAAGTGGTAGTTCTTTCTTTAAATGGGGTTAATATGTTTTCTAAAACTCAACCCAAGCCAAAAGTAAATAAATGAGTAACGTACCAGGTTGGCAACCCGGTCCGTTACTTTCCACGTGCGGACATGATTGCTGTACTGGGCACCGGCCAAGATACCACAGAACACCTCCACCATCATTCCCAGACCGAAGCCTTTGTACCCTCCTGAGGTCAACAACATGAACAGACATTATAAAACACACAGAAATGGACAGCTTTGAAATTTCTGTCAGAAAAACCGTGAAACACCAAGTTTAATTTTTTGCTGCTATTTTTTGATAGTCAGGCAGAGTAGGGTTGACATTAGAAACTGTGCAATTTTCCTTTATTGACAGATCATATGTGAGGATAGGGCAAGACAGGAGGATTATTTAAATGTATCTGACTGCAGAAAGAACAGTATAGCCTATATCATAAAATTATGTTTAATAACATGCAGAACAACAGAATGATGACCTGTGGCTTCACTGCCGCCGATGGGCACCAGTCCTCCTCCACTCAAAACTCTCTTAGGGTCGGTGGTCAGCTTGCCCTGGGCATCACAGCCCCAGCCCTCGGGGATGGGGTCTCCACTCCGTTCATAGAGCTCCACCTGTGCGCATTAAACATTGTGACATTGAGTAAGAAGCCTTTAACTATATATAGTGTTTCGAAACCGCAGTTACAATGTACTTTACAAGTGCATATTGTAGCATGAAATAAAACTAAAAATGCTTTTATAAAAAGACTTAAAATATTTCACTAAATCATTATGACTGTAAGTGGCCTCTTAACGCCTTGTTCAACCAGTGGCCACAGGGATTGTGCTTCTGGTAGTCAAATTGGTTTCAGAAAAACTGGTGATGAATTCATCTCCAAATCAACTAAGTTGGTATAAAATATAAATCAAGAACTCTAGTGCAGTAACCATAAATACATTTCCATTTTTAGATGTAGCTATGTTAGATTGGACAGTCATGTGGCATCAAACTAAAAACAGCTTGGGTCAAACGTCTCTCGGCAAGTTATGCTCTGTATGTAAGGCATCCTTGATGGCTTATTTGTATAAAGCTGGTCTTACCTTTCCAAGTGCTACTGCTGATGTGGCCATATCCAGAACAAAGCTGTCTCCGTCTTTAGCAGGCGCTGCCACGCTGATGGGGTTGGTCCCCAAAGTGCACTACAAACAGCATGATCACAGTATTAGAATGAGACAGACAGGTTGTTTATGGCATAAAGTACAGTTTCTTCTGTATATTTACCTCTTTACCACGTGTAGGAACCACCAGTGGGGATGTGTTGGTAAATGACATGCCCTGTGGTGGTCAGATTGTTATTAGACAAACAATTAGATCACATAGCACATTCAACTCCATTCCTAAAAAAAGGTCTATTTGTTAAAATTGAATTAATAAAAAGGCAGATAAACCTTTCACTCACGATCATGTTTTCCTTTAGCGCTTGCATTGAGTAGTATCCTGCAATGCCGTAGTGATTGGAACCTAAGACAGAAAAGTGCCATACAGTATTTTTATTGTGTTGCTAAGATTCGTTGACCAATAGTGAAATTAAATTCTTCTGATACTGAAAAGAGATTTCTCTGCAAAAAACATACTCACAACTTTCTTCCTTTCTCAAGTAAATCCTATTAATTGAAATCCAACGCACTTTGCACTCATCACACTACAGTGGTTTTGATTTCTCTTCTACCGCATTTAATAGCCTGTTACATAATACTATGCTTTCTCCATTCTACTAATATTTCAACAGTGAAGATAATCCCTTTCTCAAGGCTGAACGTTCAGTGTAATTAAACAAATACAGACCTGCATCAGACACCTGAGCATGTAACATCAGTTCACAGGAAACAAGAAAACCTGTTTATCCCGTGGGGGCACCTTGGCTAAATCACAATACATCATACAATTTAGGTTTTTATAGAATTGGACAGGTGCCGTTATGGCATTTCAAGTTTTAAAATCCTTCACCTACAATTGCAGTATCAGGATGTTCAGACTCACCATGTGCCACCACCCAGCCAATTCCAGCTTCTTTTGCCTTCTTAATGGCCAGTTTCATGCAGAAGTTTCCCACCACAGGACCCAGGAGGTTTTTCCCATCCACCAGTGCTGTGGCTGCACTCTCCTTTTCCACCACAGGCTCACCGTCCTTGGCACAGATCCCTGTTTGGATGTCCTTTACATACATGTCTGTCAAAAAGTATAGAGCCAGCAAGCAGAAACATTAACCATATTTCATACAGACTTTAAAAAATATCCAAATCGTGAAGTTAGCAGAGAGATTTGTTTTCATATGTACACTTACAATTCTAATGTACCTCATTAGGCTGCCATATTTTTCTAATACATTCCTTGTATACACATTATAGTGCATCAAATGTAACTGGTGATTAAGATTGTTTTTTAAAGTTTTTTAAAGTTTTTTAAATTGATTATTGCCTTCATATTGCGCTTTATAGTGTCAAAGTTTACAAAATGTTTCTTCTGTCCTACAACAGTTGTGCTACCACTTTTAAATCAAACAGGCAGATAAAATGATAAACTTCCAGTGCCCCACTGACCCATCCGGTTGAGTCCATGGCTGTAGTGTCCTCTGTGGTCTCCCTCCACCAGCACCTCGGCCAGGCTGCGGGCATGATGCGGCTTAGTGCCCACGGCTGTCATACAGTTCACAATGAACTTTTCCACCTCCAACTTGCTAATCAGACATCTGCAGAGAGTAAAAAATTATAATCTGACAATTACAAACTCATTATTATCATTAAGCAGCAGCAATGTTATAAATTGATTTGCATTTTAACAAGGGAAATATGTATTTGACCCCTCTTCAAAACGTGACTTAGTACTTGGTGGCAAAACCCTTGTTGGCAATCACAGAGGTCAGACGTTTCTTGTAGTCGGCCACCAGGTTTGATTACATCCCAGTAGGGATTTTGTCCCACACCTGTTTGCAGATCTTGTCCAAGTCATGCAGGTTTCGAGGCTGACGTTTGGCAACTCAAACCTTCAGATCCCTCCGCAGATTTTCTACGGGATTAATGTCTGACAACTCCAGGACCTAAGTGATTGTCATGCTGGAATACCCATCCACGCCCATTTTCAAAGTCATGGCCCCGTCCATCGTCCCTTAGATGCGGTGAAGTTGTCCTGTCCCCTTAGCAGAAAAACACCCCCAAAGCATAATGTTTTCACCTCCATGTTTGATGGTGGGGATGGTGTTCTTGGGGTCATAGGCAGCATTCCTCCAAACATGGGTTTGAGTTGATGCCAAAGAGCTCCATTTTGGTCTCATCTGACCCTAACACTTTCACCCCGTTGTCATTTGAATCATTCAGATGTTCATTGGCAAACTTCAGACAGGCATGTATGTGCTTTCTTGAGCAGGTGGACCTCGCACCAACTGTTGTCACTCTTCTCAATGGTCTTGTAGCCCATTCCAGACTTGTGTAGGTCTACAATCTTGAAATCTTTTACACAGGTAACGAGCTGAGATTAGGAGCACTCGCTTTAAGAGTGTGCTGCTAATCTCAGTTTTTTTACCTGTATAAATGACACCTGGGAGACAGAAATCTTTCTGATTGAGAGGGGTTCAAATTCTTATTTCCGTCATTAAAATGGAAATCTATTTATAACATTTTTGACATGTGTTCTTCTGGATGTTTTGTTGCTATTCTGTCTCTCACTGTTCAAATAAATCTACCATTACAATTATACACTGATAATTTCTTTATCAGTGGGCAAACGCACAAAATCAGCAGGAGATCAAAATGCTTTTTTCCCTCACTGTATCTCGAGACACTTTACAGATAGATTAGATCTAGACCACACTCTATAATTTACAGTTCTAGCGGTTACCTCCAGAGCAAGCAACTGTGCGACAGTGGTGAGGAAA
Source organism: Etheostoma cragini (assembly GCF_013103735.1). Classification (NCBI taxonomy): domain Eukaryota; kingdom Metazoa; phylum Chordata; class Actinopteri; order Perciformes; family Percidae; genus Etheostoma; species Etheostoma cragini. Next base: position 17,036,901 of record NC_048414.1, read on the forward strand.
AACTGCCTCTTAGGAAGAAACCTCGGACAGACCCAGGCTCTTGGTAGGCGGTGTCTGACGGGCCGGTTGGGGTTGAAATGAAGAGCAGCAATAATAGTCACAGTAAAAGATAATAGAACAGTGACTAAAGAAAAAAGTAGTTTGTAGTAGTTTATGGCATAGCATGACACTGTGCGGCATTACAAGGCACAGCAGAGTATAGCAGGGCACTGCAGAGCATAGCAGGATGTAACAGGGCATCGCAGGACGTGTAGAAGGACCACAGCGACAGCTGCTGATTTTGGAGCCTCCCTACACTGCATGACTGCAGTGCAGTAAAACATTAAAAGTTGAAGAAACATTATGCTTTAGTGAGTAATGAGTAGGACAATATGTTGTACCATGCTCATCCCTTATGCCTGTTGTTATTGTTAAATTCCTCTGGCCTAATGTAGCTGCAAATCAAATGTGACTTTGGCAACTCAGAGCCAGAAAAGAAAATCATGAACAAAGTCAACAAAATTGTTTTTTGGGCTGATTGTTGTTGCTGTTTGCTTTTGTTCTTTAAACCAACATTTGTATAAGACAGAACAGAACAGAACAGAACATAACAGAGAGTCTGACTTTTGGCCTACAAAACAAAGGTAAGCCAAACCTATTGCAATGCTGCCCCACCAGAGTCCTGGAGTGGTGAACCCTTTTTTGGCCAAAATGTTATAGCATTTGACACGGACAGCCCAATGCTAATTCAAAGTTTGAAGTCCATTTTTGCAACAGTGATTTCACAACATGTTACTATATAGATAATGTAGGTCATGACAGTTAAGTTCTGATATTACATTAAATAGTTACTGCAGATTCTGATGGTGAAAAAAATGAAAATGTAAACTTGAACCTTTCTGTTGCCCACTATTAAAGGGGTTTGTTTGGGGAGTTATTCCTTCTCCTTTCCTTTCTCCTATCCTGTATGTGAAAAAGGACAAAGGGTGTTGTATGCTGTGCAGATTGTAAAGCCCCTTGAGGCAAATGTGCAATTTGTGATATTGGGCTGTATAAATAAAACTGACTTGACTTGACTGTTGACAGCAGTTTTGAGCTGTGTGAATGTAAACCGGCAGGACTTTACGTACCAGATAATGTTTTGGAAAAATTGTTAGTCTCTCTGTGTCACGCTATAAACAGTGGTGTCACTGGCTCTGTTTGTTCCACAGCTCATCCGCATTAAACCCCTCAGGAGCCGCATTACTTACACAGTAGGTTTAACAGTGTGAAAGGGTGGGCTGACATGGTTGGCATGGGCAGTGCACTAACACATGAAACAGTCAAAGTAAGAATAGCCATTAATATGCATTTAATTATTGGGGGAAAAAAATGTGATCTGATAGAAGTGGAACTGTAATATGCCTGACTAAATGAACAGCACACGGTCTCTCAATCAGTTACAGATACAAAGAGTTACATCATGGCAGAGTAAAGATTGTTGAATGGAACAAAAACTTTTGAGCAGAGATCACAATGACAAAGTACAGATAACACAATTTTTATATTCATGTAAAACGTTATGACTCGCTGTGGTAAAACAAGTTTGAACAACTAATGAGAACAAGATTAATCCTTAAATCACGCATGTGTTAACATTGACTGAACACATCTATAATGATGAGGTCTCAAAGTGTTTTCTGATCTGTAATGCTTAGCACATACCATTCTACTCCCTGTCTCCTTTCTCTTTTTCCTTATTCTCTACTGCATCTGTGTTTTTTCATTGTACTCTGTGGTATTCTGTGGTCAGAGAATGGAACGGTTTGTAATGAAACCATTATTGAGTCCAGTTATGGGCTTTGGGCAAGCTGCCTCTATCTGGTGATTGGATGATTTTCACTTCCTTTCCAAAATAACATTGTGTTGTGTTCAAACAGCCCTGTTAAAAAACAGCATCTGATGCCAGTCATCAAATCTGCCCCACAGAAATTGTACCAGGATGTTTATAGTTAGTTTTAAAGAAAGAGCATTTCACTGTGAGACAAACAACTCATGTTCACACATTCAGACTGAAAGCTACAAGATCTCAAGAACAACATATATGATTTCTCAAAACTCATCTGAGACATCAACCTCTCCAACAAGTCACTGCCACAATAAAAAAGTTCTTGTGGAGACAAGTTTGGAAAAGTTGTTCTTCAGCTGTTGATCATGAAGAAACCTGCATGAATGAAGCTATTGCACAAACAAGGGCTCACAAGGACACTGAGTACACCAACAGTCGCCCAACCCCTCCCTTCACTAATTGAAAACACACTATGTCTGCTTCAGTTTAAATACAGCAAAACTTGTACACTTGTCCTTAAATGCCCTCTAGAATTTTGATGCCCTAAATCATGAAACTTTCTTATTCACTAGAGTCTAAGGATAGAGGGTATTGTGTGCCCCTTGAGGCAAATTTGTGATCTGTGATATTGGGCTCAATTGATCGAGATCAATACCATTCTTATGTCTGTAGGCTAAATAAAAAACTACTGCTAGTAGCAGATTAGCGTAGCTTTGCATTGAGACTGGAAAGAGGAATAAACATCTATTCTTGCTCCATTCAAAGGTAATACAAATTTACCTTCCAACCAATCTAAAGCCCAATCTACATATTCTATATTCTTTGTTAAATCTGTACAAACCAAAATGTAAAAAAAAAAAAATTGTTGTTTTGACACTTCTATTTCTTGGCAGAAACCCGTAACCTCCTGAAGCCTCCACTGGTTACCGGTCCTAGTGTAGAAATCCTCTGGTACATAATCCTAACTAAAACCGCAAATTGACATTTAAACACTTCTTTTTTTTGTAAGGATTAAACAAACAAGATAAACCATGTAAAATGTTGGTCTTCAGAGATGCTGGTAGGTTTATTTTGTTGCCCCTGGACAGAACCAGACTAGTTGTTTCCCCACGCATCCTGTATTTGTGCTATGCTAAGACAAGTGGCTGTTTGTTTCAGCTAAATATTTACCCAATATGGGTGGCATCAATCTTCTCATCCAACACTCACCAAGAAAGCGCATGTGTAAAGTCTAATTCCCGAAATGTCAACTATTCCTTTAAAGGATTACCTACACATAGTTTAGGAGTTGCCATAAATTCAGCAGAAGGTCAAGTTAACATTTTGAGACTTCACTACCACATACATCATCATATAAGGAAATCAATGACATTTACTTGCTGTTTTCATTTTACCAATGCTACACCTCCCCCTCATTGTCTATGTTTAATAAACAGCATGGACTTCTGATGTAAAAAAAACTTCCCCTCTGCCTCTGCCTCTACCATAGAGGGCATGTTAGCTGGATTCAGGAGTTCCTCAAAGTGCTCCTTCCACCACCCTATTACCTCCATAGTTTAGGTCAACAGCGTCCCATCTTTACTCTACACAGCTTGGATGGTTCCCTGCTTTCCCGTCTTGAAGTAGCGAACGGTTTTCCAGAAGCACCGTGGTACCGTCCTTCTCCATGTCTTCTCCAAAATTCTGCTAACACCAGCTGCTTTGCCTTTTTCATGGGAAAGGCTGCAGCTTGCAACTGCCTCTGGATCCCTCTGGGATAGCATATCCCGGAAAGACTCTTCTTCTTCTTCTTCAGTTGGACGGCTTCCCTAACCACCGGTGTCCACCAAGGTGTTTGTGGGTTACCACCCCTTGAGGCACCTAAGACCCTAAGACCACAGCCTTCCACCACAGCTTTAACAATGAAAACTTTAAACATTGTCCACTCTGGTTAAATGCCCCCAGCCTCCACAGGGATGCACGAAAAGCTCCACCGGATGTGTGAGTTAACATTCTGTCGGCTTGGGGCTTCCTCCAGACGTTCCCAATTGACCCACACTACCCGTTTGGGCTTACCAGGTCTGTCCATAGTCTTCCCCCATCCCCTGACCCAACTCACCATCAGATGGTGATCAGTTGACAGCTCCACCCCTCTCTTCACCCAAGTGTCCAAAACATACGGCCTCTGATCAGATGAAACAGTTATAAAATCAATCATTGACCTTCGGCCTAGGGTGCTCTGGTACCAAGTACATTTATGAGCATCCCTATGTTTGCACATGGTGTTTGTTATAGAACATCCATGACTAGCACAGAAGTCAAACAGCAGACAACCACTCTGGTTTAGATCGGGGAGGCCGTTCCTCCCGATCACACTTCTCCACATATCTCCATCATTGCCCATGTGTGCACTGAAGTTCCCCAGCAGAACTATGGAGTCCCCAACTGGAGCCCCATTCAGAACTTCATTCAAGGTCTCCAAGAAGGCCAAACACTCCAAACTCTTGTTTGGTGCATTTGCACAAACAACAGTCGGGGCCTCCCTCCGGGCAGGGTCACTCCCTCGCTCGTGCTCACTCATAGGGTTTTTGAACCATTCTTTATTGCAGAAATATTGCATATAATATATTTTATGAAATCCAGAATGGACCACATTTAGGTAGTGAGCAGATCCCAGTGGGAACTTAGGAAATGTCTTATCTGAGAAAGAGGTGAGAACACTATGTATGATTACTTATAAAGAAAAGGAGACAGGGATGAGGGAAAACTTTGACAAAGGTGGCATGATGGATGTTTGAGACACTTTTCAGATTTGCCGGTACCAAGGAAAATCTTCACTGGTCACATTAAGGCCCCCATAGTGTTTGTTTAGGCACTACATAGCCAGTAAACGTCATTGTGGCATTTCAAAGATTGCTTTCAAAGTTGCCATTGTCCCCACCATTCCTTCTTGATAATATTTTTACATAGAAGAAAGAGAGCTGCACAGAACTGACTGAATTATCTGACAATGTAGGATAAAAGGGTGAACTATGTGTTTACGTATCCAGTGTTTATTGGACAATGTGGAATCAATTAGACAGGTATAAAAGAGTAAACACAAGTCTACCGGCTTTAAAATGTTAACTGCAGTCTGGAAAAAAACTTGACCGGCAGACTGTTTGAAATGTTTTATGAGACTGTGTTGTGTTGTTTGGTTGTAATACATGTTCAAAAGTCTCCTTATGAAACAGTATTGACAATGAGCAGACTATCTTACTGAAATAAAATAAATTGAATTGAACTGAGGTGTGATGGGATTAAATATGACATGGTCAGTTAGGTGGAAGGGGTCTATTGAAAATTGCACATGTATAAAATAAAAGTACATAGCAGTATCACAATAGGAAAGTAGGGAGAGTAGGGGAAATAGTCTTCTCTATCACAAGTGTACATTCAAAAACTTACTCAAGTAAAAGCACAATAGCTTACCATACGATATACTTAAAAGTACTCATAATGCAGAAAGCAAAGCTCCTTACTAAAGTAGCCTATTGTACAAGTACCGCAACATTTTAAAGGTCCTCACTTTACTTAGTTACTTTATTGCAAGTCTATACATCTTATCCGAGCCTTTAGCTGCAGCCCCATCCCTGTGGAACACCCTGCAGATATCCGAAATGCTACATCCCTAGACAAAAAACTCCTGGAACACACAGCCTACAACCTTCATTAGCTTAAACACAGTAAATTACAGTAAATATGTAAAGGGTCCTTGGGTTTCATGAACTGTGCTATATAAATAAAAGTTATTATTATTAGTATTATTATTAGCCTATTCTTATTCTTATTATTAGTTTTTCCCCCTGTCAGTTAGGCTATTGTTGCGTCATGCAGCTCATTCATGCACCGATTGACTTTAAATGATTTTATGTCATTGTGGACCAGATCTGACTCCTTACCTGCTCATGTTGACTTTCCTTAAATCCTTCAGGTCCAAGTTTGGTCGCGCTGCGCTCTGGTGATCTGCTGGTCTCTATAATCCACGGAGACGTAGACCTCTTCCAGCCCTGAAGTGTTAGGAAACGCTGCAGCGTTGTCAAAATATGACAAGTAGTCTGTATTTCTATCTGAGGGCGTGTTGGAGGAAAGTTTATGCGCAACATCACACAGACCTGTACTAGCCAGGCAAGTTCTTGGCGGTATGTTGTGATGCTTCATTTTTTTTGACATGATCTGAGAATGTACTGTGTGCCCCTTGGCAAAAATAACACCGTAATATTAACACATAGATGTCTACTGTTTATCAAGAGGCTACACTGTTCTTGGTTTACTGGAAATCTATTGTAATGCACTTATTTTCTTATCTTTCGGATGGAGTGTCACTGTCTCGATTAAACCTTTCTAAATTTGTCACTTTCTACAAATGATTTAAAATAATAATAATAATAATAATAATAATAATAATAATTATAATAATTATAATCATAATAATAATAATAATAATAATAATAATAACATGGATTCACCCCAAAAAAAAAGTTTCCTCTCCAACAATATAAGTATAAAAGTGCAATTATTAATTACCCGGCATTATATGGGACTTTAACGAGTTAAATATGATGTATTCCTGAGGGATTTTCCATAATCCGAAAGGATTATTTTGTAAACGAATAAATCTACAAATTGACAAGAGATGCTGGCTTTAGAATATGTGAGAAAAACAATAAAACTTTGCCTCTGTTGATGAAGCTCAGTTTCTAGTTACGAGTCCTTGACAGGATAGTCTGTTTGAGAAGCAAAGTAAATCCCTGGTGTTTGTAACCGTGGAGCTTGTAACCAATGGGAGCATGATGGCTTTAGGCTAAGGTGTAGTCAGTGACGTCAGAAAGAGAGATAGAAGATCAGGGGGGAAATGACACGTTGCTCCCTCTAGTGATATAAATATGTCTTTGATTAAATGTTTTGTTGTAGTTTTCTTTTAGAGATGCTGCCAACTTGATTATTATATATAGGATACACAATGTAATTAATACACAGTATTTGTTTTCTAAATATAATGTTCATCATAAAAACGTATCACTAACGGCAGCCTTTATGTCACTGTCCTGCGAATTTTACAGCTGAAGATCCCTGTTGGTGCCTTTCTTGTTTAGTCTAGCAGGCCACAAGGGGTCAGCCACTCACTGGATTTGGAAGTGCATTTCAAGTGACTAAGAGTCAAGTGCATACAGTAAATAATCTAAGCTTTGTAGACATTCACTCCACATAGCAGAAACATGATTCTAAAAACATAACACAGATTTTGGGAGTCTTGTGCAAGCTCACATTTGGCACCAAAGCTGCTATAATGAACTGGCTTCATGTTTGTCATCCTGTAATTTCTGAGAAAGAGAAAGGTGAAAGTAAAATAGGTCTCATTTTCTCTGAAGTTTACAAAATAATTTAACTGGTTGTGGAACAGTTTGTACTTCAACAAACTTTGACCTAACAAATAAAGCTCTGAAAACACTCTAAAAAAAAATAGAGGCAGTGAAGCATGTTGTTTGTGTTTTACCAGTGTTGTAATGTAGGTCTGTTTTTGATGTCTCTGACTTCACATGCCTTTGGAATGGGAACCAGTTTAACTACTATAACACTCACCTATGAACACATTTATTTAAATTCACTAAAATCTTCTGCTTTTACTCACCTCCTCTGTGTTTTTATTGACAAATCCCTGCACAACATGCAGCTAATAAAAAGACAGATGCTCTATAAAATAGAGAACTTTCTTTTGTATAACAGCCAAGTCATTTAACCAGTTTCTAATAAAAATGGGAAAAACGTAGGAAAATGTCAGTACCATATACCCTATGGTAGTGACAGAAGATCCCAAAGGCAACTTATATATATGAAGTGTCAAAATCTAATATACAGACAATATTTACTAAGCACATTCATAAACGCCTGAAGATAACAAATATTTTATCTACTAAGTGGCTTTGCACTTGTCAGGTCGCCATGTTAAGTAAAAATATGTTCCCATTGACTTGCTAAATAAAATAAAACCCTTTCCACATAGGATACTCCATGAGCTTTCCTCTTGCACCATCTTGTGTGCAGTGTCAGCTTTGCACACAATATACAGTATTTTAATCACAGTATCACAATAGGCTCAAAGAAAATCAGCAGTTTATCCAATGTGTTGAAAAAGCTATGTCATTTATACGGACAAGAAGCTGGATATCATAATGCTGGTTGTTGTTTTTGGGACATTTCAAAATGTGCTCTGAAATTAGCTTTATAATGGATTCAGTCACGTCCAAATAAGAACCAAGCGTCAAATTGTCTTAGTCAGAAAGATTTTTCAGGTTAAATTAATTAGGATTTAGACACAAGATGGGGTTAAGGAAAACATGTTTCTAAACATTTTAGTGTATTTTAAAATTATACATTAAAATCCCTAAAAATGGAGTTTGTATATCAGTAAACAGCCTAAACATTGTGCTGACCAAAATGGACCAAAAGTGAACTAACTGCATATTTAATGTGATTAAACTCTATGATTGAGTCTAGTTTTGGCTCACCAGTAGGAATGACTGTTTCAGCCAAGGTTGAAGAGTAAGGAGAGTTTGTTGAACCTGGCTTACACCATGCCAAGTGTAATAGTCCTTCCTGCATATATATACACACACAGTATTCCTCTAGCTTCCCCAGGCCTCAGAGGAACAGCTCCCCAGAAAGAGCAGTGAGAAGTGAGCGCCCCCTCCCTCTGCAGTGCCAGCTCCTAGCCTGTAATTCTCCTCGTCTCAGACATCTGTATGCATTTCTCTCCGACCACAGGAGGAAAATAGAAATTTTGGAAGCTAGAGGCTATGATTTGGGTGCGTATAAATAAAGTTGCGAGAACAGGAGAGGCAGCTAATATGATAGAAGTCCAGAGGGTGGGAGGTCTGGAGGAGCGGGACACCCAAGTCATCAAAGCAAGAGACGAGGAGCAGGGGGACAAATCGGGCCTCTGATGGTTTTCTGTAGGACATTCAGATTTAGTCTCTGTATTGTCAAGGGCATCTAAGATGGTGTATTTAACATACCTTAAACAAGTACAAGTGGGATTATCTGCTATCAAATCTGCCTTGATATACATGCCTGCCCACCATTTTTATGGGAATATACTAGTTCCACTCTTTAATAAATACACAAGCGTTTCTGTCCAGTTATAGCATTACAGTACATCAAATGAAAACTTATTTTCTTGTCTGATGCATGATTTTAAACGTATTTCTGGTGCTATATCTCAAACATACAGTATTTCTATGGGCATGTCATACGTGGCGTCTTTGAAAGTCTGATCCTAAAGGTGGAACCAAGCAGTAAAGCACATACATTGGGTCAGGCTACAAACTAACCATCCAGCAAAGGCCTAACAGAAAATGGCAAGTCATCTGCAATAATTCCTCAGACTGAGAGCAGATTGAGGGGAAATGACCCGTCTCATCCCATTGCAGGCCTCTCCATTGCTGCTGACTCCTCTGTAGTGGTCTGCCTGGGCGGCCCTGCCTTACAACCAAGGGCACACTTAAACAGTTTCCAAAAATGGGATGCTGTGTATATAGTATGAACAGCAGCAGGCTCACAGCTGGGATGAAAACAACCATGCCTTGCCTGTTCCCTCAGACCCGCCCCAGAATCAGACCTATGAAGCCCAAAATCATCACTTTAAAATTGGGTGTAGATTCAGCAGTGCAACCACAACAGCCATTTGAACGGAAACCTCTTCATCCCCGTGTTCATTAAGAGGAGATCTGAAAATGACCTGGAAATTGTAATATTAAGTTTTTGATAAAGTAAGAAAAAGCACCATGTGAAAAATAAAATAGGAGACGTATGTGTTTTTCAATGCAATACTGACTTAACAGTATCTGGTTTATTTAGCTCACTCGCAGGAGGTTAGCAACAACATGATGTAAAATTAGAAAACTCAACACAACAAAATACTAATAAAAATACTAAATAACCAAACAGATGTATTTTGTAATAGTAAGAATATTTGAAAAAAAAAGAAAAGAAAAAAAAAACTGCTGAAGAAGAAAAATAAGTGACTATCGATGGGAGGTGAATGTTGATTGTCCTTTGTCAAGTGGCTTCTCATTATCGTGACATTCAGACTTTGGCTCCACAGCACTCTGTTCTTAAACCCTTTCTACCCTGACGAGAGATCATTTCAGCTGTCATCAAAATTTCTACTCAACACAAATACAATAAATAACAACGAAAAGGATCCGGAGGAGCCGCTTGCAAGTCGTTCTTCGGTCTGTTTGTTCCCCTCGTCTCCATTTCAGGCTGTTCGGTCTTTGATCAACTTAACCTTTCTACTGAGCATATCTGGGAGACTTCCATGTGTAAGCTGAACTCCCTCAAATACTGACATGACAACGAGGGACCAATACTGATCTCCCACAGCGCTCACAATACTAATTCTGATTAAATGTTGACACACAAGTATCAAACCGTTGTGCTGACTGAACATTAACTTTTATCATTCATTTTAGTTCAATGGTCCCAAAGTTTTTTTTTTCAATTTTTTTTCATGTGTAACTCTCAGATAATAGTTGAATGTCCTGTTTTAGCCTTTAATTTGTAATACCAGCGTTAGTACTGGTGCACCACAGAGAAGATATTCCTGTAATACACAAAACAAGGCTTGCAATTCACCAGTAAGGATCATTTTAGTGCTGAGCAGATTTTAGCCCAGCACAGGTCCTGATTTCCATGGAGATTTCCTTTATTGCTTGGCTGAGACTGGCTAATATTCTTAAGAGCTATTATGTCAGCTAACCGTCATCTGCTGCATCCTATCAAATACCCTCTCCCGGTTAGTGTGCATGGGGTGCCTTTGTGTGATTTTTGTTTTGTTTTTATTTCTCTCTCACTTTGCCTCCATTTACCAACTGAACAGTTTCATGAAGTTTTGGAAGCCGTCCTCTCCGAAGAAGTCAAAGGAGCCCTCGGACGTGCCCAGGTGGATTAGCAGGAGGACGAGCAGGACGACGGCCAGAAGTGGAATCAGCAGGTTCCAGCCGGCTGCCAGGATGTTGTACCACTTAGCCTTGTCTGAGCACTCTTGGGCCAGCTGCAGGTTGCCCTGAGTCTTCTGGTCCCGGGCCTACACAGGGACAGGGACACACACACACACACACTAGATGTAACCACTGCAGTCAGTATTAACTCATACAGAAATGAAGAATCAATATGTTTCATAATGGCTTTAAGACGGTTAAATACAATAAAGCTTTGACTCTACTGAATGGTCCAGCAAAATCTTTCTAGAGACAATTTATTACATAAAGAACAAAATTGCTTGTGTCTACACCCTTGTATGCTGTAAATAGTCCAAGGAGGAGGGAAAACAATAGCATGAAATAATGTTCAGTTGTGTCTCTTTTTACAACCAGTTCATCACAGCTTGTCCCATAATTCACAGTTTTTAGAGCGCAGATCCAAGGTTGAGCGAGGGTGGAGTGATAGGACATCCTTGAGCTGCTTGTTAGTGTATCTTTATATTTTGGAACAGACCAGGCAGAGTCTTTTCCCAGCACTCTAATTTCCCGTGAGTACTTGCCTATTAGAAGGATGCCGATTACACCATTTTTAACTCCCTAGACGAGCAGCCAGTCACCGTCTTTAATTTGGGTGGTGAGCCAACACTAGGCCTGTGATTCAGGCACACAGATGAAAGATTCAAAAAATAATAATACCTCAAATAAAAAGGGTATCCACACCCTTTAGTGGGGAGTTTATTTAGAAACCTTGTTATTCTGGTAATCACAGTTATTTCAATCTTGCTTTGCACATGGCATTTTCATGGATCTTCGAGCCGTCTTTTAGTGAGAAAAGGTTTTGTTGAGGTTTACGTTTCTGTTTCTACTGTGAAGAGCAACCCACACTTGCACTGTGTGTGCCATCTGACAAGTGACAATAACAGGTCTCGACCATGTTTAAAACATTCTTATTTTTCCATTTCACAAAAAAATACATTTCTGGCGCTCTAAATCCAGCCATGCCAAATTTTTCCCTGAACTTGACAAGAAATGCTGAGGTCCTTCCTGCTCCTTTAGAAAGTATACTGTAGTGTACACAACATGTCCACTGTTTTAAAGCCATCCTTGCCAGCTAGACCCATCCTTGTCTTTTTTTTGCCAAACTCACATTACAGAAGGCATTAAATCCTCTTTCCCTCCCCAGATTAGGCTGCACCACAGTACCGCTAATACAATCATACATTATGCTGTATAATGTTTACCAATTCAAAATTGTTCTCTATTAGGTCAAGTATATTCCAGTGTTTCTACCCTACCAGTAAACAAAATTAAAAAAAAAAAAGTCAGTTCATGAACATTAATAAAGCTTTGAGTTACAATGAATTGGGAAGGCTTCAATATAGTTTTTTTTTTATTTATTAATTAATATAACAGTGTCAAATGAAACCATTTTCACATGACAATGAACAATGGCTTGGCCTTTGAAATGTTGGAAATTGCTATAGAGAGAGAATCCTTTAGTCATTGCTTGGACATCCTATCTTAAACATAAATACACGCAGCCTCATCCTATCTTCTTCCTTTTGACATTTTCAGTTTATTTCTTGGATGTTGAATGAGTCATAAAAACGGTCCAAACTGTAACTTCCAAGTAATGTGTGGCACAAAAGTGAAAAATAAAAGAGAACAAGATCTCACCTTGATGGAGTAGACGAGAGCCATGAATCCCAGGCAGCAGAAGTTAACGTACAAGGTGTTGCACAGCGACCAGATTAGATAGTCCCGGGGAGCATTCTTGCAAGTGCTGCCCATGTTCACCACGGTGGATCCGGCTGGTTTACGGGCAGACTTACAGTTGGTGAGCGGGGTGCAGTCTGAGGGGAAGTTGTATGAATGGTTGTCCATGATCAGCGTTTAGACAGAAGATCCCCGGCTATGGGTGAATAGGTCGGTTTGCGAACTGGCGAGCCTTCCAGATGCTTGAGCACAGTCCCTCTTTGGAAAGTAGTGCCCCCTTTGTGTGGGAGACTTATAAAGGCCCATGAAGAGGGAGGTGACCGGGAGAGGACGCATGGGCCGGGTCCTTTAATATACAGCAGGTCTGTCATTTTGTGGTCAGGCCTGAGAGAGACTGAAATAGAGATACAGCTAGACAGAAAGCTGCACGAGCAAGAAGACAGAAAAAGAGAAAGGAAAGACATGCATGGGAGCAGTGCAAGGTCTCTTCAACTAAAGTACCCGTCTCCTCAGCTTTCAGGTCCTGGTGGTTTGGGCAGGTGGTTGAGTTGGGTGGAGGCAGTAGAGGACAGTGGAGGCAGGAGGTGTAGTTCAAAAGCCTTTGAAGCTGTTGAAGAGTTCAGAAGTGCTGTCTGGCAGTGGTGTGTTTTCTGGAATTGAGTGAGGGCAAAAAAGTCATGTTTTTACAACACTTTTGTAAAAGACAACAATTGTAAAATGATTTGATTGCCTCAGTTTCAACACCTAAAATAAAACTTGCCATAAAGCATCCTGTCTGAATATTGTTTTTATTTAAGGTATTGTTGAAAAAATCAGTTGACTAAATTGTGAAGGTGTCACATTGGACTCTGATAAATGATAATATATTATGCATTTTCACTATTTACAGACAAAACAACTAATCTATGAATTATGAAAAATGTTTTAAGTTAACACAGAAAACACGTTATTGTTGGCATAGACATCCTGGATATGAAGGAATTTAGTTCTGCTTTGAAATGTTCTATGTTCAAAGACATTGGGGGGGGGGGAGGAAAAAAAAAAGCATTAGCAGAGGATGGTTTCGATCCATCGACCTCTGGGTTATGGGCCCAGCACGCTTCCGCTGCGCCACTCTGCTGATTTTGACACAACCAAACAAAACATAATAAATTATTGGTAATGTAGGTATGCCGTATGCAATAAGTGAATACGTTTTCATCATCAGGTAAACCCCATCTGATAGACCGTTGAATAAATGGACCAACAGATCCCGTTGTTCAGGACGACCAGTGAAGGAAAATAGATGCACTTTTCAGGCGATAGCTGAGCGTTACTGCGCAGCCTCCAACTGAGCTTGACAACAGATATGACGTGGGCAAGACATTTCAAACAAAGTAAAATGAAATGACCCGATTACCGAACAACGGGTGCTGAGCGCGGAAAGGGGTAAGGTCATAGGCATAGACCGTAGGTGAAGTACTTCGTCTTTTACGGGTTTTATTAGCGGTTGGCAAACAAGTTTATAGGCACATTGCCGCCCCCTATCGGTCAGGATCTATAATAGCACCACGTACACCGTTCGCGGCGTAGGGGGATCGGGGATTCGAGAGTAGAAGGAAAAAGAGGAGAAAACTACATTTCATAGCATCACATTTTTTGTGGCATATTGAGGCATTTATAATTCTTTAAAACCCGTGATATATTTATTTTAATTAAAACAAGTTATTGAGTGTAGGAAGACACGTCAACAGGAGCGTGGGTTCGAGTTTGGAAGGGTTGCGTTTTTCTAACTAAATTTAAATTCACTCAAGATATTGACTTATAACACTACAATTGTATAGGCTACAATACGACAACAAGACATAGTACAAAACATTAATATATATACATGAATGATATTAAAACAATGATAGCCCTTACGGTTAAATCATTTCTTCTTAGTAAATTAATTAAATTAGGTTATTTAACTCTGTCATGATTGAATTCCAAATCGACTATGATTGGTCAAATCATGGAAGGAAAAAGGTCTGGCAATTGGAGACCAGCATAGTTAGTAGTGGTTAATTCTCTCCGTGCCAGGAGGCACACAAGGCTTGGACATCACTCCTCCACTGGGGTCGGTTTGCAGCTGCACGTCGTGCTGTATTCCAAGTGTTCCAGCCTGGAATAAAATTACAGCTAACGTTAATTTAAGATAGGCCTACTGACGTTACGTAACATAGTAATTTTATTTTACACATAACGTCCACAGTAACGTAATATATATCCTTTGGACTGACGTTATACTTTTCTTAAATATAAGAGCGCACCACAATATGACATCGTGGGCAAATAAATGCATATACATTAAATGATTATAAGAGGTTTATTCCACGACATTTGACGATGACATTTAGCCTAACTTTACTGTAATACACTACAATGTATAGCAGCAATTTAAGTTATATCCTTGTTCTTAACTAAATATGTAAATTAAATTAATTTTTTTCTGCGTAAAGACCGTTTTGATTGATAGGATTTAAATTAAAGTAAGAAGCGTTTGCAGGAAAAAAAAACCTTAGCAGAGGATGGTTTCGATCCATCGACCTCTGGGTTATGGGCCCAGCACGCTTCCGCTGCGCCACTCTGCTTATATCCGTCTCTACAAAATACATTCCAAAAAACAAATCCATGATGGACAGCGATGGAAACTTCCATGTTTTGCCTCTTTGCAAAATACAACTGGGAATATCTAGTAGATCTACCGTGATATAGAATTTACAAATTACATTTCTCTGGGAAGTTTTATCTGTATAGCTGAAGCAACATTTAGGTAAAAATGCAAAGGAAGCTAACAACGTGCTACGTCCGAGGATAGGTGGAATAGGCCTAAAGCTAGCTTCGTTTGTAACACTGACTTTAACGAAAACTTTCAACTGGTAAATAATGTGAATAATTGGTTACGACTATTTTAGCTCCCATGTTGAGTGCAGGCAATCGTAATGTACTGAATTCCAAATCGACTATGATTGGTTAAATCTTGGAAGGCAATGGGAGGCTCTCACATGGTAATTGGTGAAGAGTTCATTTCCACTTTAAATTAAGATAAATAATACAAAAAGTCGAACCACCCTCACCCACGAAGAGAAAATTTCGAGCCAGCCAGGAGTCGAACCTAGAATCTTCTGATCCGTAGTCAGACGCGTTATCCATTGCGCCACTGGCCCGACTTAGAAACACTCCTTCAAATCTCCAGCTTAATCTTCGTCGCTGGTTGATGAGTCTCTCTCTCTCTCTCTCTCTCTCTCTCTCTCTCTCTCTCTCTCTCTCTATATATATATCTCTCTCTCTCTATATATATATCTATATATATACAGTATATATATATATATATATATATATACAGTATATATATATCTATATATATATATACAGTATATATATATATAGTCTGTGTATTGGAGGCAAATTATGTTACAGGTTACAATAATAAGAGGCAACACACCGTTGGGTCACCCGTACAACATCTGCGCTTAATCTCTACTGTCTTGGGTGGAATAGTAGTAGTTTCAGAGGTTGAAATCTCTAAATGTTGCCACACAAAACCAAAACTGTCTACATGGCCACAGTGTATGGAAACATTGAAACATATTCAGTATATTGTGTCATTTTTTTGGGACTGAAACTTGGATGCTAAGATTATTTTAGCCCATATGGGCCAACTTATTACTGAAATGAACACCTTAAAATTATTTCAAAAAATCTGATGATTGTCTTTTACACTTACCATCATAAAATGAAATATTTATCCATATTTAACTCCACTATCGATCGTTCTACCGCCATTTTTGACTGTGTTTGCATTAATGACAGATAAGTAAAAAAAAGTCATTCTAACTCCAGAAAAGGGATTTATCGCCTAAAACTTCTAGAAAACAACAACAATGGCAGTCATTTAATCCAAACGCATTCCCTTGCCTTTTTCCTGTTCGTAGTCCTAATAGTGCCAGCTAGGTTTAACAAAAAGATGAAATTGAAATTAGACTGAATTTGTCAAACTAGCTAATGTTAGGCAACATTACTAACATGCTAGCTAGCTTTACACTTTTTATATTTAAACTCAGATTTAGCACAGACCTATAGTACATTAAGAGCCACGCTAATGTCTGAATGCCTGAAAAACACCCTTTTACACATATATTTACACATATATTTTATTCAGCTCACTATTATCACCTTTCTGCTCGTACTCTGCATCGTGTTTATACCTCAATCACTCCTCATGCTTTCACATATGGGTTTAACCTATCCAACCAACGAAGGCAACGAGCACTAGCCAATCAGAGGCAGAGTACCGTGGGACATTCAATCACCATCCTAGGAAACGCAAATTCGCGTACCGCACCCTTTTACCATAGACTTATATCTATGCCTTTTACTGTCATGACTCATGACCGCACTAATAAAAAATATAAATTAATAGATAGCTTCGTACATGACCGTGGTCGGTCTTTAACCATACATGAATAATCACAGTGTGTAACATCATCACAAACAAAAAATATCCCGTTTCAATCTTGTGAGCCTTGCAGCACTTTATGGATTCTCACGTTATTACTCATTCAATCTAAGTTTCATGGCCGTCCTTTCGGTGTTTATAGCCTTTCTAGCTCATATCTTATTTTAGGATATGACTCTTCCCCTCTGCCTTATACTTATTACATGACATATCTACCATTTACAAACTTCACATGTATGTCTTATTCCAATAAATAAAGAGTTGATATGATCATTTATGTCCGAATTTTAATATCGAACAAACACTTGCATTCTTCTCGATTTCCCTTTAGAAAACTTCCTCACCTTAATTGATTTATGTTTGCTGAAATACTGTCTACCTTTGATATTTTCTATCAATATCGATATCTGACTTCCTCTGCCACGAATCACTCACTGTCTTTCTGATTTGGTCTTACCTTTTCCACAGCAAACTTTCATACGTGTGATCAAACACTGTTATTGAGGGATAGTTCTAGCCAAACGTGGCAACCACGAATTAAAACAGGAAGTGTGCGCTGGCGGGAAAATCCGTAAAGGGGGAGGTAACCAAAGAGGACTTTGCCTTTTCATTATGGACTAGTAAGCTAGCTAGTTTAAATTGTTAAATAAAATTGCTGTCATAAAGGCTTATTAAACATTGACAAAAAGAGGGAAACCTTTCATTTGTGCACTACTTTTGTCACATTTAAACATTTAGCTACAGTAACAACAGAGTCGCTAAGGTTGACGACCAACGGGAATTTATCAGCGTTTTCCAGCCGCCTGCGTCTGTCTGCAGGTTGATCATGAAGGCTGAAATGGATCAAATCGTCCTACTGTCAGACGGAGACAGCACCGTGGAACTCCAGAAGTGCCTGTCGTCCTTTACAAATGACCAGGTAGCGCCAAGTTGCCCATCACAATATATATCATGCGTCAAAAACTAACAAACTGGCACTGTCGGTAAATCCTGTCAATTGGTTTATGAAATCCCCCCCCCCCCCTCCTTTATCTATTCTAAAGCTAATCACTGGGATTACGAATTACGCACTAAAGGGCAAGAAGGTTGGAGCCATGATTAAAGGCATATTTAAAGGTAAGAAACGTTATACTTTAAGGTAAGAAACGTTACACAGTGCCAACTGCTGTTAGTGATCATAAAGATCAAAACACAGCTGTTCGACTATTACACTTTCATACCTCAGACTCATTAAAAAAAAGTTTTTGTGACCTGGACTGTGTGCTATTTTTTAAGGCTCTACACCGAGTTCCACTGAAGGGTCGAACCGCAGACTTCTTGTTTATCAACACTGCATCCCTCTTTGTGAGTCAGGGGATCTTCAGACTGAGGTGGCCGCTGATATCATTGGACTGCTGATGCTGGAGGTAAAAATAAAAATCCTGATTATGATGCTTTATCTAGAGTATCTATTTATACAAGACATCACTACAAGTGGAATTTATTCAGAGGGCAAAAACAAGGAAAAAATCAAGTATTGTACTTTATTTCGCAGGGTTGTGGTTGTACTGTTTTTTGAAGCTATTAGTCTGTGAATGAGAAATTAAATAACCTGTCTATGCTAATGACTGTTTGAGCTCTTTATATTGCCCAATGCTATTTGGTTATCAACATGTGTTGATATGTCATCAACATAATGGTAAAATATCTTAAATGTTTAAAGTATTACAAACCTACTGATGAAAACAACATTTTCTGGGAACAGCCTCCTAGATGTCTCATCTTGTGTCAGCCTCTTTTACTTTTTTTAACAGTATAATTTACTGAGTTGCTGTTCCATCAGTATTAGATTTTTTTTGCATTGCAAAAAATGTCATTACATATTGTCACCCCGTGTCTCTTTCCTTTTGTTCATATGTCCAGCATGGCACAGATGGATGTATCTTTCTAATTCCCATTTTGTTTCCTAAATGTTATACACAGACTCATACACTGCCTGGACCCTCTCTTGCAAAACTGGCATCTCTTTTTGTTGAAGCAATTAAGGTGGGAAAAATGGGCAGTGGCAAATCCCTGGAGCTATTTCCTACTGTGCTTACTGCTCTTTCAGCCTGTGAAGCCTTGTCTTATGGCAAAGGTTAGTGTAAGTTACTTGTCCTGGTAAATTTGTCATTTTTTATCAAAAACATCAGTTCTTAGTTAGAAAGGTAATCTACAAGGTGCACATTTTAAAATATGAAGCATGTCTGTCTCTGGTGGTGCTTATTATTTTATCATAACTGTAGGTGAACTCAGTGGCGAGGAATACAAGAAACAGCTGATCAACAGCCTCTGCTCAAGCAGGTGAGGAAATCAAACTACAGTATGTAGGTGAGCAATTTTACACTGAGTTTTTAAGGAGTCCATGACCGTATTTTACTCAAGCGCATAACGGCAGCATGTTCACACCCCTCAATGAGAGACAAAATATCTAAGCCCAAACCACTTAAAATGGATCTTTAACAAATAGTAATATGAGTCACAGAATGTTTGTATTTATTTTCATGCAGATGGGACCCACAGTGTGTAATCCACCTGACGACCATGTTCAGGTAACACCTATCAGACAATCACATTGTCAGACTCCTTCAGTCTCCCACAGAATAACAAGAGTTTATTGAAGGACCTGTTTTTGCTTTAATAATGTTTAAATCAATATTATAATGTTTTATCTGCTATAACTTGCTTCTTGGGCTGCCTCTCAAGGCATGTAACATTAGTCAGTAGTTTTTTGTGTCTGTCGGATTTTAGGGATGTGCCCTTGTCATCAGAGGAGCTGCAGTTTTTGGTGGAGAAAGTACTGAGGATGTTAACTAAGCTGGATCTGCAGGAGATCCCACCACTGGTTTATCAACTGCTGCTTTTATCTGCAAAGGTGCGTGCGGGTGCGTGTGTGAGAGAGCAGCAACAATCATGTCTCTCTCTGTGTCTATATGATCTAAAATGGCTGCCCTGCCTCTCTGTTAGGGGTGTAAGAAACAGGTCCTGGATGGAATCATCAGTTATTTTAAAGAGCAAGACGTTTGTCAGGAAGAGGAGCAGAAACAGGGAGAGTGAGTGGCACAAACACCACTGTATTCACTCAAAATCTAAATGCCTACTTTCCATTTACTGATTGTTTTTTTGTCTTTGTTTCTTCCTCAGGAGCCTGGATCTAGAGGTTCAGTCAATTCCACAGGACCAGTTGAGACACGTGGAGGGCACGGCTATCCTCCACATAGTCTTTGCTATACGACTTAACCATGACCTCGGGAGGGAGTTCCTCAAATCCTTTAAGGTTATGTATGACTCATGTGTTGGTTGATAGAAATTATTCTTGAAATTTTGATAACATTTGTTATGTAGAGTATGCCATGACTCTTGAATTGCAATTTAGCAGACATCCTATGGAGATCTGTGCCCTTTCAGTGTTGCCCTGTTGCTCTCTGTCGCACGCATCCAGCGCTATGAAGAGCAGGTACATTATATTCATTCAAGTTTTTATTTTTATTTTATCTTTTCTGTTTACTTACTTTTTTCACCTCCTGATTTGGTTAGGTGTTTGACCTTTTAAAAGGGGCAATCGTCAAGAGCTTCAAAGATGAGCAGCTGCAGCTGGCGTCAAAGTTCCTGCAGGACCTCCTGCATGGGCACTGCAGTGTGGCTCAGATGATTCTGGACACAGTCAAAAACAGGTCAGAGCATCAGCTGTCTGTGGTGGCAAAGATACACTACTTCATCATCTCACATCTATCACAAACACAATGTTTGCAGTTAATCCTCTTACAAATGAAGTCTACACCTCCGTCTGTGCAGCATGTTTGGTTGGGATCATGTGACCCAGGGGCTGGTGCAGCTGGGCTTCTTCCTTATGGATGCATTTGGATCCAAACCTGGACCATTTGGCAAGACCACAGAAGGGTCTGCTACCATAGCCCGGACCCCCACTCAGCAGGCATGTAAGCTGGGAGGACAGGTGCTCCTGCAGGGCTTTAAGGTACCAATTGTTTTTATTATTTTATAGAATTATCAAAATGTAAATTACTGATAATTGACAACATCAATATATTGAATTGTCTCATTGAAAGATGTGTCATTCTTCTACAACAGATGCACGAGCCTATCAGAGGCGAGATTCTGGAGCAGGTTTTGAATCGATTGGTCACAAAGACGGCCTCACCTGTCACTCATTACTTAGGTAATACAACCTTTAGATATAAGTCCCAGCTGTCAGTTGTACACCAGTGTCCTAATCATTCTAGTTAGAGACTAGATTAGGTTTTTCTTCCTTCTTTCATTGTTTTTTCTTTATCATCAGACCTTTTCTCTGACATTGTGGTCTCTGCTCCCATGATCCTCCTGGAGTCATCTTCCAAGGTGACGGAGACATTTGACCATCTGTCATACCTCCCCTTGGCCACTGTTCAGGGTCTACTTAAAGCTGTCCAGGTACCCACACACACACACACACACACACACACACACACACACACAAACATGCACACGTTTCAATTATTTAATCATTCTCAATTTAATCTCCAGCCCCTGCTCAAAGTCAGTATGTCTTTGAAGGATTCTTTGATTCTAGTTCTCCGCAAGGCCATGTTTTCCAGGTGCGTACTGCTTTGCTTTTAATCAGATGAGGTACATCAGCACAGTTTAATGAATAATGCTTTAGTGAACACATTTGGCAGCTGTTTTCACTGTTCTCCCCCTATATGACTCACTACTAGCCAACTGGATGGCAGGAAGTCTGCAGTGACTGGCTTCTTGTTGCTGCTGAAGAACTTTAAAGTGTTGGGCAGCTTGGCCTCGAGCCAGTGTAGCCAGGCAGTCTCCACCAGCCAGGTACAGTCCCAGTTAGACTACGTGTGGTCTTTCTAAGATGGGTGTGCAACAAGGATGCTGATTAAACATCCGCAGCTGTGAAAAGCTTGTGCGATTTTCAACATGGCCTGTCGTGTAATATCTATCTGCCTCAACCCCTGAATAGATCCAAGTGGACGTTCACTCTCGTTATAACTCTGCTGCTAATGAAGCATTCTGTCTGGAAATCCTCAGCAGCCTGCGTCGCTGCCTCGGCCAGCAGGCTGATGTACGCCTCATGCTCTATGAGGTTAGAGCTCCTGTTTTAATGCCGTGTTTATGAGTTGCTTTTGATTTTGCTACATGTTACCTTAACTAACATTAATTAATAGTCTTGATAAGCTCAATTTCTTTTACTCCACCTTAAGCATAATGCATACAAAATCCTAAAAAAAAACGTCATCATACGTAATTTGACACTTTTATGATTAATCTATAATGCAGATAGCATTTAGGGTGTGACATGTTTTCTCGCCTATTTCAGGGTTTCTACGAAGTCCTTCGTCGCAACTCTCAACTTGCAAGCTCCATCATGCAGACACTGTTCACGCAGGTATGTGTGTGTATTCAGTGTATACTGAGTTAAGTACAGTAGCCTTTGTCATGTTTTCTATAACATAGAGAGCCATGGAGTATCATGTCTTTGTATCCTTAGCTGAAGCGGTACTACGAGCCTGAACAAGACCTCCTGCCCCCGGTGAAACTGGAACCGTGCATCACAGCACTCGGAGACCAAGTCTACCTCCAGGAGCCACTGGTACTCCGGCTGCATTGGAGCATTTTTGTGACTGTATTTTTGCTGTGTTAATGTCTTACTGTAAATAGTGTTCGTTCCATTTCAGGCCCACCTGGTGAGCTGTACTGTACATTGCCTGCTGTGGCTGCAGAACATGCGCCAAACGGCCAACACCAAAAGTGACGACAGCGATGAGGAGGAGGAGGAAGAAGAAGGATGCCAGTCTGAACTACAGACAATCCTAGAGAGCATGACAAGACGCATGATCAAGAGTGAACTGGAGGATTTTGAACTGGTATGCATTAAAGAAAGAAGCACACGCTTTTAAAGAAAATATGTACACTGAACTACATTGTATAGTCTTTAAAGGTTCGGCTCTGTCTTTGACTCCTCCACTTTCACTGGCAAAAGTAGGAGTTTTTTGTGATTGACATTTAATTGGTCTTACTAATCACGTGTCTCAGTGACCTGCACAAGTCTGTAAGATGGGAAGCACTAACAGTTAATAAAATGCGTAGTCTGGTAGAAGAAAATATGGGATTCTTAAAATGTGCATGCATAAAGTAAATAAGAATATATAGCTAAGAATGAATTAATGAACATTTTCATTTTGAATTGTATCCAATGTCCTCTAGTGCCATTGTTGCTCTTTCCTCGTTCCACTTTATGTTCCACATTTGTCCTGACACTTGCCAGTTATTAGTTGTGGCACTGGGAGCATCATCTTAAGCCACGTACTGTCTGTGTGTTAATCAGGACAAGTCAGCTGAGTTCTCCATGGGATCTAGTGTTGGGGTGAAGAATAGTATCTATGCTGTACTGGTGATGGGAGTGTATGAGATCCTTATGGAGTACAACTTCATCAAAGCCAACTACAGGTAACAACCACCTCTTTGTATGGTTAGGATGTTGTAGCTGAAATGTTGTCAAAGTGGTGCATCTTTCTTATTTGTGTGCTTGCCTATGTGCGTTGCAGTAAAACCCGCTTTGAGGAGCTCATGGAGCTATTCAACCGCTACCACAAACTGTCTGAGATCCTGAAGGAGAAATCCGGAAAGGGTAGAGTACCTTCACACAAGACCCCCCGCAGTTTACTCTCTTTGGGCTTCATATCAACTCTCCTCACTGTGCTCTTTAGGTAACTGCTTTCAGTGGCTATGTTCACATATATTATTGTTACACCTACTGGCTCTCTCTGAATACAAAGATCATATTTTATTAAATTAAATCAAGAAAACAGCTTTAATAAATACTCTATTAATCAGGGAATGCACTCATTGTAAACTTTGTATTACATTGATCAAAAGGACCATATACTAATCATATATTAAGCAAATTTTACTATGTAACTAAATGTGCATTAAATGAAGAGTAGCATTTACAACTAAAAATATTAAAACTGTTTCTGTACAGTTTTTTCTAATTGCTAAAACACAATTTCTGCCAGGAAGTTTTTATTAGAAATAATTTACACAATTTACAAAACGCATGGCTCTAGACATAAATGAACACAAATCGGCAACCTTAAGGCCGATCCTCACAAAACTCCCAGGGTATGTCCCTATAAGTGCCCCAGATAAAACCAGTTTTATTTACATACACCACTAGAAGGCGCTACAAGCACAAGATAGGTGAGTGGCATTAAACACATTTTACTGTAAATCACAATATTCATTGTCCAATCGTCACAAATCTCAGGATATGTCCTTATAAATACCTGAACCACGTCCTGAAAGTTTCATTCAAATTGAACACCTGGGGTCGCTATAAATGTAAACAAACTGCAGGTGTCATAGCGCGAATCAGGCTATAAATGACTAAATGTTTGTCCAGTCAACACAAAACTTTCAGGAAATGTCTACATAATGACCTCACACGTACACTGCAAGTCTCATTCGAGTTGACCACTTAGGGATGCTTTAAATGCACTAACTGGACATGGAATGACGCAAATCAAGATTTGAGTTTGGAATCGCAGCTTGCAGCTTTATTAGCCATCTGTTTTTGTGTTGATCATCTGTTTTTCTCAAATTGCCATAGGCTGGACTGAGCTACATATCACACTGAATTGAAAATAAATGTTTTTGACAAATCAGTTGTAGGTATTTTAAACAAAGTGCATCTTTTGTCCAATCGTTACAAAGCTTGCAGGATGGGTTTTATAACGACGTTGGACCATATGTATAAAATGACTTGGCTAACCGCCGCTTGCGGATATTTTTTAATTTGCTCACCAAACAAGTCAGTGCAACATATGTACAACAGATAAATTTACATTAGACTGAACATAAATATGCTCATAAAAAAAAAAAAAGATTGCAGAAAAAATACATACAAAAAAGGTGCTCACCTGTGTAGTGCTTACATCCTGATTGAAGTGGTAACAATTAACCATTGAGGTGTTCGGCCAGGCAGTACATATATTAGCCAATTAACTCATGTGGTGTCATTTTGTGTTTTTGTCAGATTGTTGCGTCTTATGCAGAGAACCGTGTTGAGTGTATTTAAAAAGTGCAATTTTGAATTGCAAAGTGTGTGTAAAGCAGAAAATGTCTTTAGACTTTTGGAGCTATTGCTCTCTGTCTGTCCGTTTAAATGATTAAGCTTTGTATGTCAAACTTGTGTTATCAATGGGAAAAAACTATAAATGGTGAATCACCACTGGATTGTTTGCTGAAAATGTAACAAGCAATGAATTTCTTTCTTTTTAGAGACAGTACTCAGAGCAGAGAGGAGGCTCTCTCAGTGCTTCGCTCAAGTGGAGAATTTGTGCGTTATGCAGTAAATGTGGCTGTACAGAAGATCCAGCAGCTGGAGGAAACTGGTAACACAGATGGCCCAGACGGACAGAACACAGACAGAACTTTCCGCTTCCTCTGTGACATGACTAGGTCGGAATCCCTTGGCTCACTAAATTATATTATTTAGTTAGACTGTGTTCATGGTTTTGTTGTCTATGACATTGTTTGACCAAGAGTTCTTCCTTTGCCTTTTTCAGTGTGCTGATGTGGCGTTACACCAACATCCCCAGCATTGTAGAAGACGCGGGGAGGAAGGAGAAGCGCTCCAGCCTGTCCCTGCTGTGTCTGGAAGGTCTGCTCAAGATCTTCACAACTTGTCAGCAGCGCTATCCAGACAGGATGGCCCAGCTCCTCTCCACCATGGGTTAGACAGGAAAAAAACAACTGTAAAAGCAGTGAGTTTTACACTAAACAGTACTCAGGAAGTCATCACATTTTGTGTTTATTGCAGACATCTCAGAAGACGATGCCGAGCCAGACGATGGCAGCGCTACAGAGATGAACTTCTTTTACATCCGACAGTTTCAGGTGCATCTATACTTCTCTACTTATTTGAAAGGTTAAAATTCAAACCTTTATTTTCTGATGGAAAAGTGTAAATCCAGCCTATCCATGGCTTCCATTTCAGAAATCTGGCTTTATATATTTCCCCACAAATTTTATTGATAGAATGTGTCTAAGATACACAACAATATTTCGTTAAAAACATGTTGCAGGAGCTATTTGATATGTGGGATACAAACCCACTTGATGTTGTCAGACAGCAGTGTTTTGGATGTAGCATGTACTGTTCAACACTAAAATTACATTTTCTCTGCCGTACACCAGAGGGCGCTGTTCACACAGTTAAGTGGAGGTGAGGAAGAATTTAACAGCAAAGAGGCTCAGCTGCTGGTCAGCATCTTGAGTGTGCTTTCGCGCCAGCTAAAGCCCTCCTCCCAACAGGTAGGTGTACTCTCACATGCACATAAAACAACAAACTCTGTAGCACCTGTTCCACTAACACAGCTACAGTTTGTGCAGATGATCACGTGGACTGTTAAAATCTGCAAGGAGACCAGTTTTGGTGAGTGACTGCTTACTTAATCTTTCTATCCATGTTAGATACAGTAAGATGTGTTTTGAGATCTGTGTGTTCTATCTTTTAGAGGATTCAGCTTTCTCCAAGGGCCTGCTCTCTCTTCTCTTCAACCTGCATGTTCTTTACAAGAGTCCTGTTAGTCTGTTACTGGAACTCTGCCAAGACATCCACAGCCAATTGGGAGACATTGATCAGGTAACACACAATGGCAATGTTCAGAGCTCAAGCAGTTTGGCATTATACCTTAAAAACCAGTTGCAATAGGTGGCATTCATTGCTACAAGACATTTATAGGGATTTAAGTACGGGTTGTGTTATTCTGTATCTAAATTTTTACATTCTTACTTTTCTCCCTGTATGGTAAGGATGTGGAGGTGGAAAAACAGTCTCACTTTGCCATTGTCAACATGAAGACTGCAACCACAGCAGCAGTGAGTGAAGCTTCTGATTTGCTTTAACATCAATGTCTCAGAATCAGTTTGTACTGTGTGTTCACCATCTTCATATTCACTTTTAATGTCTTGCCCCAGCTGCTGGTCTTATCTCAGGTTGACAGAGTGCTTGATGAAGTGGACTGGCTGATTGCCAGAAAGAAAAGTCAGATGGCATCTGACAAATCGGGTTCTGGTAAGAAGCCTTTCACTGATGCTCAGTTGGATTGATGGTGAGAGTGGAGAGGATAAGAGAAGAGATGCATCTCTTTCAGGGAATGGTACTAAAACTTCTGTGATGTTGTTGATGTCCCTGATGTTTAGGGGAGGCCACGCAGACAACAGGCCAGCAGGACCCAATAGAGAAAGCAGTGACGCTGCAGCTCGGGACTCTTTTGACAGCATTAAATGAGCTGGTCCAGACAGCCCTGCTGCCTGGCACCTGTACAATCACACTGCTGAGAGAACTGAGTCGCACATACACCATCCTCACTACCCTGGTCAAATATGTGCGTATTTGTCCACTCTATGATCTTGGTATGAATGTAAGGTTTGTCTAGTTAAGTCAAAATCGAGAATGTTTCATTTCCAGGATTGTTTAGGTGCCGCCGGAATTTCCAATGGATGTCCTTCATTTCGGCCCGATCCGCTTTTTTTGTGTTGGTAATATAAACTCCGTTCTATTTGAGGACTATTGTTAACTGCTCCTCAGATCTCTGCAGGGCAAATTGAGACAGCTAGCTAACCTATCTGTCCAATCTGAATTTTCTGTTGCATGTTTAAAACAACCTGTGACGCGTTCCACCAGAACAAGTTTCTTCCCTAGGATATTTTGCAGAGGCACCGTTGCTCCGTCCAAGTGATTGGTTTAAAGGAATGCCAATAAACCCGAGCACGTTTTTCTCCCATTCCGGAATGCTATGCGGGTTAGCCAGACCCTCCTCTGCAGTACTTTGGAGGTAGGTTTTGAATGAAAGACTAGTCAAGTGTGACATTAATTTCTCTGTCATTTTTAGTACATCCAGGTGTGTTCCAGCCAGCACAGTGCACTGCCAGCACGATTTGAAAAGCTGGTGAGTCTGGAGTGTTGTTTCTCTGGTTTAACTCTTCTAGTAATTCTGATGTCATGCTAACGGAGTGTTTGCTGTGCAGGTCAAACTGTCGGGCTCCCACCTAACACCACAGTGCTACTCTTTCATCACATATGCACAGGTACAACTCAGTCCAGTTCTGTAGACTAGTCCTTGCCAAAGCTCCAGGTGTTGAGACAAATGATAATTTCTCATTATGACTGTCCAGTCATGAGGGAATGTTGTTTTTTCTCTATTAGAGTGGAGAATTTAGTAGTGGAGGTGCAGATGATAAGAAGAAAAAGAAAAGGAATGAAGTGAACACTGCTGCCTCTGTAAGAACAATTATCTCCTATAATTATGTTATTGTTCTGATTAATGTGATTGAGTTGAACCATGCAATTGTTTCTTTTATTACATCAAAAAAATGTATAAATACACTGTACAACTAAACCTTTGAGCCTCAAACAATCAACAAAACAAAGCTTATCTAGAGCTGTTCTTCTCTCTCTCTCTCGGCAGGCAAAACTCCTGCGTGAGACAAAAGCCATCCCCAATGTGGTCTTCAGTATTGAGCAGTATGAGAAATACCTCATCGCACTCTCAAAGAAGTCAAAGGTATGTGTGAATGTAATTGGTTGAGGTAGTTGACAACATATGATTACATAAAGAGACTTACAGAACGGACCACTGAGCAAAATACAGAAAGTTCCCAGTTAGTGCTGTGTTATCAGTTAGGCTACTCATACTGAACACCTGTATGTTTGTCCAGGTAAATCTCATGCAGTACATGAAGCTGAGCACCTCTAGAGATTTTCGCATAAATGCTGCTTCTCTGGATGCAGCCATGCAGGAACAGGACGACAGTCAGGAGGTAAGTGCAATCTCATACTGTAATAAGCAGCTCCAAAGGTCCATCTTCCCTTCTACATTCACAGTGCAATTGTTTTCTTTCTTACATTACATTAGTCAATAAAGAAGAGTTGTTTAACTATGCAGATTGAGCTAATTATTCAAATATGTGTTGTTGTTTTTTTAAATGCATCTGCTCTCCATTGAAGTGCTCTGCACATTTAACTACTCTGAACACACGATGGCTGAGATCTCAGTGTGTTTCTTCTTCCATTCCTTTTAGAGCACAGAGTCACACGATGCAGAAGAGACACACGAACCCAAACAGAAGAAGAGAAAACAGTGAGCTAAGCCTCTGTGCCTTTGTTTGATCCACACTTCTCCATATTCGTCACTGATCTTGAACTTGGCCTGCTGCTGAACAGCTGTTCTGAATAACAGTCGCTTGGCCCACAAAGTGCTATCTTCCTTTGTTCAGAGAGCCTTTGGTGATGTCAATGATTTGGTATATGTCCAAGGCCTCACCTGTGGAAAGTTTGCACACATTGTTTAACATTGGTTGTGTTTAAAAAAATAAGTTTAAAAAAATGCATATTTTGCATCTGACATGTATTTTGAAACAATGTCAAAACTAACTTTTATTTCACATTGTTTGAAGATCTGTCAAGGGTTAGCAATCCAATCTAGATCATCCGTTTTTGACAAAGTACAGTTGTAACTACATATAGTAGTATTTAAGATGACACTACTTCATCAGTCTTGGCTACACAAAGGGGAAAAGAGGGACCTATGGTTTCCAATTCACGTAAATGCATCCTGAAGAGATTTAAAACCTAGCTTTATATCAAGTGCTGTTTTAAAATAAATATTTTCTTTCTTATTCTGTTTAACACTTTCTTATATTGTGACTTGCATTGAATTTTACTAAGCCTTTGCAATTCCTTCCCTTACATTAATAACTACTTTGTACATTATACCTTTGATATAGTTGGACAGTTTGATATTTTAACTGAGACATGTGGATTTACTTCAGTCTTACAGCAATATTTTATGTATTAACTTCAATTAACTTCATTAACTTTAATATGCACAAAATGATTTATTTCATATCTGCAGGGCTTTGATCTTTTTACCCTTCTGCATTTTTATGCAAATTGTTTAAATCACATCTGTACTACACATATATACTCCATACTACAGAAGAAATGATGGTGAACTCACCAGGTGGTAGGCCATATCTTCTTTCCAGTCCTGTGGGGTTGGAGGGGGTCACACAGTCCATAGTGACCTCCTTCCTCAGACACAGGTCAATGTCAACTGCACTGAAGAAAGCTACAGACTGGGGAAGGTCCTGTATGCCTAACGCATGGGCAAACATACTCCTGCAGGGGACATAAGCACGCACTCAGAGAAGCTGTCAAGTTTGTCAATTCTATAGTGGACATTATAACAGCAAAGAATAAATACTAAGCTGTGAGCAGACCTTGTTAGCAAGTTTGTGATTTGAAGTGCCAGCGCTGCTCTGTAACGGTCTTCGCTACGAACAAGGTACCGCACCTCATCGTGGATGCTGATACAGAAACGACCATCGATGTCGTGCTCCTCAAAGAGCCACTTCATGGCCACAAGCATCAGATGAAGGTAGTCCACTGCAGAGCTCTGGACCACCCAGTTCACTCTGCTTGTGATGAACTGACAAAAGAAATATGGCACCATCTGACTATAAATACAAAGTGGAGATTCTGTGGTTTAAAAAACCATTAGCAGTAACATTGGACCTCATCTAGTTCGGGCTCTATATAACATACAGTGTGTTTAATTTATTATTTACAAAAGACATTTCTCCATTTCTATGCTAATAATTTCTTCTTTAAAACAGGTTTGGCAGCTCATGTTAATTGAATGCCACCATTTTGATTAGATTAATGTTAAGAATTGGTCTGTCATACTGATCAGCAGTGCCTCACCTCATCCTTAACTGCCTTGGGCTCCAGTGCTCTGCTAATCCTGCAGCCTAGAACAGGAGTGGCTGGCTGGGCGGAATGAGCAATGCTCTCCAGCTTGTTGAACATGTCTGACTCTGTTCCTCCAGCCCACAGGCGTTTCTCGACCAAATCCCACCTCTTCCGCCGAGAGCTGAGAAATTTGCAGAACAGAGAATGAACAGAGCAAACAAGAGGACATGGAAGAATTTGTTGTGTGTGTAAAAAAAAACGTATCCTGAAAATTGTCTGTGGATGTTTGCGTGAGGTTTTACTGGCTCCCTCACCTCTGTGACACAATTCTAGTGATCCTCCGCAACTCCTGCAGTGTGACACTTCCATTTTCTTCCTTCTCCACCTCTATACCCAGTTCATTGACCAGCCACTCCCCTTCCTCTGACAATTGGTATCTGGCGAAACATATAAACATAACTGTAGAACTATAGCTCAACTTTGCAAAAACAACTGAACCAAACCAACTAAAAATGCGTCTTCATCTGAACAAACTATTAAACTTGTCGAGCTTACCTGCGTACGCCCTTTGTTAAGGAGTACATCTGCTTGGCCTTACTGGCAGCTTCTGTCTGACCGAGGCGGTGGTTAAACTGCATTAGCAGCCTCTCAGCAAAGGGTTGTCCTGCACCGTAAATGCGTCCATAGTTAAACACCTTGGCATGCTCTCGGCTGATGCCCACAGAATTGGCAGTGCGGCTGTGCAGGTCAGTGCCCTGACTCTTCTTTCCCTGAAGGGTCATCCAGCCAAACGCTGTGCAACCTGAACCCAGCAGAGACTCAAGATGAACACAGAGAACATCAAATGCCGGTTGATAAAACTATAAAGATTAATAAAAATTTTTTTAAAAAGTGTATTGTCCTATAAAACTTTAATAGTATGGTGTTTAAGTAAGAAAGGGACAAATCTCACCGTGAATGCCAGCAAAGTGAGCCTCTCCGAGCACAGCAGCAATCCACAACTCTTGAGAGTCTACGTCTGCTCCCACCAGGTGATATCCAGTTGGTACCTGCACCATGGCCTTCAACTCACTGCCTACCCGATCCGGCTACAGACACAAAGTCCATCCAAACTACGGTCAGTAATCTCAGACGCGTAATGTTGTTTTTTTTCTCTTTGTCGGCACTGCTTCTTACCCGTGCATTACTGGCAGTCAGCCATGTGGGTTCCACAGCCCTACGCGTGACTGTTCCAGCAGTGATAACCTGAGGTAATATGGCACCATACTGGCCCTCTTCATCAAACTCTTTGTGTCTTTGGGAGACAGAAAAGTTGTTATAAACAACTACTATATGGCTGATAAATAAACACAGGATAGCTATTGATATACACCAGACGCACCTGCTGACAGTACGAGGAAGCTCTCCCTTTCGCAGCCACAGCACCATCTGAGAGCTATAAAGACAGTCAAAAGCAAAATGTATTTGCCATCTTCATGACAAAAAGATGAATAACAGTATGATGAAAACTGACGAGGTACCTTATACGTTTGTGGGCATTCCTCCAGAAGGATATCATTTTGTTGATCTCAAGGGCTCGTGTAGCATTGGTTCCACCGTGTCCTGCCCTGAGAGTACCATCCTCCATCTTGGAGAGGAAGTCCTTTGAAAAAGGACTGCCAACATTGTTGTGACTACCATCCTGAAACACACGGGAGGCGATGAAAGTAAGTCAATGAAGTGACAATGGGCCAATGCTACTTATTTGGGAAACCTAAAGGTAAAACAGTGAAACTTCACCTTATGAGGTAATTTGAAAAACCAGCACCCTGGGATATCTACATCGTTGTAGGGGCCATTTCCATGGTGATAATGGCAGTGACTCTTCTCTTGGACATCATGTGGATCTTTAGACTGTTGTTGGTACAGAATGTAACAAATCATAATTAAGTCACTTTCATTTATAGCACAGTGAAATCAATAATCATGTGAATAAAAAAACCATAACACACATGTTAGAACAGATGGTACCATTCCATATTAACACGGCTGTAAAAGGACCTGAAATATAGACGATTAAACGGTACAATACAGTTTTAAGAAGTGTTAATAGTAAAAAGTCATAAAGCACCTGTTAATGAAAACAACCATTTAACTCACCAGGTTGTTCTTCCTCTCCCCATTTTTCGTCATTCTAACTCCATTGTCCTCTGTCAGACTCTCCAGGGAACCTAACTCCTCCACCTTGAGGCAAAATTAAGAAACACACTTATGTCCTCACATTGTATTATTCCAGAGCCCCTGGGTGTGATCATTGTTTCTTAGTAGCACTGATAAAAACACCAACACCAGGTCAAAGGATTCAAGGCGGATTCAACCCTTGAGACCTTTATTTTTGTTATCATAAACCATATTACTGTTTGGTGAATGCATCATGGGAAGTCATGCTGCTTTAACCACTCGCTTTTCCTGTTGGTCTATAACAGAGGTGTCAAAAGTATTCACACTCGTTACTCAGGTTGAAGTATATGGTTTTAAAAGACTTCCATAGAAGTTGAAGTATCAACTCAAGCTAAATTGTAAAAGTACTGGTCACTGTATTCAGATGGCGCAATTTATTAGGGTAGGTTTTTTTGTTTGAAACAAGCCAAACTGAAATAAGAGTAATGAGGCTGTTTTTAAAATGTAAGGAGTAAAAAGTACAGACAATTGCATAAAAATGAAAGGAGTAGAAGTAAAAGTTCTGCTCTCTATTACATTTTAATGTTTGGTGTGTTGCATGTTATGTGGTGGTCGACAAGGTTTTAAGGATGTCCTGCCTCTTAGACTGTAAAACTAGTTTTCCCACGGGTACCAATAAAGTAACCTAACCTGACCTGTTGTAACATAAGACTCCAGTAAAGTATAGCCACCCAAAATTTCTACTTAAGTAAGGCAACAAAGTATTTGTACTCGGTTACTTGATACCTCTGGTCTATAACAATGGTCATACAGACAATCACCTTCACTACTTAACTGTTCTATAGATAGATAGATAGATAGATAGATGTTTATTGATCCCAAGGAAAAAATGGTTTTGATGAACAATTTAAAGTTTAAAAACAGCATCTCTTTTGTATGAGTTCTAAACAGCGGAATGATGGATATTTATGAAAAAGAGAACTTCAAGAAAGAGGTAAATTACAGGACAAGCGTTTGCACCTTTGCCCACACTGTGCTGTCTGTCCACATGAGGTCATCTGAAGGGTTGCAGTCCGGATATTCAGGCCGCACTTTACTGTTCTGCTCACAATACTCTCTGTAAACACTCTCAATAGCTCTGTGGGACAAAACAAATGCTTAAATAAACACCCACACATGCTATCCTGTGAAAATAAAAGACATAATAATATAGTTCATGTCTTGATGGCATAATGGAGTGTATTAAGTACCTGTGTGGGCATACAGGCCCTGTACTTTCCTCCTCAGATACCAGGTTATCCCTGCGTCCGGGTACCAGGTAGCCCCACCCATGTTTCTCTGTGTAATGCAGGGGGAAACCATCCCACGTCAGGCCCATCAGCTTAGGAGTCACTCTCATCTGTAGACTGATGAGGTTGGCTCCAGGTGACCAGCTGTCCTCCTCAGACATCTTCTCACACAGCTTACGATACCACCTGAAGGACACAGTAAGGGGGGGAAAGGACTCTTATTCATTTTTTTTTCCAACATGTAGAAGACAAAAACAATACAAAATGAACAATATGTCAACATAAGCTAAAATCAATATGTGATAAGTGAATGAAGAAACAAAAAAACTGAAAAGACATTAAAATATTATAAACTTAACAAAATATTCAATAATTCAATACTTGTACCAGAAAGTATAGTGTAGGACTGACTTGTCATGTCAGTGGACACTGAAAGAGGAAATGGCTCGGTGGTGTTTGGGGAGTGATCTTACCCTGGATGTCCAGGCAGATGTTGTCTTCTCTTAGGGAGTCGATTCACCGTTTCCTGCAGCTTCTCCACAGCCAGCCTGCCGGGGCAAGGGCCTGCCGTCTGCTCCTCAGAGGGTGGACCTGGGTCTGATATTGTAATCACTCAACTGAATCATCGCATAAGTTATTTTTCTGTGTTGCCTTTTGCATTCTTGTTATAATATTTGAACTACAAACAACCATCTTAAAAACAAAGAGATATAGCATTGTCTTTGGAAATGTGGGGTAGATGTACATCTGGGCTTATACCTTCCTCCCAGTCTGGAAGAGGAGTAGCAGCTTGGGTTTCAACTGCTTTTTTGGAGTGTTTCTTCTTGCTGCCTGCTACTTTCTTCACCTTGAACTCCTGCACATCCCACTCGAGATCCCAAAGCCAGGGGTCTTCTTTGTACC